>NC_080058.1:7610000-7940000 GCF_026212465.1 Amaranthus tricolor
AAATAGTCATTCCTTTTAAGTTTAAAGTTTAAACCACTATATATTATCACTTATTATTTTATTTTATTTTTATTTCTCTGCATTTTATTTATCTTTACTTATTTATTTATTTATTAACGATCAAGTTTGGGTGATAACATACACGCTTGTGGAGTTAGCTTCGGCTTTACCCAATCTTATTCTTTGCAGGAACTACTCATGATCTTTCTCGAGTTGAAGGTGTCATTGGCCGCGCTCTCCTTTATGTATATGAGTTGTCGCCGTCCTTTCCTTCCCAGACCCTGCTCATAGTTTTATGGGCGGGATACACTTGGTAAGATGATGATGATGACAAGCTTATATACAAATTTATTAACCAATTTATATAATTATCTTGTAAAAAATAGATTGAATGTGAATACATTAAATTTTAGTACTCTCCCTATCCATTTAATTTTACTACACAATACACAAAAAGCCATCATTTTAATTTTAACCATATAGCAAAAATATAAAGCCCTGTATAAATCGGGGCACTGAGCGGTAGCTCATACTGCTCCCTCTAATAGCCGGCCCTGCATCCACAAACATATATTATATCTTAATCAAAATCATTAAATTATATTATCCACTTATTTTTTATATTATTCAATTACCAATCTAATTTCTCCTTCTATGAATAATTTCTCCTTCTATTAGTGGCATGACTTCAAACGTGCGCTTGCACTAAATTCGTCTATTTTCTTTTGTCAATTGATGTTGGACCATATTTCTAAACAATACTTACCATTTCCCTTTAGTTGAGTGATTAATAATAATAATAATAATAATAATAATAATAATAATAACAATAATATAAATAAAATTAATAATAACTTAAAAAAACGAAAAAGAAATATACCCAGTCGCAGATAAAAACCACGAGCCAACCGCGGTTCTTCCTGCGACTGGGTATATATATATATATATATATATATATATATATATATATATATATATATATATATATATATATATATATATATATATATATATATATATATATATATATATATATATATATATATATATATATATATATATATATATATATATATATATATATATATATATATATATATATATATATATATATATATATATATATATATATATATATATATATATATATATATATATATATATATATATATATATATATATATTTCGCTTTTTTATAAAATTATTATTAAATTTATTTATATTATTATTTTTATTATTACTATTATTATTGTTGTTATTATGATTATTATTATTATTATTATTATCATTATTATTATTAATATTATTATTATTATTATTATTATTATTATTATTATTATTATTGTTATTATTATTGTTTTTTGTTTAAATTATTAATAAAAAATTAAAAATTAATTAACAACTAAATTTTAATTAATATATTATTATTATATAAAAAATAATTAAATATTCAAATAAATTATTTAAATTAAAACTAATTATTATAATAACATTAGCATAATATAATAATATATTATTACAACATTTATTAAATAAAAATAACTTAAAAAATAAATTAATTAAACAAAATAAATTTTATAATTCGAAATTCAAAAAAACAATTAAAAAAAATAGGTAGTCACGCGAGCCAACCGCACTTAATAACACTATTATAACTTTAAAAACATTAAATTTAAACAAGAATATAAAAAAAGTTAATAATAATAATAATAATAATAATAATAATAATAATAATAATTATTATTATTATTATTATTATTATTATTATTATTATTATAATAATAATAATAACAACAATAACAATAATAATAATAACAATAATAATATAAATGAAATTAATAATAATTTTTAAAAAAAAGAAAAAAAATATATCCAGTCGCAGGAAAACTGCGGTCCAGCCATGATTTTCCTACGACTGGGTTATTTTTTTTTTCGTTTTTTATAAATTATTATTGATTTCATTTATATTATTATTATTATTATTATCATTATTATTATTATTATTATTATTATTATTATTGTTGTTGTTATTATTTTTATTAATTATTTTGTTTTCCTTAAAAAAACGTATTTTTTTTTATTTATTTTTCTGTCCATTCACTATTTCATACCACCAAGGCACCAACCACCAACTGTGCAACACGGCTTTATTATATTGACTTTTTGAACATGTGTTTTACGTGGTGATGTGGATATCAATCTATAAATTTTATTAAAAAAATGAATTTTATAAGGCGTAAAACATGCCCATTTGTAACAAGTTTATTATATATAATTCACTTTATTATATATAATAAGTTTCAATTATCAAACTTAGAAATACAATCGATTATTAGTGTAATAGAGTAATGTATATTCTAATAGCTTATACTCCCTCTAATTAAAAAATAAATGTCTCATTTGGAATTTGCATAAATTCTCCTCTAGTAATATATTCTAAATTTCTAATAGGTTAATTACAAGCCTAAAAAGAAATCGAGATAATTACTCTGAATTGGAGAGACTATTAGTTTATACTTTAGAGTACTCAATAAGACAATAACGCTAATAAGTCTAAGTACGTAACTAATAGCCTACGAGATAGTTTAGATTATTCTTGTTCATTCAAACAAATCGAGTTTCGATTATTGAGTTTTAATATTCAACCAATTATCAAAAGTAGCAACATGATGCATTATTAAATAAAAGTCTCATATATATATATATATATATATATATATATATATATATATATATATATATATATATATATATATATATATATGTAAACTAATTGAAATAAATTGATCTGCCATAAAATGAGCATACATCAATTAAAAACACGACTATTAACTTATTTCGATATTGACCCGATCGATAGTTGTCCGTAACCGATAACTACTTGAAAAATAAAGCTCGAACCCGATCTGTACCCGAAAAACCGAACCAATTAGTAATCGATGACAACCCGAGACCGATTGACACTCGACACGAACTTCAACCGACACCGAACTGATGCTAACCCGATAGCTTGAATAATCGATCTCCAACCGAACCGTCACTAACCGACTCGACCCGCGTGTGACCCGGTGTAACACACAACCGAAAAATAACCGATTCGAAATGCAACCGAACCAAATAACACCCGTCCGAAACCGACCCGATCAACCGAATGAACACCTCTAACTATTTCATACCACCAAGGCCCCAACCACCAACTGTGCAACACGGCTTTATTATATTGACTTTTTGAACATGTGTTTTACGTGGTGATGTGGATATCAATCTATAAATTTAATTAAAAAAATAAATTTTATAAGGCGTAAAACATGCCCATTTGTAACAAGAAGGCACTTCGATAATACCTTAATGATAGACTGTATTGCCACCATTCTCTAATACTCTATCCGCTATTTTTTTTCATTTTATGCTTTTTTTACTTTATTAGAGAAAAAAATAAATTATATTTTTAGAGTATATATTAAAGATAAAATATATCCATGTGAGATTTTATTTGATTTGTCTTGATGCAATATTTTTGAATATATAATTTTTAGAAATTTTTGTGATATGTATTTAGAAATATTTAGACTTAAAATTTGCTTTGAAATGCGTTCAAAATGTAAAGTAAAATTCGAGTTCGAGTTGAAGGAGGTAAAAAAATTTCAAACTTTATTCGGAGCAAAACCGCAGTATGCATAATTCAATCCGACTACGATCCATTGAGATCGCCCTAATTGCCACCATTCTCAACAATAATGCGAATGAGCTACCAAATAAGACAAAGCATCTCCATCACAAGTAGATTTGATTCTTACTATAATGTTAAGAAAATTAATGTAATTTTGGTAAGATTATCTCTTGACAAGTTTAATGCTCATGTTTTTTTTTCTTCAACAATCTTATTTTTGTTACAAAATTCATTTTAATGCATTTCTATTTAAAAATATGGTATTAGGTGGATGAAAAATTAGGAACAAAAAAACTCTTTTTATGGTCAAACGTTCATGACCGTGGAAATAGCATGATATATATTATAAAAATTTACACTGCAAATCATTTCTGTTATCACCAATTAGAACCGATAATCAACGGGTCAATAGTACTAGTACTCTAAGAAAAGCACTATAAATAGTTTGGAAATGTGGAAGTAGAAAACTATCACTCAAACAAAAATTCAAACACTAAAACAATCTATAAAGGAGAAAAAAAATATGGCAGGATTACCGTTGATAATTTGCCTAAGATCAGATAGCAACAACAAATATATGAGATATCAAAATGAAAATGTTCAACAACATGGTCTTCTTCAATTTGCAGCAGATAAGGTAACTGATCCTTTAGCTCAATTTGAAGTCGAGCCTTCCATGACTAGTAATGACCTTGTTCATATCAAATCTCGCTTCACTAACAGATACTTGGTTAGGTATATTTTCTCATCTTATCTTATTTAACTACTAAAACATTATTCTACCGGCCTGTTTGGTTATTGGTACTAAATGGTGGTAATGAAAACAATTTGTTATAAATTTTAATTATATTTATCATATTATTCTCATGGTAATGAACTTTAATCATAAAAATGTTTTTTTTTTCATAATTTTCCATTAAAATGGTAATGTGTTAGAACGAATTTCGTAAAACAAAATGAAATCGTAGAGGAAGAATAAACATAACCATTAAACTTGTCAAGAGATATTCCAACCAAACTACACTAACTTTTTATTGTCATTCTCACCATTTAATACCAACTACTAAATGTGGCCGTGCATTTTTCTTATTATCCCTCAACTAGGGATGGCAAACGGGTAACCATATCGTCCACCCTAGCTAGTTGGAGCGGGTGGATAAGTTATATACTCTAACATACCCAGCCCTTTAAACGAGAGCGCTTTGGACTAAAAGTGTGGATGTAGCACAAATCATTCTCATACTTGTGACTTCTTGTCACACTGATCGAACTCTAATACTATGTCAAGAAACCAACGCCACCAATAATTTAATCTGTTGGTTGAAGCCTCAACATATATTACAATATTGTTCTATTGTATGAATTATCATGTATATAATTGTTGTAGGTGGTCTCCCAATCATTATTGGATTTCAGCCTCAGCTGTTCAACCATGTGAAAAGCAAGAGCTTTGGTGTTGTACATTATTCAAACCCGTTTACACAGATGATAAAACAAAGATCCGACTACTTCATGTACAACTTAATCTTTTTGCTACCAACACCACTATACAAAATACAACCTTCGACTCATATTTATTTGCAAATCAATCCAAAGAAGTCAATAATATTAACTCTACAGATGTTTTTACCGTCATAGATTGGGAATCACTCTTTAATTTTCCCAAAAATGTCACATTTAAAGGAGACAATGGGTTATATTTAGGTGCAACTACATCTAATAACCTTCCATGTCTACAATTTGCGTATGAAAATGTTAATGATCCTAAGGTTGCGCACGAGTTGTTTGTCAATCTCCCTGATGGTACGGTCAGCATGAAATCCAAATATACGAACAAGTTTTGGAGACGTTCTACGGATGATTGGATATTAACTGATGGAAATGATCCTCGCGAAACTCAAGATGCTGCGGGTTATTTTAGGCCAAATATTCATGATGTGAATGTGGTTTCGTTCCTCAATATGTCGAAAACTTGGTATATTAAGAGATACACTACTGGTACGTTTTTAAATTGCCTGAATGCGGCTACTCCAGATGTTGATGACACTGCGTTTATAGAGATTATTGACTTGGAATCTAAGTCCAACAATTGATCAATTACTACTATGTTTTATGTACTCTTTTTCTGTGCTTTGTTGTCTTTGGTTTCTTTAATAAAATAAAGAATAAAAGTTTGTATGGTTGTGAGAAAATCGGTTCTTGTAATAGTTGGAGTCTTGAAGAGTACGATGTACGTACTAATTTTAAGGTGTTATCTGTGATAAAAACATCATTGTGTTATTTGTTGCATTATATTAATAATATGATGTTTTTGAGTAGTTTATCATAGTCGATCTTTTCTTACATACTTTAATTGTGTCTATACTTGTTAATGATTTTATGTTCATCTGTGATTCTTATTATAATGAACCTTTTTTGAGCTTTTTTTAATAGAGATATGATCTTCGGATAAAACTAATTTATAAAATAAGTTTCTCGCAAAATCAATATTTTTAATAGCGATTTTAAATTTATATAGGTTGAAAAGGTGAACTTCTGGGACTGCTAAAAATGTTGTCAAAGACAACAATGACAAAAATTTGATTTGATAAATTTGACATTGACCAAAGCCTATAAAATTGACAAACTTCAAAACCTTTAAACAATCAAACTAACATCAACAATCAAAAAGATCATGAAATCTGAAGCTACAAAATTAGCAACATATTATTAGGCTAAATATAATTATATAGTGCAGGAAATGAGATCAGTGAAATCAATAACTACAAAATCAAAATGAAACAAACTATAATAAGGTAGATTTTATTTGTAAATCCTTTTTTATTAATAGGTTAAAATCATAACAGATTTATTTGAATAATAATACACCTAATGCATACATTTATCCAACAAGAAGAGGACATTATCAACATATGTACGCAAAAATCGAGTCTTATCTGAGTTAAAAGATTAATATATTGCTTTTTAGGAAAGCTATAAATTTAGTTTTCACATAATCTTTTCTTTTCTCTGCCTATACTGTAATAAAAAACGACACGTATGAAACATTCACAATTTCACATGATTAGCGTGTGGAGCAATGATACTGCTACATATATACATAAATATTTTTTATATATAAATCAACCCATGGATAAAATTAATTATTCATTTCATACATGAAATTTAAGTTTAATAGCAATAATTTAAAGAAGAAGAAGATGAAGGTAGAAGAACAAATAGTGGAAGCATTGATAAAGAAAGATGAAGAAAATGAAAAATGGTTGAAGGATGTAACTTTTGATCTCATCTTTAGTATATTCGTTGCTGTTTCTTGTTCTTTCTTTTCCGGATTTGCTGTAAGTGTCTTCTTTTTTGTTATATGTTTCTAACATAATCATGTTTTTTATACTTCAATACTTAATTGGTTGGATGAGTAACATACAATGCTTAGTAGAGAATCAGGTCTTATTTCACTTCAAATAAAAAGTTTGAGTTCGATTCATCTAATTTATCCCTTCTTTAAGTCTACTCTGTACAACTTTGATATTTCATTGGCCCAACCATCAAATGACTCTCATCTAGCGTGTAGTTGGGAGATTGAATGTACGCAATATTACTCTTATTAATGATAAAACTAACAAAAATGTTATTTTAGATTGACCCTTGATAGCAAATATCATGTCCAACTTCACATGAGTAATAATACATGTAATTTAATAACTCATTTTACTTTGGTCCGTTATAATCTGAAATTAGAAAATTCTAAAAATAATGGACATACCTCAACCTATTTTTTCGTTTCTTTTCAAACGTTCCATTTGGTTTTTGGACACTATTTATTATTCACTCTTAATATTTTATTCTTAATCTATAAGTTAAAACATAATCAATTGAGATTGTTTGATTCGTCCCAACATAAGATTTATTAATATTTAATTTTTATAATTTTTAATTATATACAATTAGAGATATTAAGAGTAGTATTAATATATTGATAAATGTGCATAAACCAAATGGACCTTTAAAAAAAAACGTATATCATTACGCAATTGTTTGACCTATTAGTTTGTATTTGGTAGGACACAAAACCAACCTTTTTCTATAGAATGGCGCAGGATGGGCTCCACGGAGGTGGACACAAAACAAAATTAATATGGTTTAGGGACCAACTAGTGGTAGTCTCTATTTCTGGAAAAATGTGCGAAAATAGATTAAGATCGTTTGGATATGTGTAGAGAAAGATTTTCGCCGCCCCTATGAGGTGGGTAGAAAGCATTATAGTAGAGGGTAAGAGGGGTAGAGGAAGACCCAGGAGAACTTGAGATATAGTAGAGGGTAAGAGGGGTCGAGAAAGACCCAGGAGAACTTGAGATGAGCAAATAAAAGTTGACTTACATGAGTTAAACCTCTCTGAGGGCCTGACTAGGAATAGGGATAGTTGGAAGTGACATATCCATGTTTTAGACTACTGATGTCCTCTTAAATTACCTTTCGGTGTTCTTGTCATCTTGCTTCTCTCGTTTCTTTTATTATTAGTTTTTGTTTTCTTTTATTTTGTAGTTGGTTCTACTTATTTATTTTATTTTTATGCATTAGTTTATCTTTTCCGTGTAGCTACACCTCCTTATCTTTCTCGAGTCGGGAGACTCTTTCGGCCGCGCTCTCTTTTATGAGTATGACTTGCCGCCGTCCTTCCCTTCTCAAATCTTGTCCATAGTTTTTCTATGAGCGGGATATATTGGGTAGGATGATGATGATGATGATAATGATGGAAGGAAGGAGAGAAGAAGAGGAGGAAGGAGCCCCCAAAGGAGACTTAACCCTAATTACTAAAAGTTAATGAATATTTAAGGAAACTGTCGCTTAAAATAAATATTGTGCAGCCCAGAAGTGAATCAGCCGAGTCGGCTTTCTAAAATGTTGCATTACCACCGAGTCGGCTTTGGGCGCTGGAAAATTGCAGCAACTTCAAACGGTCGTTCTTGCTCGATTGTTGGAATTAGACATATAATATGCCGTTGGAACGCTCTTGAAATTTAGTTTCCAATGCCGCAAATCTTGCATTAATGCAATCTTCCTATCAAGAGTTATGACTAAAAAAGTAGACATGTATCAAATTTCACCTTAAAACTTTTGCCTTACAAACACACTTTACTCTTTTGCTCATTTTCTTAGTAGAACATCTTCACCCGAGCCAAAATCCCCTTAGTAAATTAGCATAAATCTTCAAAATAAACACAAAATTACTAACAATGAACATCATTAAGGAGTATAAAATGATATAAATAAATGCAATTACTTATCAAAAACTCTGATATTGTTGTGGTTGTTGTGTTTCTAACGAATAAATATTAAATACATACATGTGTGATTTTATTTTATATATATAATTCATGTCATAATCTTAATTTTTTACAACTTAACTACGCATATGTTAATACAAATGTAGGATTTGATTCTATTTGTGTAATGTAGATTGGCTACTCCTCTCCTGTTCAATCAGTAATCCTCACAGACTTGCACCTTTCTACTGCAGAGGTTACCTTACTACTTTACTACTTTTATGTCTAACTACTTTTTATATCTCATTTAATTTAGATTTTGTATATTGGTTGGTTCTTCTTGCTGCAGTTTTCCTTCTTTGGATCAATATTAACAATAGGAGGTCTATTAGGAGCACTTGTATCTGGTAAACTATCCGATTTCATTGGTCGTCGAGGAGTAAGTTTCCTACTATATATTCTGTCCGTCCTACACTTTTCCGTGTCATAGTCTTAGGGGTAGGCTTTAACTATCGGCTTAAGCTTTTGGTTGAGTTGGTTCATTAATATGATATCGGATGCAATGTGACAGACTGCCATCCCTCATTTCAGTGAAATATTTAGCGCTAATTACGAGGAAAACATGTGTTACATCAACACTTCTAGCACAAAGGGTTCTTGTAAGAAGGCGTGATAGAGTATATATAACATATCCTAATATTGATTATTGAATGATAATTTCTCATGAACTTCAGTTGCTATGACACAGACAATGGGGATTTCAAGCATACTCGGCCTCTGTGGGTGGCTTTCCATAGCATATTCACAGGTTTCAGTTTTGCAATAAGCTTTTATTCCACTTGTTATGTGTTCATTTCCGATCAGATATGTTAGATTATATAACATATGTTGGGCTTTTGGTTGAGGCCCCAAGATATGTTATATACTTTTACTCAGCTTAAGTTGATGATTGAGGCCCTAGGATATATTATACACTCTAATAATATATGATGTTGGTGATACTGTAGGGTGCTATGTCCCTAGATATTGGTAGATTAACGCTTGGTCTAGCAAACGGACTCATTTCTTATGTGGTGATTACCTTTCTATATGTTTGGGAGAGTTCGATACCACAAACTGCCAAGGAACCAACTCAACCAAAAACGTAAGCTGATGTTTGAGGTCACCCGTGTGGATGCAGTACAGGTCCTCCTCATACTTGGCACTGAATATTCCAGTTTAAATGAGTTGGTTCTTTTGGTTGACTTGTTTCCTTGACACTCTAACACAAAACTTTCTACTGATTTGTAAACCGAGTTATATAAAATCAAGAATTGATTTGAACACAGGTTCCAGTGTATATAGCGGAAATTACACCAAAGAATCTTCGAGGTGGATCAGTACTTCTCCATCAGGTAACGATATTCTATACGCATTTACAAGCTTCAGACGTGTATGATGCCTGTGTTCAATTGAAAGACGATTGATTATTCACTTAAACCTCTGATTAAACAGCTATTAACATGCTGTGGGGTAGCAGTTGTGTTCGTTGTTGGCCTTATAACTAGTTGGCGCGTCTTAGCTCTGATTGGTAATCATTTTAGCGACTTATCAATTCGTATCATGTCACAAATTTACACAATATCAATTGGTTTCCTACTGTATTTTAGGTGCTGTTCCATGTATGGTACAGCTTTCAGGATTATGCTTCATTCCCGAGTCTCCTAGGTGGCTGCTAAAGACCGTTTCTGAAGAAGCTTTCGAAGCAGCTTTGAAACATCTAAGAGGAGAACATACCGATATATCTAAAGAGGCAGCAGAAATATTAGTAATGTCTACGTGTTTTCTGTCCTACGCTAATTCGATATATCTAAGAAAATCCATGATTCAGTATTGATTGATTTAACTTCCAGGAATACACAGAAGCTGCAGAAAATTCATCATACAACTTCTTCAGTATGTTCCAAATCAAATACGCGTATGCGCTTATTGTAGGTCCTATAATGTAACAACACATGAGTAAATTTTGTTTTTTAAGTTTTTCGTTCTACGATGATACATGTTCTTCTGATACATAGGTCACACTTGGACTCATGGCACTAGCAGGATTTGGTGGGACATTCGGGATTTTGTTTTACGCAGCTGCAATCTTCGAATCAGCTAGTAAGTTAATAGTCGCCAAAATTACGAATTAAACTCAATCATCACAATTTGATGTTGTCTGTTTCCGATTTTTGACAGGAGTTTCAGGAACTATTGGAACATTAGCAATGGCACTTGTCCAGGTGTTTATGACATTACTACTCGAAACTAAAATCTGCGAGTTTTGTTTTGTTCTTCCTCTGATTAAAGTGCATAAACTTATGCAGCTCCCGCCAACAGTTGCAGGCGTACTTTTGATGGATAAGTATGGTAGACGACCACTTCTACTCGTAAGTGATCAAACAAATCTATGATTTCCGTTGAACTTGTAGTTGTAGATGTACCAATTTTTTATCATGATCAGCTGGGTATGCTCAAAGTTTTCTGCAGGAGGCATGTTCATAGCTTGCTTCTTGGTAGCTCTATCTTTCATGTTAGAGGTATGTTTCTGAAGAAATTATTTAGCCCCTTAATAAAATTCAATTGCTTGCGCGGATTTCTCCTAACCTCTCTTTCAAGAGGGTACGGATATGATTTGTCTGCTACCTCTCCCTCCGGACCTTGACTTTGTGCGGGACACTGTGATGATGACCAATTGACCATGACCATTAATGAAATTCAGTGTTCACTACTGTCATTTCAGTGTATATTCTGATGTACTATATTAACTTGTTGAACAGGCACATGTTTGGACGACAGATTTCAGTCCCTATTTTGCACTTATTGGAATATTGGTATAACAACTTTCAAAACAAAGTTACATTGAAGTTCGTGTTAGAGTATATAACATATGCTTCAACTGATAGTTAAATCCCCAGGGTATGTTATATACTCTAACACTTCGCAGTGATTTAAACTTACATCGTGGCATGGATTTGTTACAGATATTCGCGGCTACTTATCCAGTAGGCATGGGAGGGATACCATTTGTTATAATGTCAGAGGTATGTAGAAAACTTATCCAAAAGTTAATGTTAAATTAGGTTGAACTCATTGTGAATGCCACCATATTAACGGAGAGACACTAGGACCGAGGTGCACACACTTTATAAGCCAAGTAGATACATACTATCCCAAAACCATTTGGCTATGGGAAGGACTCCAAATAACTTATAAAGTGTGCACGCCATTTTCAATTTAACGATGTGGGATAAACCATCCTTCATTATAGTGAGTTTGATGAGATTGACTAAAAAGGAGTCTGTTTTCAGATATTCCCTATAAACATAAAAGGGGCAGCTGGGAGCTTAGCAACTGTAGTGAGCTTTACAAGTTCATGGATTGTTACCTATACATTTAACTTCATGATGCAATGGAGCTCTTCAGGCACGTTTTTCGTGTTTACGAGTGTTAATGTTATCTCCCTGGTGTTCATTGCGAGATTAGTCCCAGAGACGAAGGGCCGAACATTGGAAGAAATACAGGAGCTAACAAGTTACAAGTGCATTTGATGGTACTCTTGAAGATGCATGTAAATTATATGTGTAATGGTCATTGTGTTGAAGTTATTATGATATTGTATGGTATGCTCTCTTTTGGGTGTAACTTATTTGAAGATTTCTTAATTAGTGTTCTTCGGTGTTTTTTTATCTGAACAAGTGAGTAATAATGAGATTAATACAATAACTGAACAGTATATTGAGATTTCGAATAAGAAACATGAAAATGTAGACTAAGGGTGTGTGCGCGAAAAGGGAATTGAGGTTGGGGATTGGAATTTTAGAAAGTTTTAAATTCAAGGAGAATGGGAATTGACAAATATTAAGACTTGAACATGAGTTAAGAATTCAGAAGGGAAAGTCCCTAAAAAAGTTAGGGGAGGATGGTATTTGAGGTTGAGACTTAGAAAATTTATAAAAAGACATTTTTGCCCTTAATGAAAGTAAAAATAAAAAACAGGTGCTCTGTCGAGAGACCGTCTTTTGTAAAGATAATTCTCAAAAACCCAACCCAAATCTAATTTAAATTAATTTAAAAGAAAAATTGTTGTTGAAATCAAAGCGCGCATGTTAAGTGAAATGTGAAAAGTCACATAATATATTTGGGGTTTATAACATATTACATTTGGTGTTATGCCAACATATAATTGGGGGTTATAACATAATTTATTTGGGATTATAACATAATACATTTGAATTTATAACCGCCAAATACATGCTGGTATAACACCAAATGTATTACTCCCTTCAATTTTTTTCAATTGTCCAATTTTCTTATTTGGGCAATTCACCTCAATTGTCTCATTTCTATTTTAGAATATAATTTTTGAACCAAATTGTCCTTAGTACTATTTATATAATTACTAAGACACCCTTATTTTAAAAACTAAACTACACTAATTAACCCCCAATCCTAATTAACTTATAAATCACTCCTTCCCTTTATTAACCTCTCCTCACTCTGATTATATACCCCAACCCAGCTTTGTTCCTTTGATTCACCCATCCTCTTTTTGAAACCCTAGATCTTCATCTTCTCATCTCTTCTTCTTCGATGGCGCTACTGTTCAAGTTGCTGAACCCACTCCCTTTTGAAATCCTAGATCTTCATCTTCTTTTTCTCTTCGTCCTTTTAAAGTAGATCTACGTTTTTGATTCTTGCCATCTCCTCTTTCCCGTCGTCTGAGTTTGGCGTTTTTTTTCTAAGAAGATCAGGTAATAGAGTCGTCAAATTCTTCTCTCTCTCATCTTGCACTGAAGTTGTTGTTTGGTGATGGCTTTCTTCTTGGAGAAGAACCATGGACCAGTAAGGATGAAGAAATTTCGGCTATGTTTGATTTGGGACTTGATCTACCTCATGATGACTTTTTTCCTTCATCTGACTCAGAAGATTATGATGGTGAAGATGATGATACTGTTTATGATGTTAAGGGACCCTTCTCTCGTATGTGAAACGGTTATTCTTTCCCCTCTGACTAATGATGTTACATTTTGTTTTTGTTTTTCTTGATTATGCATGTTTGTATGTGTTCGTCTGTGATAATTTTTTATTTAGGCCAATGAAAGCTCAATGATTTTTGAAAAGAGGGCTTATTAGTTGCTACAAAAATCCATATACATACTCATAGAGTCATAGTGCCACCAATCTTTATGATTTTAGGAGGCAAAGAGTATGTTTATGGATCTCAATGATGAAAACATGTTGCTTTCTGAGAGATGCGCCTAAAATGAATTTTTTTTTCTATTAAAAACCCCAAAAAATTTCCATTAAATATTTAGTCATAAACAGCTTGAATGAATCTACATGATGTTTAACTCTAAACATTTTCATCCACTACAATAAGCCCAAAAGTGTGAATACGAATATTTAACCCAAATGTATGACTGTCCTTGTAACCCTATCCACTGTTGCGGTTGGTTTTGTTGGTGCTGGTTGGTTGCTGTGTTGCTGACTGTTGCTGGTTGGTTGCTGTGTTGCTGACTGTTGCTGAATTTGTGTTGTTGTTGTGGTTGTTGGTTCTGTCGTTTCTTATTGCTCCTGATTTTCCTGATGGCTCATAATGATTGTTATTGTTGGTTCTGTTGTTTCTTGTTGCTCCTGGTTTTCCTATTGGCTTACAATAATTGTTATTTTTGGTACTGTTGTTTCTTGTTGCTCCTGGCTTTCCTCTAGCTCACAATAATTGGTGTTGTTGGTTCTGTTGTTTCTTGTTGCTCATGGTTTTCCTGCTAGCTCACAATAATTGTTGTTGTTGGTTCTAGTGTTTCTTGTTGCTTCTAGTTTTCCTGCTGGCTCACAATAATTGTTATTGTTGTATCTAGTGTTTCTTGTTGCTCCTGGTTTTCTTGGTGGCTCACAATAATTTTTGTTGTTGATTCTAGTGTTTCTTGTTGCTCCTGGTTTTCCTGCTGGCTCACAATAATTGTTGTTGTTGGTTATGGTGTTTCTTGTTGCTCCTGGTTTTCCTGCTGACTCACAATAATTGTTGTTGTTGGTTATGTTGGTTGATGGAAAATCTCTTGGTCTTCATTTCCCAAGTACAGTAAAGCAACCTCTAAATGATTTACATCCAAATGACGGAGTGACTCATAAATGATTTCTTTCCTAAGTGTTTAATAATCTAATAGTCTCTCTTCCCTAGCTAGTTTGGTTTTGTTCATGTGTGCAATATGGTAGTCAAAACCACCAAGTTTTTTCAGTACCTCAACCGTACATGCTTGTAAGGTTATTCAAATAAACCTTAATATATGGTGTTCTAAAGCTTCAAAAGCACCTGTCACTACCCTAACCAATTGTGTGTAGTTGTATGCTGCTTTCTGGTGTTGTAACGATTGAATAGACCTAAAAAAAATTAAGTCTAACACGTTCATATCAGGGGAATTTAGAGGCTGTTGTATTAAATGGATATTGAATTCATCTTGTTTATAGCTTCCCTGAATATTGGATTATTGTCTATAGTGTGTGGTTTTGCATTATCCTGTTGAATGTAAATTGTTTTGCTTGTACCTTCTGGCCATTTATGAAATGTAAATGTAATTTTTCGAGGATGTAATTTTTAATTATGTAATTTAATTAATGGCAACTAAGACTTTGTACTTTTATAATTTAATTAATGGCTATGAAGACTTTGTATTTTTAATTATGTAATTGAGCAATTTGTAATTTTTCCTCCAAATCTAAACTTAACCAAATTGGAGGGAATAATTAGAGTTTTATCAACTTTATTACCAATACCCACTGCATTACATGGGTGTACTATTCAAGGTGGTCCTTTCACTTTCTCAATATTCGTGTACAATCCAAATGGGACAATTGAAAAGAATTGGAGGGAGTATGTTATAACCCCAAATAAATGTTATAACTCCAAATATAATATGTGACTTTTCATATTCCACTTAACAACCGCATTTCGATTTCAATAGCAGTTTTTTTTTAAATTAACATAAATTAGATTTGGGCTGGGCTTTTGAGAGCCGTCTTTACAAACAAAAGCCGGTCTCAAGTAAGAATTTTTGAAAGAAAAATAAGACTTAAAAGGACAATTTTGTAAATATAATTAGTTTTAATCTAATTTCTTATCTATTTTTATTATTTGCCAAATAAGGACATGAGATAAGAACACACAATTTTGGGAGGTGAAAAAATTTTTAGAGCCAATTCGTTCAAAAACATAACAATCAATTGGATAAGAGATGACAAATATATGTTTGAGGGCATGCTTGGATTGAGTATAAATATATAATGGAATAAAAAAAGTCGAACTAATAAAATATAGGTAAATAGAGATATAAATTAACTAAATGAGATAATTGTGAAAGAGGTAAAATGAGAATTTAACAAAAATTTAGATAAATGAAAAAGGCAAATGATTTCTCTCATATGGAAGATAATTATTCCCTACCTTCTCCTAGGGTAAAATATTGTTATAATGGATTTAAATGACGTTAAATATCATTTTCGGTCTACGTGCTTGAAAATGGGCGAATAAGTACTTGCTTCGACCATATTTTATTGAAGAAGTTACCCATTAAGTTAATCACGACATCCGTTGTTTGAAAAAATATCTTTATGATGGGTAAAAACGACGTTAAAGTACTAAACATGCTACCGTTAGTAATTAGGAACGTCAAAGGTGATTAGGGATGGTCAACGAAAGTGAAAGATGATTAGTAACGATCAACGATCATATAGGCTGGTCAAAAGTCATTTGGGTTGGTCAACATTAATTTGGCTTAAATGGTGTAGATTTTGATATTTTGATGGTTACAATTCACAACCAATAAACTTTAAGCTTATGAACTTGATGACTGTAATTCACAAATTATTCATAATATTTATATTGTAAAACACATAAATTGTGCAGAGAATCTATTTAGTGTCATAAAACCTAATAAAAATAAACCACTGTCTTAATAAATTTAGAAATAAAATGTGATATAATAATGTGACTTAATCAAATATGCAATCAAAGAAAATAAGAAATCAATGTACATGATATATAATAGCCAACATGCAATTAATGGAAAATATTATCAAAAATTACCTAAGGAAATTAATAGAGTTCTAATCACCTACATTGAAAGATTTTAATTCATTGTATCTCTGATTTAAAATTATCCTACAATGAAAAATTGTTTCTTTTAATTGTTTTTTTATTACTACATATGTATGTGCTAAATATTTAATTTTATGACATTTACGTGATTTACATGATTATAAATTTCATTTTATAATGACATCTTATGGATTATTTAATTTTATCTCTTATTCAATTATCTAATTTTATTTTATCATCGATTAGGGAATTACTGTTTTATACTAATTTAAGAAATGAAATGTGATAAAATGTGACTTTACAACTATGCAATCCAAGACATCAATCCAGATAATATGCAATTAATTCAATGAAGATATTAATTACCTGAGGAAATCAATTAAGTTCTTTTACTTTATATAATGTGTGCTTTCTTAAATAGATATATTAACGGTTTTTTCTAACTTATACACTAGTTGTTAGATTTAGACAATAAAATTGGTAACTATATGAAACTAGTATAAAAACTCGTACAATACACAAAGTAATTAGCAAAAAAGTATATATAAATATAAATTTTAGAATATATAGTATTTTTAATGAAAAAAATTACAGTTGTTAATATAAGTATGAATTAAAGTTCGTACTTTTTAAGATAAATTTGGGTAATCTTCATACAATGTTAACGTTATCGTAATGATTCTTCATCATTCTTGAAATAATTTTTGATTATCATGTATCAATATTGTCTTGATGTGATATTTTAGAAATTAAAATTTTAATGAAGAAACTTTATTAATTAGCAAATACTTCAACATAAAAAGCAAATATATATTTCAAAAAAATTTAAAAACTACTTATATATTAAGGAATAAGTTGAAATTAACTTTGTTCAAAAATTTTATCAAATTTATTGTCTAAATCTATGCACTTGATGCATTGGTTAGAAAATTCGAAATTAATTATACTTTAATAGATCTTTCTATGTACAAGTATCTTAAATAATCATACTACGAAAATTATTTCTTAACTAATCATACTACGAAAATTATTTCTTAACTATTCATACTAAGAAGTCATTTGCTATTTTGGGTATTCCATTTGTTGTTCCAATATACTCCTCTTTCTATTATTAATTCTAATGGCTCCTGTATATTTTTCACTAACTTTATTTTTAATATTTTTATACTATTATGTTACGCACATATTGCTCGCTAATTTTATAAAAAATATTTTTTTATCAGTTGTGGTTTCCATTTTATTCTACTAACATTCTTTTAATATTTTAATGATTATGGTCTCCCACATTTTTCCCATTAAATTTATTATTCAATAAAATAATACTCCCACCTATTCACTTTAAATGTCCCATTTGGTTTTACACATTTACCAATGCTCTCTCTCATAGTAACTGTAATTTTCGATTTTGAAAAACTACTTGGTATTTTTATTTAGATCAATCAATCAAAATACGACAAATCAGATCAAGAGAAACAAAATACACCAAATCAAAATGCGAGAAAATTGTGTTAAATTGTAGTATTAGGAATATTTCTCATGTTAAACTTGAATTTAAAGTACATATTTTTTTGTTAAATTGTATTTGAAAAATATATTTTGTTAACTTCGTATGCTTTAAATCATTAGTACAATATCACAACGATAAAGTTTGATAATAATCCGACTCCGTTGGAGGTCCGAGAATCCGAGTCGGGGCAAACTTGAAGTATGCATAATCCGACTCCGAGTGGAGGTGAACTGAAAAAAAAGTTCGACTAAAATCCGGAGCAAAGTCGGAGTATGTATAATCCGAGCCGAGTTCGACCCATTGCCATCCCTACTCATAATACGAGTGATTGATGAATCGTGTTGAAAAACCAAGTGGAACATTTAATATAAGAGGGAGTATATCCAATATCTAAAAGATTTTATTTTTTAATTCCCATGAACATTTTTTGTGGGAACTTTATTAAGGAGGGAAACTAGTACTATATACGTCCTTATATGACATCTAATGATTTAAATGATAATATGTATATATTGGTTTTTCTAACCCATGCATTTGGTTTATAGGTATAGATTACAAATAAATAAATTTGTTGAAATCGAATTGATATATTCACTAAAATTTTATTACACATGCCAATTGCAGAGGATATTACAAATCATATTTAAACATATTTACATATTTTGTATATTAAACCTATGCACCTGATGCATAGTCAAAATATGACGAGACGAATAAAATAAAATCTCACATGATTATGTTTTTTCTCGTGTAATATTCAAAATATGAAAGTTACCATAAAATAATAAATAGTGCAAAAGTTAGTTTCGTATAAGTAACATAGAACATAAAAAATATACTATTCACATATTTCAATTCTCGTTTAATATATCTAAATGGTTTCACTATTTTTAATTGTTGTGCAATAGCCAATATCTTAGGGACAGATGGAGCAAACTTGATGATTTACTACTCGTATTAGCAATTAATTTTAGGATAAAATCTCGTTAAATTTATGTGCGTTTAAATTTAGGTCTTTTGGTGTACAACTCCAATAGAAAATCAACATGGTTCTCCTTAGTCCTGCCTTCTTCATTCAAACGACTGTCCTCTTCAAACTTATACCCTTAAAGTCTACTGAAAACGACAACAATGGAATAAGCAGACAAATAAAAGGACGTCGAAATTAAAGTTGTTGAGAGTATCTTGTGGTGTACAAATCGACAAAGAAACGATATACTTCACTTAAGAAATGACGGCAGATAATTCAATTCATTATGGAAGAGGACATGAAAAAAGATAATTTGAAGCAGCAACTGCTGAAATGTGCAGAAAATCAACCTTCTGGTTGTAGCAATGGTGATGAGGGCAGTATCACAACTGTTCTCGCCTTCAGTGTCTTTTTTGCTGTTTGTGGTTCCTTTACTGCTGGTTGTACTGTAAGCTTCAATGCTCTATTAAATCCAAATTGTCAATTTTGTTTATGTTTTTTTAGCATCATTATATGGATTTTGATGCAAGCTACTGTTTGCGTTTCTATATTGTGACGACTTTTGAGAGTTTTGAATTGAACTTATAATATCGGTAAATGAGTGACATTATTACCAATTTACCATTGTCTTGTAATTAATTTTCCATTTGATGTTTTCCTTGATTTTTCCAAATTATTTTATCTGAACTCATTGGTACCAAAAAAATAGATTGAAGTTGAGGTGAAGACACCCTCAATTGTCAATAAAAAAGAGAACCTAATTCAAATAAGAAAAAGTTATCCAGAATAATTCAAACTTATTTCCTTACGATAATCCTAACTTTTGATTAACCAATAATCTCAATTTTAAAATCATTTACATGAGAACATTATTGCCCAGATGATGACCGATTATTGCACTTAATTGCTTCCCATAAAAAAAATAAATAATCAAAAAAATTAAAGATAAAAGTTAATATCAAAAATAAACATACTTGATTTTTTTTAGATTTTCAAATGTTTTTTTTTATAATTTAATTTCGAATTTACTTTTTTATTTATTTTATGCAAAATGACTTGTTGCATAGGTACCTTAGTGCATTCTTAGGAAGCACTCTTGAGATTATTCATGCTTAATTAAAAGTTAGGATTATTATAGGGAAATCAGTAAAAGTTTTAATTATTCTAGGTGATTTTTCCTTCAAATAAGTAAACCTTTAATTTTTTGATAAAAGGCAAAAATTCGAGGCTTTTAAGCACAGGGCAAAATATGGTATCGCAATGTATTATAAAGGTTTTTGAACTTACAACCTCTGAAATATAGGCCAAGGTTTTTGCACTATGCTTTACAGACGGAGGGTTATTCTTAAGGGTATATAATTGTGTCAAAAGTTCGAAAAATCTGGGAACTACTTCTTCTGTCTATTAATAGTTGCAACTTCTTTCCCTTCGGAAAGTTATTGTTTAGGAGCAATAGTTCAAAAGTTTGGAATGAAGCACCAATAGAGGCCCTTGTCTTATGGGTTAGTTTTGCAAGTTGAGGATATTACATTGCCTTATGTACTAATGCCAACCGGAGTGTTGATGTTAGCTAGTGTGCGGAAGCTCTTGTGCCGTGGAATTGGCATGAGATTTGGATACACTAAGGTGCAGCTCAAGGGAGACTCAATGTCTGTGGTGAAGGCTATTGATCAAAGAGATGATGGATATGCTCCTATTGATATTCTGTGTGATAGTATATTTCTTTTATGTAGTACTTATACTATTTTTGGTGGTAGCTTTGTTAGAAGGGGCGGGAATACGTTAGCACACTTAATAGCTAGGTGGGATACCGGCTTAGCTAATGAGAAGATTTGTACAGACTCTTTCCTCCAAGGTATTCAAACCTTTGCTGAGCTTGATTTATGCAAATTAACAGGTTCAACTCAAAAAAAAAGGTGGGGAATCATAGAGAAAGTATATCTTCATACAACTCATTGGATGTGCTTATATTTTGCTTCTGAATCTGAGAAGTTTCTTGGTTTTTGTTTGATAACCCTTCATACCTAAACTCACGAGATACTTATATTGTTGATTGTGATTTGCCGAAATTTATCATGT
The DNA here is from genome assembly GCF_026212465.1 of Amaranthus tricolor. Taxonomy (NCBI): domain Eukaryota; kingdom Viridiplantae; phylum Streptophyta; class Magnoliopsida; order Caryophyllales; family Amaranthaceae; genus Amaranthus; species Amaranthus tricolor. The sequence goes on from NC_080058.1 coordinate 7,631,607, forward strand.
AACAAAAGTTTTGTTAGCTCAAGCGTTAGCACAACTATGTATTTCATAAATGCAATGTTTCTCTTGGGACTTTTGATTCTTATTGGATGAACCTTTCGAGTATACATGTAGACTAATTTTGAATTTCTTTTTGCTGCAGAAAGGATATTCCTCTCCAATCCAGTCTCAAATCATCTCTGACATAGGCCTTTCAACAGCAGATGTGAGTGTCTATGACTTTTTAGTCCGAGTAGCATACAAGTAACACCGACATGGTGTTATCCCACAAATGGCAGGAGTCAGATGTATGCAGCTTGTCTGTATCGTGTGATTGCTGAATGTTATCTGAAAATGATTGACTTCTGTCTGAATTTACCATGGATGTCCATATTTCAAGTTTAAAAACATACATGACTAGGATAACGATTCTACTATTTTAACACTGATAAGTTTACAACTAAAATCTTCAGTTTATTTTGACAGCCCACTGAGAAATTCTTCTTGTTATTGTTGAAAAATTCATATATCAAAAAATTTAATTTTAAAAATCCCATCTTTTGCTCGTTGTCTTTTAAAAATCCCACCTTTCGATTAATTTTTTAAAAATCCGACCTTTATACTGCATTTTCTTTTAAAGTACTGACCTCATTAAGTTAGTTGCAAAATTCAACAGCAAACAAATTAAGAACCAAAAGGTCGGATTTTTAAAAAATAATCGAAAGATGGGATTTGTAGAAGACAACGAGCAAAAGGTGGGATGTTTAAAATTAAATTTTCCGAAAATTTATTAACACGGTTATACAATGTTGATTGTTCATACAAGCATTGGTGGTCAACTATGTTTGAGGCATTTACGCATGTATCATGTAAAACTGTAAAAAGTATTCTCATTGTGTATCCTTTTTATACACTGATCCATTAACCTTCTATTACTATCACCAGCAATAGCAATTCATCGAATTACTTGTGAATGGAAATGTGGTTTCCTCTTGATAGGATTTTCTTTCTTTTGCTTTTGAAAAATATGTATGCCTAACAACCTTTAGCTGAATATTGTTACAATCTTTGAAAGCTTCTTGATTGCTCTCACATGATACAAACTGAATGGTGCTTTTCCATGAATTGTTTTTTGTATAATTTCAAAATGATTATTTTTTGAAAATTAATTTGCACTCCCTTCAGTATTCTCTATTTGGATCCATGTTGGCAATTGGAGGACTATTAGGCTCGTTCATGTGTGGAAAAATAACAGATTATCTTGGCCGCCGAGGAGTAAGCATCTGTATTGCTAATTTGTCGGTACTCAAACTGGATTAGAATATGAATCTTGCTTATTGGTCTTCAATTGACTGCTTTTTTGATTCAGGCTATGGGGTTGAGTGACATACTCTTCCTTTTTGGTTGGCTTGCTATAGCACTTTCAAAGGTTATCTTACTACTCCCTTTACCATTTAATCTATCATTAAAGTACATATACTTGTGAATTTGTTACTTTTGGTAGAGGAGAGTGAGCGGTAGGGCTCAATAAAACCTAGTCGCATTGCATGATTATGAATAAACATGTCAACTTTTTGTTTGACCCCAAAATCTGATCTAATATGATATGATCGAGACCCGACCCAACCTTCTTCCTCAAATTGGGTTTGAATTCTACAATAATATTTTTGAGTTATAACCAATTGCTTTTGCGTCAATATTTACAATGTGAGTCAATACTATGGCATAAAAAGTTCTATTTGGCCTAACATAAGTAAAAAAAGAAAAACAAAACAATTTTGAAATTTGAAATAAAAAACGACATGGTATTTTAGCTATTTTATGGCGCATACATTAATATAATAATAAACCTATGACCCGTTGGGTAAAGCCCGACATACCCAACCAAACGTTTTGACACGTCTAATTATGAACCAAAGGTCATTTCTCATCGGGGTGTCTCCTTCTCAATGACTTGCTGCACCTCCTCGACTTGAGTGTAATGGAATGTATCCGAAGGTTTCTACGTCGTCCCAAAGCCATGAGCACATTTCATGAGTGTAGTGCCTAATGAGCAAGGGCACATAGGTTTGAACATAGGAGGTTAAGGAATATCAACAAAAACTTTTGCTATCTTTCCTTAGTAGTTCAGGCAACGTTAACTCAGTTCAGACAGGCTATGAACTTCTTTGTAGTGCTGGTGTTTCTGTCAATTGGTCTAAGTTTCTAACTGTGTGGAAAAGAACGTCTCTGCCTAAGCACAAGTTTATCTGTGGTGGAAACTAGGGAAAGGATTGGAGTTCAAATTACTTGGTGTTCAAATAAAACAAAACAACTTATACACTTTGTTTTCTGAATGATGATAATGTGACAGACGACTCTGATGTTGCAGGATGCTTGGTCTCTTGTTCTTGGTAGACTGTTATTAGGCTTTTCAAACTCACTCGTCGTGTACACGGTAAATATTTGTAGAACTTTTTCTCTCTTGACCTCTTGTCATACTAAATTTCAACAATGAAAATAACGGTTGAATGCAGGTTCCAATATACATAGCAGAAATAACGCCAAAGAACCTTCGAGGAGGCTCAGTATTAATTTTTCAGGTAACTTTCAGAACTTTAGGTTAATCATATTGGTGAGCAGTTCTTTAACTATCCCATATAAGACTTGTATATACCAAATGATAATTGTTATTATAAGAACTTGTCTACTAAATACCACCCTTGAGTATCATTCATAGACCAATAGTACTTGATAACGCTGAAGTACTAACTATCTCCAAAGATCTAATTTTTTCATAATTGTTCAAATAAGATACAATACCTTTTCTCATCACCACCACATACACCACCCTTCTCCCTCTTTACCCTAAACCCATGCCAAAACACCTGATCTCCTCTTAGTCTCCTCTGCGCCACCTCAACCTCTCAAAGTTTTCCCATACCAATCTAAGCATGGTCTCTCTCTTATTTGGTGGTGCTTGTAGTGGGCCTAGTACCTTATGGATTCCGTAGAGAGGATGAAATATTATTGTGAAAGGTGAGGCTTAGCGGTCATTGCTTTTGACAAATTGGTGACTCTAGTGGAGGAAGATAATGGTTTTTGAATTTTCGTAAAGGCACTTTCTCTTATAAGCACTTTCTCTTTTGTGTACATTTTATGTAGTGGCGCTATGTTGGGGGTGGTCTAATATGCTCTTATGTTGGGGATACATAGTAGTATATGGAATGTAATGATTTATGTAGATGATTGTTATTGTCGATGGCGGCTTGGAGGTAGAAGGATGTTGGTTGCTGTTTGGTGGCTAGTTTATGTTGACTTAATTGAACAACCGATTGTATTGACTATTTTATTGGAACTCAGGCCCCTTGTATAACAGTATAAGTTAAATATTTATGAAGAAATTTAGTAACATTATGTGAGTTGGCTACTTATCAAACAATAAATGGGCACATAAAACTGAGCTATTTATTCAACAATATGGTGCTTATTGTGGCATTCGTTTTGACTTAAGTGCCAATCACCAAACCTTTTTTCTTTGTTTTTCACCAATTTATAAACCATAAGTTGAATGCCAATAAATACGCCAATTGCCAAACATGGCTATTGGCTAGTATATATATTCAGCTTAGGCCCTAGGCTAGTCACATATGAGGAGCTAAATTAGGCCGAGGCCTTATTATTGTAGACTGGCCCCATGTGTGAAGAGTTTGAAGGACTTAAAACTCTAAAGTTCATTTAAGTGTCAAAAATGAAAAAACGAGTTCGGAGCACTCAACATTCGTAAAAAGAAATCAATTTTATAAAGTGGTATTTTTTGCTTTGTTTGTTCGTTTTTCCTTCTATTATGGTAGTAAGATTAAAGGAGTAATAAAATTCGAACTAAAGAAAATGAAAAGTTAATGATCTAATACAGATAAATGAGATGGTGGTAAAGCTTTCTTGGAAGAGTAGCTTATTGTACAACAACGACCGAATTGAAAGACCACTTATATGCCCATGTCGATTTATCTTAAAATATACTGGCAGTTGGGAGAATATCTTTCTTGTCGTATAAGTGGATATTTTATGTGCTGTTTAACTGCATCAACTCGTGTTTATCACAATGGGTTTGGAGTAAAAAAAGAGCAGGGAAGGTGTCCTTTCATTTTGTTCCCTTCAAAATTTAATTAGTGACTGAACCAAAAACTAATTGAAGAAGAATAAAACTGGAAGGTAGTAAATTTGAATTTCTTCTTTTAAGGTTTTTAAGAGATTAGTGTTTTTAAGGTGTTCATGAAACTCATTAATTAGACAATTGTCATTGTTTCTCCCTGTTCTTTTCAGTTAATGATGAGCTCTGGTATAACTCTCATGTATACTATTGGGTTGATAACTCGGTGGCGCATCTTGGCTTTGATTGGTAATCATTTTTTGTTGATATTTGTATTTTCAGCTAATATTTGGTGAAGTACACGGAACCATCTAAGCCATAGGATTTCATTTGCTAATCTTTAGGTATTATTCCATGCATAATCCAGCTTTGTGGTTTGTGGTTCATTCCAGAGTCTCCTAGATGGCTTGTAAGTATTTACTTCTTCATTAGTCCATTAAGAGATGCTCTTTTTTGTGCTTAGTAGAACAATATACTTTGTTTTTAATTTTTCCCTTTCCTCATTCCATTCAAACTCTATATAGTTGCAAACCTCATCTATTAGGGGTGGAGATTGGTAAGAGAGAGGTTGGTATGGTCACTTTTTTGTTTGAAACTGTATTGAAACAAGAATGACATAAAATTTTTAAAAATGGCATGAAATAATCCAATTTATGGCAGATTTTTCCACAATAATCTTAACTGTTGGGGGGTGTGATCCCAAGGCGATTGTTTTTGTTTTGTATTTTCTGTATTTTCCTTGATTTAGACCCCCCCCCCCCCCCCCCCCCCCCTTCTCTCTCTCTCTCACACACACTCATGTTCTGCTAAGTAAAGTTTGAGATGCTGTTAATTGACTAACAATGATTGTTCAAGTTCTCTATTCATTTCGAGAATACAGCCCATAAAATTGGGATTAGTCTAATTAGTCGGCATACCTTAAGGTATAGAATTCGAAACGAAGATATAAGAAAGGGTTTAAGAGTTGCAATTATTAATGAAAAGATGAAAGAAAATCGCTTAAGATGGTTTGGGCATGTGCAACGACGCGATATTAACCATGTGCAACTCGAACATTGTTGTATTGTTGTTATATACTTTCTTTTTCTGCTTTTAGCTGCACTATGTTTTCCACTTTTATGAAAGCTTTTTGGGACAAATGTTGCAACTTAAAAAAACAAGGAAGTAGATAGATGGTTGAATTGAAGTCCATGAGGACGAGCTGTACTTTTGCAGGTGAAATTTGGCCATGTTAAAAGCTTTGAGGCAGCTCTTCAACGCCTTAGAGGAGAAAATGTGGACATATCCCAGGAAGCAACAGACATCAAAGTAAATCATTGACCTTCATATGTCTAGTTTTTACACCTATAAAATTCTTGTATCTGAAAATGTAAAGAGTTGAAATATCTTCAGGGCTACATCGAAGCTCCTGAGAATAAGGAAGCAGAATTCTTTAGTGTCTTTTCTAGGAAGTATACATTCGCACTCACTGTAAGCCTAATAAACTCAAACAATATGCTCTGTTAAAGTCCTCATTTTGTGTTCGATTTAATATTTAAGATGATGTAGGTTGGCCTTGGTGTCATGGCGTTATCAGGATTAGCTGGAACATCTGGGGTCCTATATTATGCAACTTCCATCTTTCAATCAGCCGGTGAGTTGAACATTGTTCTTGTTATTAGCGACGAAGCAACACCCCTGGCCGCTAGTTCAAGCATGCCTCCTATTGTATTTTTGGTCTGACCCCCTTTACATTCAATATATGGGCTGATAAATATTACGAAATCAATCAAGTTTTATTGGTCAAAGTAATAAAAATGAAATTTGAGGTATGTAATTTGAATCTTTATCAAGCCACAAAATCAATATTTTTTATGGATGAATGTTTTTTAACAAAGAATATTATGTTTTTATTTAGTTATTTTGATATTGTATCGATCATTCCACTATAATTATTGTGCCAATTTATAAGTTATTTTGCCCCCAACTTAAAATTTTTAGCTTTGCTCCTACTTGTTGTAACTTGTACGCATGACAATGGACTAAAAAAATCTTGTATCGATGCAGGATTTTCAGTTAGCATAGGGACTGTATTAATGGCTCTTCTGCAGGTTTGCACCATAAATAGCATAAAATTTATTTTCTGTAGTTATATTGTTCCATTCTCCAGTAACTTGATACTATAAATTCTGCAGCTTCCACCACTTTTCCTTGGTGTTTTTTTGATGGACAAGTACGGAAGAAGACCACTTTTGATGGTAATAGTTCATATATTAGCCGAGAAATTCTACATGGTGGCACTGTTTTTTTTTAAGTTTCATATTCTAGAAGGTAGCGTTCAATGCTTCTTTTATAAGATTCTATGACCCTAAAAAAAAAAAAGAAAATTTGTTCAATTTTTTTAATTAAGAAAATGTTTGCACAATAAAGATAGTCCCGTTGTGAAAGTGAGACCGTCTCATTTGAGAATTTATGTTAAATATTTAAAAATTATGAGAATTTGATTTTTTTGGTCACTTTGATGTAATGGAAAAAAAATTACAAAGCTACCATACAGAATATCACTTTTTTTATCAACCAATTACAAATTTATATTTTGATTGTACTTAATTTGAAGGATATGCTTTGGTTCTATAGTTTTCTGCAGGTGGGTTAGTTGCAGCTTGTCTTTCGCTGGCATTATCCTTCTTTTTAAAGGTTAATTTTCTTAAGCATATGAGTATACGACTGAATATATTTAGCTCATCGTCCTACCTCTAACATTTGGATTTGTACTTCTGTTAATCTGTCTCGAACAGGAACACGGCTGGTTTATCGAGCATAGTCCCTATTTAGCCTTCATTGGCATTATGGTAAAACAATCTCGCTAGTCGCTACACCCCATTGTAGTGAAACGCACAATACTTTGTTTACGGTATACTGATGCAAGAACAAATAATACTCACGTACGTATTTCTTTCTGCAGATATTTTCTTTATCATTCCCTTTGGGCTTTGGAGGGATACCTTTTATCATAATGTCAGAGGTATTTCTTGTCGACTTGATTCAATTTGTACAACTAAATCTCAATCATATATGTAAATCGAAAACGAAATCTTGTATATTCAGATTTTCCCCATGGACGTAAAATGGGCTGCTGGAAGTCTGGCTATAGTCGTTAAACATATGTGCGATTTTATCGTTTCCTACTCTTTTAACTTCATGATGAATTGGAGCTCTTCAGGTGACATTTTACCCATCTCTTCCTCTTCATTGTCGCATTTTCCATAAATCAGCAGATAAACGTCCATACACGCTATTATAACGACATGCTTTTTTCTTTGATTCACCTCTTATCAGGCACATTCTTCATATTTACAAGCATCAATATGTTCTCTGTGTTGTTTGCTACAAAATTTGTGCCAGAGACAAAGGGCCGATCTTTGGAGGAGTTACAGGACTCACTGAACCCCCATTTTGCATCCAAGACAAATGTCTAGTTGTTTACGATGGACAAACTTCGAGTACATTTAAATCGATTTCTGAAAAGAACTTGCTTTACATCAAAATTCCAGATATTATATGTTAAACTCTTATCGGCAAATATTAATTTTCTATAAACAAATTTATTTAATTTGATATCATATACTCTGTACGAAAATACTTGTGTAGCATAGTTTTGCAAGTTAGTTGGGGTGAGATTTTATATCCATAATTACATTCAATTTCATTTTCATACCACAATTTTATATGATTTGTTATCAAACTGTGTGTAATTAGTCAATTTTTCAATTAATCACTTTAAAATTACAAGTATCCTTTAAATATATATGGGTCAGCCCAGTAGATATGATTAAACTTGAAATTGTACACAAACTTTTGAACAGCTAAACATAAAACTTACCTCAAGATATAAGACATCGCAAAGTCTCTTTTAAGACGGTCTAATTCTGAGATAGATATTTATTGGGCTAAAAATTCTAATTTAATTAATTAAAATATGCACTTTTTATATAAAAACATTTATTTTTTGAATTAGATTTATTATGAAATAATCTATATACTTGTTCTAAAAAACTTGCTGCCATAATCATTGAAAAGAAATATGACTAAAGTGATTTTAGGAGCATCAATAATAAACAGAATTACAGTGAGACCCTAAATTGGACCGGCGCACAATTTTCTCATCCAATTTGTTACATACGAAAAATAATGTAAAAATTTTGAGATAATATATGTTAATCTTAAAGAAAAAATAACTTTAATAAATAAATTTATTGACATCAGACTTTTGTCATATTGACGTATAAATGTATTGCCATCCCCAATTTGTGCTATATCTTAAACGTGCAAATTGCCAAAGACACATTTCAAGTTCCAAATAGAACTTGTATATTTTTGATTAAATTTATAAATATTAACTTACTAGACAAGAGTTCCGTTGTCGTCCAGCGGTTAGGATGTCTGGCTTTCACCCAGGAGACCCGGGTTCGATTCCCGGCAACGGAAGTAATTTTTGTTCTGATTTGATTTTTATCAACACAGTAACTTTTGGTTCACTTACTTGTTCAGGAGAAGAATAAAAAGTCAAACTTGATAACCACTATTTTGTCATCATTGTATTGTTTTATCTTCTAAGCTCTGATTCCAATTACAATCATCCACTATGTTTAATAGCAGAATTATCACCCAATGAAACAAGATATGGAGAATGAAACAACCATGGAAGAAAACCAGCAACTACCATTAACATACGTCAGCAGTAGCAGGGCCCCACTGCTAAGCAAAGACACAGATAATAGGTCTCCACCAGAAGCAGCAGCTACTAGAGTTGTTATATTCAGCACTCTGGTTGCCATTTCTGGTTCCTTTGTTTTTGGTTCATCTGTAAGTCTTACTTTATTTACTAATTTCTTCCGGCCGGTTTGGTAGGTAATAAACTTTGGTAATGGCATTGAAAATCTTAGCTATTTTAATGATCATACTTATTCAACTTCAATCATTTTATTTTTTCGTAAATTCCGACGCATTACAATTCGAAAAGGTTGTATCAGGTGGTATGGAAATTTTTAAACAATAAAGCCTTTTTATGATCAAAGTTTTATCACCATGAGCATGATATGAAACTTTTGATGAAATTATACACACTATTAATCATTCCAATTATCATTTATTATCATTAATCAAACGGCGGTTCATGTTTTGTTGTTTTTAAATGCTAATTTGGTCTTTAAGTGAGGGTTGTTTAATTGCCCATGTTAAGTAACTCAATTCAATTTGTTGTAATCATTTAGAAGTATCTATCAATTAGAGGTAGACCAAAAATTGATAAATTCTCTAAATACTTTGTGCAATTTAAAAATTATAATATTTTTTTAACAATTTTGTATCTTTAAAGTTAAATATTGTGTCTTCTAATTTTTTTAGGCCAGGACCCTAGGCGGTTGAACATATTGAACTAGAACCTCCCTTGCTATCAATTTTTGAAATACAATAACATTCCAAAAGCAAACGGGATAAAATGATCACGGGTTCGAATCTTAATCACCCTTCAAGAGGCCCCTTTTTTCTCTATGATTCTTTATCTTATGACTTATAGTCTACTTCTAATGCATGATGACTTTTTGGTTAACTTAAAAGCTTTTTTATTGTTCAAAGAGTCAAAAAAAAATATGTTAGTAAATGGGTTTTATTGGAGAACAAATGAATTGTTGCAGGTGGGATTTTCATCACCAGCTGAATCTGGAATGATTTCTGACCTGAGACTAACTTTAGCACAGGTATACATCATCTTTAACTGATAACTATTGGCCTAAATTCCTGTTGGGATATACTGGAGTTTCCAATTATTTTTGCACTTAATTATTTGTCATCTTGAGCAGTTATAAAAGCCCGTGACCCGACCCATTAAAAATTGTCGAACAGCTCGACCCATAAAGAAAATTAACGGGTCAAGGAGGGCTTTTAAGGGGTCATGATTATTCCTCTTTTCTCATTAGTCCAATTCCACCTTAATGGGGTGGGTTGGGGCAGGTCTAACTGGCTTTTGACCTGGCCTGATCTGTTAAGAAATTGAACCATACTGCCCCATTTGAACACCTTTGATTGTGATCACACTAGTTATGTTGTAGTATACTTACAATAATTCTGTTTTAGATTGAGTAGTTGTTTCTAAGCCCTTTTTGATTAGAGGGTAGGCTGAGGGTGGGGAGGGCAGTTGTGAATCCAATCCATGATTTTTCTTAAAAAGTGGTTACTCAGACAAAACCCGATTCTCAAGTAGTTGTTTTTTGGCCCTAGGATCGCGGAAAAACGAAAAAATAAACGGAGCTAAAAAACTACATGTATTTTATGATTTAGCTGCGCTAAATGTATTCATGTTTTCAACGAAGTCTTCAAGTTCAGAGGGAACTTTGAGGGTGTGCGAGGTGATTGACCGCACAAGCCCTCTCTTTCTTCCGTATATGTAAAGGTTAATCAAAAGAAGAAATATGCTAAGTTCATTAATAAAATAAATATATTTATTATAAATAAGGCGCAAAATAAAACTTATGCACAGGGCCCCAATTTTTTCAACACGGCTCTGGTCAAGTTGTAAATTTGGACTTAAATCCTTTCCTTTTCCAGCTGTAACATTTCTCCCAGCTCCTTCTTATGAAATGTGAGGGAGTATTTTTCAGTACACATTTTATGTTTTGGTAACAATATGATGTGTTTGGCATTATTGTTGCTTTATGCAATGCCATTTCTTATATCTTTCAAAATGAAAAACTTACACTACTTGCATAACCTTGGCAAACAGTATTCAGTTTTTGGATCAATATTGACAATTGGAGCAATGATAGGTGCAATACTAAGTGGCAGGATAGCTGATCGTTTTGGAAGAAAAGGCGTAAGTTGTTTAAATATCTCGATTGATGTTTTGTTATATACTACCGCATCACATACTGTTTTCTTTCCATACTTTTCCTGCAGGCTATGGCATTCTCGGAACTTCTATGCTTTGTAGGATGTCTTGCCATCGTATTTGCAAAGGTTTCGATTTTCTGCTTGTGTCATATAAGTATTTTTCGTTGGCAGTCGAAACATTGTACTTCCACAAAGCTCTGTTCTGACTATTAATATTATATTGTGTAACATATAACACAGAAAAATAGCAATCGAATTGATTCAATAAGATGAGTGTTCGGTTTACCCTATACTATTCTGCTGCTCAATCGCAAATAATATTCCCACTAGCTAGTAAATATATTTGGTGCCCACCTGTATTTTCCGCTTGTGTCATATACAGTCGAAACAACATTGTACTTCCACAAAGCTCCGTTCTAACTATTAATATTATATTGTGTAACATGTAACACAGAAAAATAGCAGTCGGATCGACTCAATAAGATGAGTGTTCGGTTTACCTTATACTAGTTTTCTGCTGCTCAATCGCAACTAAGATACCCACTAGCTAATTAACCTTCATACTTTATCTTATGATGTGAATCCCATTTTCTGAAGGTGGCTTGGTTACTTGATACTGCAAGGCTACTGATCGGCATTGGGATTGGAATTCTTTCTTACGCAGTGAGTACAGTATCTTAAACAGTCGTTATGCTCGATTTAGCATCGTGTAACAGAACCAGTATTCACCCGACTTTGTAAACAGGTACCTGTGTATGTGGCCGAGATTACTCCTAAAAACCTTAGAGGGGTGTTTACAGCGGCCCATCAGGTTCTTTTTCGTAACCCAGTAATCCAATTAGGTAATAATTATCAATTCATTGCTTACAGTTAGATGTACTAAATGGCAGCTGATGATTTGCTGTGGTGTATCAATAATGTGGCTTATTGGAACTATTATTCGGTGGCGCATCCTTGCTTTAATCGGTACTCGTTTCCTGAATCCGAACTTTTCACTTAGTAGGAGGTTGTTCGGAATTACATCTTCTTGACTGCGTTTCAGGGACTGTTCCGTGCATTCTGCAGCTTGTAGGTTTATTATTCATCCCAGAGTCCCCACGATGGCTCGTAAGTGAGGATATGTGTATTGTGGCAATCATGTTAATTCAACACAATTTTCATTTTGGTCCGTTTATTTAAGTTTGCAACATTTTCTATGTTGTAACAGTCGTACATTTTCTTTTTTAGGCTCATCTCAAACTCATTTTCCGTACTCTATGTCCTTAATTGGTTATAAACCCCTGCTAGTCCTACAGTGTCCTACATTCTTGCCCTAGGATATCTTATATATTGTGTCTGTAAAGTTGGGATGACCCGGTTAATTGGTTATTAACCGCAGGCGAAAAATTCAAGATGGAAGGAATGTGAAGATGTTTTGAAGTACCTTAGGGGACGACAAGCCAATATTTCACTCGAAGCTACAGAGATTAGGGTGATTCCCCCTGCTTAGATATGAAATTCTATGAATTTTCCTTACTGGGTGTCCTTAATTTGCATAGGATTGAATGAGTAGGGCTCTTACATGTTTCAGGAGTATACAGAAAGCCTTCAAGACTTATCTGAAACGAAGTTTCTTGACCTGTTCCGAAAAGAATATACGCGTTCACTGATAGTGAGTTTCGCAAACATCAGCTGCCGCGCATACATTTATTCGTCCATCAACGTTTTATGCTTTAACGAAGTGCTCGAAATCTTATTCAGGTCGGAGTTGGGCTGATGGTGTTTCAACAATTTGGAGGTGTTAACGGAATTGCATTTTATGCAAGTTCGATATTTGAATCTGCAGGTACTTAAATGCTGAAGAAAGCATATATTTGTCAGTTTTAGAATATTTTTGAGCTATTTTGAGTAAATCGCGAATTTAAAAGGCGAACTAACTAGCAACTTGTGTTTCATTGAGCAATCTCCTTGTGATTCGATCTTGTAATAGTATATGTACTTTCTCAGGTTTCTCAGGAAGAGTGGGGACACTAGCAATGGTTTCACTGCAGGTTTTGTGATCCCACTTATCAGTGTTCTACACAAATTGTGATGACTTCTAAGACATTGCAACTGGTGATACAGGTTCCTATGACGGTTGTGGGCACTCTTTTGATGGATAAATCTGGACGACGACCTCTTCTAATGGTGAGTACTTCTTTGAACATCAAGCGCGCATCCACGTAACATAATTTGACATTTTGAATTTGTGATTCACTCAAAATGACACTGGTGCAAGCACGTGTTCCTATATTGTGAGTCAAATCAAGGGCTCTAAAATCAGTCGTCAATTCAGATTTCGGCTGCTGGTACTTGCTTGGGTTGCTTCTTGACAGGCTTGTCATTTTTATTCCAGGTTTAACTCTTCCCACTTTTTTTCGTTGTTTCGGAAATATCTTGACATTTAAAAGTTCAATCTCTTCATTTGCAGGATCTTCAAATGTGGAATACTAAAGCTCCCTCTTTGGCACTCGTTGGAGTGTTGGTAAGACTCGATTTTCCTAGCCCCTGCATTAGTTTTCGCAAATCTTAACAAGTCTACTCAAAAACTTGCTTAAGATTGTAAGAAATATAACCTCATCGAAACTCAGATCTAGTCTATTGTATAACTAACCGGCAATAGATAGATCATACGTACGCAATCTTACCATGTTCATGTTTTCCCCTTTATCAACTAGTTGGTTATATACGCGTCTTTGATCTAATAACTAGTTTCTATTTTCATTTAGATGTTTTCGGCATCTTTCTCATTGGGCATGGGTGGTGTACCATGGGTTATTATGTCGGAGGTACAATCTACCTATCTTATGTATGATCAAGAAGTTTAGTAGGTTATCATGCCATCATCTAAAGAAATTTGCATTTATATTGTAGATTTTTCCGATTAATGTGAAGGGTTTAGCTGGGAGTCTAGTAACGGTGGTAAACTGGCTCGGTTCGTGGATAGTTTCGTTTGCTTTCAACTTCTTAATGAGCTGGAGTTCCCCTGGTAATGAAAAGTATATCTTTGTTCTGAAGATTACAAGTTATTGAGATAGATATTCTGAAAATCGAAATTTCGATAACAGGTACTTTCTTCATATTTTGTGTGATTTGTGGTTCAACGGTCATGTTTGTTGCAATACTTGTACCGGAGACTAAGGGACGCACCTTAGAGGAGATTCAAGCATCCATGACATTGGGTAGATAGATGGCAAAGTTATGTGAAAAAATTTTCCTAGCTTTATCATTCATCCTCTTGATTAGGTTATATGCATATGTCCTATAACACTTGTTGAATGATATATTATGCACATTCCTATAATTTAATGATGTGAAAGATCATGTGATTCCTGGTGGAGAATGAAGAATATATCATATTGTTGGTTAGGAGTTTAAAATCTACCGACATTAAATTTTTGTGAAAATTTTGTCCTTAAAACTATAGTAGCATTAATAGTTGAAGAAGAGCCTCAATTTACTAAACATCAATAATAAGGCCTTCATACTCTTTCCTCTGCCTCTGCTAAACTTTATCACTCTCAAATCCTTTACTAATAATTTTCTGATTAAAATCTGTAATTTGAAATCAATACTTATTTTCAAACACAACATTCTACAGTTGTATGGGAATTTTTATGAAGCAAATTACATACCATGTGATTTTATAAGTTACCTGTAATCATACTACAATAATGTCAAATAAATGAAGTAGTACTACACAAAATCACATGTCATTTAGGTTTTAGTTTGGCATATACATCACAAAATCACATGATTAGTATACATGATTTACATAAATTTAGTTACCAACACATATTAGCAATCTCTCCCACCCAAATTTAATCATCATAATCTCATTAAACCCTCCAAATTACACAAATTAACTACCCATATAACTCAAAAACTAATCAATTCCCTAATCAACAATGGCAAACCCACCAAGTACACCTAAACAATCACCTTTGCTCAGCTCACCCATTCCCAAAACTCGAGGCTCGCTCCACAAGACCTTAGCCGGTGCTGCGAGCCTCGCAAACCTTCTACCAACCGGAAATGTCCTTATGTTTCAAGCACTAACCCCTACCTTATCCCAAAACGGCTCATGTCATACCATCAGCAAATACTTAACCATTGCACTGATCATACTATGTGCTTTAACCTGTTTTCTATCCTCCTTCACTGATAGTTTCATAGGCCCAACGGGTAAGCTCTTTTATGGGATCGCTACCCCGAATGGGCTATATGTGATCAATGCAATTAGATGGGAGGACGACGAGCAAGAAATACGTAGAGAAGCCAAAGATATGAACAAATTTAGTGTTAAGTTCATAGACTTTGTTCATGCATTTTTGTCATTAGTTGTGTTTTTGGTATTTGCAATAAATGATCCTTATGTGTTCAAGTGTTTTCTTGGGAATTTAGAAGATAATCAATGGGTTAATACTTTGATTCTGAATTTGCCTCTTGGAGTTGGGGCTTTGTCTAGTTTCTTGTTTCTTCTTTTTCCTACTATTAGAAGGGGGATTGGATATGCTGATCACAAAGCTACTAATTAGTTTTGTGTTTGATTATTTAAACATTGGTTTTTATCCCCCATGATTTATTTGTATTATAGTTGAAGACTTTGTAGGTATACAAGCAGCGGTGAATTCAAGATATTAATTTAAGGTGAGCTGAACACTCATCTCTACATGTGTATAGAACCAACTTAATTATCGTGTTTATTAATTTTACATAATAAATATTCACTACTAAAAAATATTGGGATTGTAGCCGCTATTTAGCGACAAAATAATTTTATGGTTGTTGTTATTGATAAAATCGATTTTGTAGTGGCTAGTGACGAAATTGCAAAAGGAATAATATATAGTAGTCAAACAATGAAAACGACCAACGAATTCACGACATTTAACTGAATAGTTGCAAATAGCGACAAAATAGTAAAGAAACAACAACGGCCTAATCTCAGACCGAACCGAACTGAAAAAAACCCGTATTAGACTAGATAGAACTAGTCCGGTATCTGATCTTAACATATTCAAAAATCCGATCTTTCGATTCGGTGCACATCCCTTATGTGAAATTTTGCCTAATCGACATAACAAGATTGCTACTATTTGATACTCCTAATAAGGACACTGATTGAGATGGGATGGCCGGATGGGCGAGAATTGGTACATACCTGATCCCTCACCATCCTTATCAGCCCTTTTTTCTTATTATAATTACTACACTTTTTATTTGGTGTTATTTAATATACATTTTTAATTTTTAATATTTTTAATTTCATATGATAAAAAATTCTAAAAAATTAATATTATAAAAATATGTTTTACTTTATACATGAAGAAATATATACCAAATAAGATCAGTAAATAAACAGTAATTGCTACAAAAACTACAACAACTATTAAAATGCTAATTTTTCGGTCTTTTATAAAAAAAAATACTGAGTGACTACTTTTCTATGTAAGGCAAAGTATATGGCTAGCTTGCTCACCAAGGGAAACTTTTTTTTTTTTTGTTGATATTGAAAGTTGAGGTAAAAGAAACACAGACAAAATGTAGAGAAAGAGCCAATCCCATTTTTGTGGTATGATAGAGATAAAACCAATCTACACCAACTGTTACCAGGTATTTTTTGACCGTATTTTCCTTTATCAATGTAAGTTGTCGTTTTTCTTCCCTCCCCAAATCTTGATCATAGTTATCTATGATAGTATGATGATGACACTCAATGACACGTCATTAGAGTATTAATTATAGAAATACTTATATATATTCTTATCAATTAGAAACTTTCCACCTTTTTATTCTATTCTCTAACAGAATTTATCACTTTTGACTACTTGTAAATCTCATGACTAGTTTGAGTTGGAAGCAATATATAACAATTAAATTTTACAAGATTATGATATTGCGAATTGAGTCAATTCAAAATCAAAATAATCCCACTTTAAGTCAATCTCTAGCTACTAAATTCTCAAATTAATAGTTTTATCGAATTTGATTTGACTTCGAGTATGATTGAATTAAAATTGGATTGTATTAACCTGACTCAATATAAATCCGAGAAGAATTATATTGGTGGATGAGTTTAGGAGTAAATGTGTGAATAATTTAAAAATTAAATTCTAACAAAATCAACAAGAGTTAGAAAGACTACATAATTACAAACTTTTAAATCTCATGACACTATTTTTCTATTCCCTTGAATTTACTATAATTTATAATTTTAGTCTTCGACACTTGATCAGTTATAGTATTTTTATTTTGTTTTTAGAATTAAGTCACTCTTTCACCAATCTTATAATTGTACAACAAATATAGTTTATATCCATCCATTTTATTGTTAAATAGTTTTGGTCTGTTCTATTAAATTTATCATAAGAATTAAAATTTGAGACATTTATAAATGACAAAATATAAGTACAACGATTGAGACCAGAGATCATGTAAAATTTTAACAAACATGTAAAAATTTATAGTTAATGAACCAAGAAGACAAGTGAATGAAAACAAAAGGAATAACGATTACTACTTACTAGTACCTTATAATTTAATGGATAATTTAGCCTTTGGGAATATTTAAAATAAACAAGTTTCTTTTAACTAAAATTTTAAAAATAAGTTTAATCTTAAATTTAAAGTAATTTTCAAAACAAAAAACCATTTCTATGTACGAGCTTAAAAAACAAAAAAAAAAAAAAAAAAAAAAAAATCAATATTAAAAGTTAAAAAGTTACCATGAAATTGTTCACTGACAACTAACAAATGTAACCAAGGGAGTAATACTCTACAGTCTAAAGAGGCAAAGGTTTTAACATTTACAGGCTACAGCAGATTGAACTTCGCTAAAAAGTCAGAAATATAAGTAGTCTTACATCAAAATCCAGTATATTACACGAAAAGTAGTTTAAGTAAATAACGGTGATTTGTAATACCGATAAATTACTTTTATGTGGAAGATTTTTAAAGGGTGGAGCTTTTAGATCTAGTTTTTTTTTTGTTTTATTTACTAAATTGACATTTATTTTGTATTTTTATAGTGATTTACAAATTATAGTGATTGATTAGAAATTTCTGACACGTAAAGTATTCCAAGATAAATGTTGGCAAGATAAAATTGATTTAAATTTAATTAAAATTAAGTAGTCATACATCAAACTCCACTACTACCTATGACATTTTTAGTGGAAACTATTTTATAAAGAGAGTCTTAATGAAAAATAGAAATAATTAATTGAATAATTAAATTGGGTACCGAAGGAATCTACTAACTCGCTTTCCTGGGTTCGATCCGTATAGCTACACCACCTATACGTATACCGTGTGCTTGTGGTCAAATAAAATTTACACATCAGAAATGATTTGATTCAATTCGAAATAAATCATATGTACGAAATATTTACTTACACAAAAAATTTAAAATTGACTCAACTCAATATCGACTAATCGTAATCTAAACTTTTCAAACACCCGATAATATACACCTCTAGATTATATAAAATTGTTGAAAAATCCTCTACATTATGCAAGACTAAAAAGGGCATATTGCTAATGAATAAATAACGTCTCTAGTCTCTGTCTCCTGAATTTGTTACGTTTTTAATAAATTCCTTAAATTTCTTTTTTTGGAAATGA
The DNA here is from genome assembly GCF_026212465.1 of Amaranthus tricolor. NCBI lineage: Eukaryota > Viridiplantae > Streptophyta > Magnoliopsida > Caryophyllales > Amaranthaceae > Amaranthus > Amaranthus tricolor. The sequence goes on from NC_080058.1 coordinate 7,650,226, forward strand.
TTTGATATTTTTTCTACTAACCCACTGGCAAACTTAATCTTTATTAAATTTAAAAAGATACTTTAAAAGGTATTTTAAGGCAAAAGCTAAATAAATAATATATTTGAATGACTAAATTTGGATATAAAATAAAACTTAGTAATACTTTAATATTTTTTGATTTGGTAATAAATTTTAATTTTTTTGTCATATTAAATTAGATAGTATTTTCTTCGTTTTCTAATGTTCTTTTCGTTTAGATATTCCCGTCTTTAAATTTCATAAAATTTTTTTAGACACATATAAAAGATAAAATATATTCATGTGAAATATCGTTAAATTAATTTTTTCGCCAGGGTATTTTTAAAACATAAAGTATTGAGAATCGCAAAACTTAACCCCTAACCTTCTATAATTTCCATATAAAAACCCATTTCCATCTCCAAAAAAATTATGTAAGATTACAATTTCTCCAATTTAAAAAAAAACCATTTCAAAATTTGTTTTCTATCACCTTCATACCTTTGGGTTTATTTCCCAATTATCTAATTATCATTTCAAAATGGGCAAAAACAAAAAATTCCCAAGAAAAACAAAAGAAAGAGTAGCAACAAAAACAGTGCCCACTTTTTCTTGGAAACACGCTGGGAAAATTTTTGACAGTGTTAAGATTTAAAAGGTCAATTTTAATACTTAAAAAATTAATTTTAAGACTTCAAAGACCAATTATATTAAATTCTCATTTTAACTTTAAAATAAGATAGCTCAAGCATTAAAATAGATATTAAAAACTTAAAATTGGACATTTTAAGTCTTAAAATTGAATTTTTAAGTTTTGAAATTGTCCTTTTAAGTCTTAAAATTAATATATCAGAATATTTTTAAAAAATTATTAGGCCTGAGCCAGTTGCCCGGCTAAGGCCGTCTCACAGGAGAGTAATGCTTTCTTTAATCAAACTTATTTTTCAAAGTTTGAAAACAAATCACTTTCGGAACGAATATGGTTGAATTTTCAAAAGTACGAATATGGTTGGATTTTCAAAAGTTTAAATTAGTTAACGAGTATAAATTGTCTTGCAACTTAGTTATAATTGAGAATTGTACATATTAATAAATTTAACAAACCAAAACAAAAAATATATATTTAAAAAATAGGAAAATTATTTTTCAAAGTTTGCAGGCCGATGAATGGATGGTTGTAGGCCGGTGTTCGATGGTGGCGGCTGTTGTTGATATGGCTGTGGGAGGCTGATTGGTGGTGGGGTAGCCGGTTGGTGGTGGAGGAGGAGGGTTGGGGTGTGAAGAAGTGTTTTTTTACTTTTTTTTTTCCTTTATTTCTTTATTTTATTTTTCTTTGTTTTTTAAATGGAGGTAACCTGCTATCTTAGGTTACCAGGTTGTAGTGTATGCCTTGAACAAATTCAAGTCAAAGTTGGGATTATTAAAAAATTCAAGCCAATTTTCCTAAAAAAATAAAGATAATAAATAACTAAAAAAATTATAAATCCAAATATCCAATTTTTTCATATTCTGATCTGAATCGGATATTTTTGCACACCCTTACCTTTAACAACAAAAGTCTAGTATATTATTATTAATAATTTTTTTAGAGAATTATATTATTATTATTATTATTATTATTATTATTATTATTATTATTATTATATTCCAATCTCATATCGTAGAAAGAAACTTTACACAGGAAGTTGATGGGGAGTCGAACAACAATAAGAAGATTTATAATTAATTTCAATCAATAATAAAAATCAAATGATAAAAATGAATTATAAGCATTAGGAAAAAACTACTATTTAGGAGAAGTAAAAGCTAATTTCATCAATAAAACTCAGTTTCAATCAACAATATTCTAAAAATAGAGTAATTATTAGTTTATTATTGTAAAAGAATAGATAAAGTGATTTATTAATGTTAAAAAATAAATTTTTCTGAATCCGAATACAAAATACATTTTGCAAATCTAAAAACACCTCTCCAATTTGTCTTGCCATAGAATTTTAGTCTAATCCATGCAAAAAAAAACACACCTCATACTCATACGTTGTTTTCTAAAAAAAACTTATCTCAAAAAAAAAAAAAATAAAAAATTTATGAATTGGCATTTGCAAACACATAGTGAAAACTTAACAATTAACATAGATGAAACCAATGTACTCCAATTGTTGTCCAAAACAAAAACTCAAAATCTTTATTCTCTAAAATTGTTTTGAGCTGTCTTCATTACCGAAAACATGGTTTTACATTTTTAATTATTATCTTAATTACACTCAATCACACGCCATTAAAGTATTAATTTTAGAAATACTTATATATATTTTTTCATCAATTAGAAACTTTTCTCCTTTTTATTCTCCAACAGAATCTATCTCTTTATAAATTAATAATCAAATAAATCTTGATTTAAATAATTTTTTACACCTCTATCCCTAATCAACAATAAGTGGGACCCATATTCATCCTTCTTCACACCCAACTCATTTTCCTTCCTCATTTCCCTTCTCTTTCCAAAATCCAACCTTTTTTTTTTTTTTTTTTTTTTATTGTGAGCATCATATTTATATAGCAAAGCCAAACCCTACCCATACCAAATGCACTAAAAGGGAAAATAAAAAGTGAATTAATTTACAAAAGAGAGAAAAAAAAAAAGCCACAAAAATATTAAAGAAAAGATGATAAATGGTTGCAATAAGAGTGTGAATGCTTTCTTCACCCTTTCTTCTTCTTCTTCTTCTTCAATATGGGATGAAATTTCCTTTGACGCATTTCATCAAACACTTGGTGTGCCTTCATCTCCACCAATTCCATCTTCTTTTCAGGCCACTAATCTTAACCAAATCTTAAAACCGTTACAACCCATCAAACGAGTTGACTCCAATTTCACAAATTCCACCCAAAAAATTTCTGAGAATAAAAATAATTACTGTCACATCGATCTGATGTCGTGCACAGAAAGTTTAGGGTTAGAAAGTTCTGATGAAATTATTTCAAGTTTTGACGATCTGGGTAACTTTAAAAATAACAGTAAATCTCGTACAAATGAAGATTTCTCTTCTCCTTCGTCGCCGTTACTGTCTTCATCGAGTAGTTGTTTGAGAAAAAAATGGGAGGAGAAGAAATTTCCGCCACCAATAACATCTTTGAGTGAGAATGGAAGGAGGAATTTTGTATTAAAATCAGATAGAAGAGATGGAAGATTAGAAATTGTTAGGGTTATGATTGAACGGCCAGAAATTCTTATATCTTCAAGGGAGAATGGACGGCTTATAATGAATCTTGTTTCAAATGATGATGATGATTATGATTGTAATGATGATGATGATGATGACTATGAATATGATTATAATGATGATGATGACAAAACAGAGGAAATTGAAGAAGATGAAAAAAAAACAGAGGAGAGGGGAAGGAAAATTCTGGCGTTACGAAGATGTTTTCATCACCAACGTCAGATAAGTGTATGGGGTCCACAACAGCATAGATTTGTGACGACTGTATGATCTTTTCATAGAGATGCGGTACAGGATTACATCAAATTATTTAATTATTTTTTTATATAGTCAAATTCTTAGAGATTTATACATTTTGAGTTTTTGATCGCTAGTTTTGACGGTACAATCTAGAAACTTCTTTTTTATTATCGTTGGGGTTTGATCCTATTTTCCCTTTTTACTTCTTTTTAATGTTTTTTTGGTTTTTAGATATTTTTGTATGGGTTTAGATTTTTAATTTAGAGGTAGCAAAAGAAAATTTATATTTTTTTTATACTATTACGGAGTAAGCTAAATAGAGAAGAGGAATTAAAGATGAAAAGTTTATGTTGAATTGAATTAAAAATTTTATTTAAAAGTAGTATTTTATCTATTTTATTTCAAATGTGGTATTTGTTTTTTTTATGTTTATCAATGCATTAATTTTGTACTTAATAGCGATAAAGGTGTATAATTAAAAATTATAAAATCTAGATACTAATATATCTTATGTTAAGACGAATTATACAAAATCTTATTTGACTATGTTTTAATATATAAATTAAGAATAATATATAAATTAATAAATAATGACAATGATAATTTTATTTTTCTTTATTTTATCTTTAATTTAAATGTCTTTTTTCTCTCATAATACCAATATAATCATTACTTTACACTACTATTTAATTAAAAAAATACTCACTTACTACAAAGATTTTCATTTTCTTAATTTGTGTGAAAAATTGGACAATCTTTTAAGAACGGTGCGAACTATTTATTTATTATCAATTAAAGATTAATTAGTGTATTAGATTGGATAAAAAATGAAATGGTGCAACTAGTTGGCAAACGTGTAGCATTATACTTGTGGAGTAATAGTAATTAAGGACAATTACTCACTTCTATGGCACTTAATAAAGAGAAAAATGCTCTACTTTTCAAACAACGAACAAATTATTCAGCTCCTAACGTATTATTTACTTATTTCACTTGTTCGAAAATATATGTATCGACTTTTAATCGAGGAAAAATTGGTTTTAAAACTCTTAACTTTGTGTGCTTCAATTGTAAAAAACTTGTGGTTTTTATCATCTAAAAATCTCAAATTTATTGAGTATTTTATTTTTAAAATACCTAGCTTATTGATGACAATTATAAAAGTTAAAAACACTTATGTGACATCATTTTATTGTTTTGTGTATATTTTCTTTTAAATTTTTTTTAAAAAGTTATGATTCTTAAATGATATTTCAAAATTGAGATTTTTTATAATAAAATGAAAAGTTAAGATTTTTTATTAATATTCTAAAATTGAAAATTTTTAAATCAAAACATGGAATTTTGAAAATCAATTTTTCTTTAGTTAATTTTATCAACACTTCCATACAAACTGTTGAAGCAAGAGCCAATTCCAACAATATTGATGATGGCTTTGAGCATCTCGTAGCTCATGCCATATCTCGCACACTTGAGAGTGGTGCGGAGTGTACCATGGGAAGTGGAGTGCTAAGGTTTGGTTCACTTGACCAAGTGTTTGATGATGATGATTTGAAGAAGTTTATGAAAGGATTGGAGTGTCTTGATCAAGGCAAGGCACGAATGAAGGAAGGGTCGAGCAAAGCAGTAGGACAGCAGGTCACTGAGGTTCCCGCTCGATAGGTCGAGCTGCTCTGGCTCAATCGAGCAGTTTGAGAAGAGCTGGACAGTAGCCTCTGGAAGATGGCTTGGGTCGAGCGAAGATCAGCCACACGAACGGAATGCTTTTGTTTTTTAACTCGGTTTTTGTGGGCCTTTTAAGGCTTTGTCCTAGTGTTCTCTAATGTGTCTTAGGACTATATAAGGGGTCTTGGGAGATCATTAGGGTTCAAGAGAGAACCTAATACTAAGAGATAACTAGGATTTTAGCCAAGAGAGTTTTCTCCATTGTATTAGGGTATTTGAGGGAGATTGACACCAAGATTCAATCTTTTGCTTTGAGAGTGTGTTCTTGAAGCTTGTAAGGTGAGTCATTAATGTATTCTTGTTTATATTAACGATAAGATACTTTGTTTAAGTAGGAGGTATTCGTAGATACCTCATATATTGTGTGTTGTTGTCCATTGTTGTTGGTACTCTGTTTTTGGTGTTTGTTTTGCACTTGTTTTTTCTTTTTATTTCTTCACCATTGCACTAGGCCATTCACAATACAAACAATTCATCCAGTTACTTAGTTAAATTTGATAATTGAACCATAATTGGTCTTGGTGACTACAAATCTCCAATACTTCTTTCGTTCTGAAATACTTGCTATATGTTATGATTATTGGCCTTATTCATCATTTAAACTTATTTTATGTATTGCAGATAATGTGTAGGAAAAAATATAATCAAATGAAATTTTGTTTGAATCTTCTAATTGCATACTTTCATAATATTAATTTTTCATAAATTTTAAATGTGCATAGTTTAATATATAATGATCAAAATAATATAGTACATTGAATTGCATAAAAAATCAAATATAACAACTATAATGGAACAGAGAAAGTATATAATATGTACTACTAGCTAGATATCCGCTCCTTGATGGACACATTCGATATTTTTAAGACAAAATTTAATTCTTATTTAGTAAACAGTTTTAATTCAGGATGAAATTTCAAATTAAACACAAATATTCTTTAATTATGCTAATAAGAATATATGATAAACTAAGATTAGCTTTTAAATTGATTTTTAAAATCTAAAACATATGAGGTATATACAAGTTCTGCTATATTTTTTGTAATCTGTTTTATAGATTTTATTTTTTTACACTTTTTAATTCGCATTCCTATGGATTACTAATACTTTCCTATTACAATAAAACTTTTATTTTCTTCTATTATCTTAAATTGCCACTAATTATACTTGTGGTAAAGGTCGTGATTAGTCAATTTTGGATATTATTATGTGATATCAGTGTTATGTTATGGACTTATGGTTGTAACTTGTAAGGTTGTTCCCTACCTTCATCTTTTCCAAATATGACACTTTGTTTGGTCAATAACATCATCCCAATTATATTTATAAATCAATCATTCATAGTGGAAGAAAATATTAAATTAAAATACAAAAAGAAAAAAAAGGCTCAAAGAATCACATCACTCCTTTTTTATATGTCATTTTCCATAACTTTACAAATAGAATTATTCGGAAATTGGAATCTTGAATAACTATACTTGCTCCGTCATAATACTTATATTTATTATAATTATTATATTTTTTGTTGTTTTATAATACTTATATTCTTTTTATATTTGAGAAAAAGCAACATAAATAATGTTTTATCATATCTCTATTTTATTCTTATTTATTACATTATTACTTATTTTCAAAAAAAAAAATCACATTTTTACTTTTTCACCTATCTAAAAATGCAAGTAATTAGGAATTAGGGTACTACTACTCTGTCTATTATAGATTGAATCAAAGAAAAACTTAATATTTTTTGGGATATTATCAATAGTACCCCTGTATTATAACAATTTATCAATGGTACCCACGTTAATTCCAATGGTACCCCCCAACTATATGCTAATTACAACCGTGACACTATTGTACTTTTTTCCGTTAAATGCCCGTTAAATCTCGAATTTGACCTAACCATGGTTAGTTTCTTCTTCTTCCCTTTTCCCTTTCCTCTTCCTGCTCTCTTTCCATGGCTGCTTCATCTCAAGCCCGACAATGATCAACCCGAATATGCAGAAAGTACCAGCTGTTTCCTCCACTCCTCCCTAAGTCTTCCTTCTTAATTCCCCCTCTTAATATTTATAGTCTTCTCTTCTTCCTTACTCCAATCTTTTACCACTTTCTTCTTTCTCTATCTTCCTCTGTTTTACCTTCATTAATCAAGCTTTGAGCTTTCTCATTAATGGCTGACTATGAAACCCTAACCCACCAAAACCCACTTGTAAAACTGTAAATTTAGCTTAATGAAACTTTACCCACATAAAATGAAGCAACTTTGCGCTATATTGTTGCTCTTTTCTCTTTACCCTTATCTGTTTTTTCCTGTTTTTTCTGCTTCTCCTCCTTCTAATGGAAAAAACTAGAGATGCTCAGAACAACGCGAGCCAACAACAATATAACCAGCTTACGAACCTGCTAACCGCTATATACCTTAAGGGTAACAGTATCAGTGGTGAGATTCTAGTTGAAATTAGTCAATTACAGAATCTTCATGTGCTGGATCTCAGTGAAAAAAAATTCACAGGCAGCATTCCATCAAAATTTTCCAACCTGATGAACCTTGAAATGCTAGACCTCTCGAGGAATCAGTTGACTGGAGAAATTCTAGCATCGTTGCAAAGCCTAATTTCTTATCGAAGTTCAATGTATCCTTCAACAATCTCGACGAATCGATACCAACAGGTGGTCAGTTTGACACTTTTACAGAATCTAGCTATATGGGAAATCCAAGGCTTTGCGGCCGAGTTCTACATCATCATCCTTGTCGAGTTTGATGAACTGGATTTTGTTGTCGAGCAACAAATTGAGTGGAGTTATACCATCTTGGATTGGTAAATTGAGTAATCTTGCCATTCTCAACCTCTCGAACAACTCATTTTATGGTGAAATCCCAGCTGAGATAAAGCAGCCATGGAAGGAGAGAAGGAAGAGGAGAGGGAAAAGGAAAGAAGAAGAAGAAGAAACTAACTATGGTTAGGTCAAATTTGAGATTTAACGGAAAAAAGTACAATAGTGTCACGATTGTAATTAACGGAAAAAAGCAGCCATTGGAATTAACGTGGGTACCATTGATAAATTGCTATAATACAGGGGTATCATTGATAATATCCTTTTTTTATAATTATTTTTTTTTTCAATTAAATAACAAAAGACATAGTAATGAACATAGTAATAAAATGCATAAAGAACTAAGAACAAGTAAAATAAAATAAAAGAGAAAGACATTGTAGAATATACAAGTATACGGGTTGCCTCCCGCAAAGGGCTTGTTGAACGTCTGTAGCTCGACGTGACTCAACCTAGTTAACTAGGTTTGATATATAGGACATCTGAGACCTCAATCGACTCTTCAACATGATAGTGATGCTTAGAACAATGACCACTCACCTTGAAGGTGTTAGTTGGCCCTTGAACCTTAATGGGGCCATGTGGAAAAACTCTAGTCACCTTAAACGGTCCTGACCATTTAGATTTCAACTTTCCAACAAAGAATTTCAGTCGGGAGTTATTAACTAACACCAGGTCACCTACTTTAAATTCACGTCTGATAAGCCTTTGATCGTGCCATCTTTTGGTTTTCTCTTTGTATAGCAAGGCACTCTCGTAGGCGTCCAGACAGATCTGATCAAGTTCATTAATGTCAAGAAATCTTTTACTACCTGCGGCTTTGAGATCGAAGTTGAGGGTTTTAACGGCCCAATGGGCCTTGTGCTCTAGCTCCACGGGAAGGTGACAACGCTTCCCATAGATGAGTCGAAAAGGTTTGGTCGCTATAAGGGTCTTAAAAGCCGTCCTATAAGCCCAAAGGGCGTCATCAAGCTTGTCAGACCAGTTCCTTCGGGATTTGTGTATAATTTTCTGAAGAATGATCTTAAGTTCGCTGTTCGACACCTCAACTTGACCACTAGTCTGGGGGTGATAAGGTAAAACAAATCTGTGTAGCACCCCGTACTTCCTAAGAATTGACTCAAACTTATGCTCGATGAAGTGGGTCCCATTGTCACTTATGACTATGGGGGGGCAACCAAAACGTGGAAATATAACCTTTTTAAAGAACTTGGTCACACTCGCCCATCATTAGTCTTAGTGGCTACAGCCTCCACCCACTTGGAAACATAATCAACAGCAACCAAAATATACTTGTTTCCAAAGAATGAAGGGTAAGGACCCTGAAAATCATTGCCCCATACATGAAAATTATCAACAGCTAAAATTGGGGCCATATGCATAGCATTGGCCTTAGGTAAGTTGTCAACTAGTTGGCAACGATCACAAGTCTTAATATAGGCCTACACATCTCAAAAGAGTGTGGGCCAATAGAATCCACATTGAAGAATCTTAGAGGAGGTCTTAGATACAGCTGCATGTCCACCGCAAGGTAGGTCATGACAGTGCTGTATGATAGAGTGTACCTCAACCTCAGAAACGCAACGGCACAACATGCCGTCTACACAGGATTTGAACAAAAGCAGGTCGTCCCAAAAGGAATACTGGAGATCATGGAAAAACTTCTTGCTATAGTGAGCGGGGAGACCCATAGGTAGCACTCCACTAGCTAGATAGTTTGCTATATCGGCGAACCAAGGAGTCTCGTCAACAGCTACGAGATTCATTAGCTGATCATCTGGGAAAAAATCATCAATGTCAGGCGTACCTAACACCTCATCTAAAACAAGCCTGGATAAATGTCAGCCACTGAATTCTCTGCTCCCTTTTTGTCGATTATCTGCAGGTCAAACTCTTGGAGCAATAATATCCCTCTTATCAGTCTGGGCTTGGCATCTTTCTTGCTTAGCAGAAATTTAAGAGCGGAATGGTCCGTGTACACAATGATTTTAGACCCTATTGGATTGGACATAAAATTTTCCAAAGCATAGACCACTACCAGGAACTCTTTTTCTGTTGTAGCATAGTTAACCTGTGCCTCATTCAGAGTTTTGCTAGTATAGTAGATGGCGTGCAACTTGCATCCTTCCTTTGCCCCAGCATTGCCCCTACCGCATGATCACTAGCATTGCACATAAGCTCGAAAGGCAGGCTCCAATCTGGCGGCTGAATTATCGGCGTTGAGATAAGTGCCTGTTTCAATTTTTCAAAAGCATGCAGAAAGTCATCAGAAAACACAAAGGTTACATCCTTGGCTAAGAGCTCGGTTAGAGGTTGGGCTATCTTAGAGAAATCCGGTATGAACCGTTTATAAAAACCAACATGCCCTAAAAAACTATGAATCCTCTTCACATTGATTGGAGGGGGTAGTTTTTCAATAACCTCTACCTTGGCCTTATCGACCTCAATACCGTGACGTGACACCGTATGACCCAGCACAATCCCTTTTTATACCATAAAATGACACTTTTTCCAGTTCAAAACTAAGTTGACTTCTTCGCATCTGACAAGCACTTTCTCGAAATTGGCTAAGCAATAATCATCAAAAGAGTTGCCATATATGAAGAAGTCATCCATAAGTACTTCCATGCACTGCTCAATAAATTCAGAAAAAATACTCATCATGCATCGTTGGAAGGTAGCTGGGGCGTTGCATAGCCCAAATGGCATCTTTCGATAAGCAAAGGTACCATAAGGGCAAGTAAATGTGGTCTTCTCCCGATCATCAGGATGAACAGGGATCTGGAAAAATCCAGAGTATCCATCTAAGTAGCAAAAATGGGACTGATTAGCTAGCCGTTCTAACATCTGGTCTACAAAGGGGAGTGGGTAATGGTCTTTTTGGGTGGCTTTATTTAGTTTTCTGTAGTCAATGCACATGCGCCACCCCGTGACTGTCCTTATGGGTATCAGTTCATTCTTATCATTTTCTATGACAGTCATACCGTCCTTTTTAGGGACAACCTACACTGGGACACCCACTTACTATCGGAGATAGGGTAGATGATCCCCGCATTCAACCGTTTCAAAACCTCTTTCTTAACTATCTCCTTCATATTAGGCTTGAGTCTCCTCTGTCCCTCTATGGAAGGAGCGACGTCGGGCTCCAGGTTTATCCTATGGGTGCATATAGAAGGGTTAAATCCCTTGATGTTATCAATGGTGTACCCAATGGCTTTTCTATGTTTTCGAACAAGTTTGACCAAGCAGTCTAAATCAGTGCTATTGAGTTCACTATTGACGATGATACGATATGTAGAGTTAGCACCTAAGAAAGCATATTTCAAACTAGAAGGGAGAATTTTCAATTCTACCTTAGGAGGTGTGGAACTCTCTTTCCTCATCTCCAATATCTGCTCAATTTCATTTGCATGCATAACCTCATTGTACAATTCAAGATCATCAATATAGTCACCCTCAAAAGGGTCTTCCCATCCCAATAATTCTACATTATCTCCCTCAGTTCCTTCAAGAAAGGACTGTAGGGCATCAACCTCATGGTTCCATTTAGACTTAAGAGGTATATCTTCAGATATGTCAATTAGGTACATAGATTCATTTGGGACTGGGGCACTCAAAACATCCCTTATTGCAAATTTGACTTTCTCCTCCCCCACACTCATAACCAACTTACCCCTAGCTACATCAATCAGGGTACTAGTGGTCACAAGACATGGTCTCCCTAATATGACGGGGGTCTTAACATCCTCGGGTATGTCCATAATGACAATGTCACAAGGTACTACAAGTTTGTCAATCCTTAAAGCTACGTCAGATAGGATTCCCTTAGGGTAAACAATACTACGGTCAGCCAACTGTAATGTCATCCTAGTAGGGGTCAATTCATTCACATTGCGGAGTCTCTTATACATGGAGTAAGACATTAGGCTAACACTAGCACCTAGGTCTATAACACCCCTGAATTTTCGACCCCTTGACGAACCCCTTAACGAAACCAAAATCGTAAAGGACGAGAGGAAATTCGGGTGTTACAAGGTCACACAAAGCTCTATCCACAGATATATTCCCAACAGTAACGGGAATACTAAAACTACCGGGGTTAGCTAGTTTAGGAGGTAGATTCTCAATCATGAAAGCATTAACATTCACCTCCTTAGAGACCTAAACGATCTCATCTAGCTTCCTCCCATTAGAACAGAGAGTCTTAAGAAATTTGGGAAAGGCGGGTATCTCAAACTTTGCATCTCAGAAAGGAAGTTCAATGGATACATTTTTCAACAAATTCAACAATTTCCCATTTTTCTTTTCTAACATAGCTCGCACCAATTTTTGAGGAAAAGGCACGTGCTTAATCAGAATGTCGATGACCTTAGACTTTGATTTATCATGTTTTGCATTGGTCACAGTGTCAGTGGCATCATTATCATTCAAAACAGTTTCATCAACATCCACATTATCATTAACAACAGGCTCATTAACAATCACATTATCATTTACAACAAGCTCATCAACAATCACATTATTAGTAATAGCATCATTAGGTACTAGCCTTTCAGAAGATACCTCCACAAGGGGGGAATCAACAAGTTGCTTACCACTTCGCGTGGTAATTGTATTCACGAATTGGTTGGGCTCCTTACCCTTGGGCTCTAGTTGGCTTGGGAATTGGTTTGGAGCGCGAGTGTTGATATGCTGTGCTACTTGAGTTATTTGTGTCTCGAGAAACTTCATGTGTGAGACACTGTTTTGGATGTGGGTCCGCAACAAGCTTTTCAGTTCATCAACCTCAGACCTGAGACTAGGTTGGGCTGGCTAAGCGTATTGCTTGTACGGCGGTCGGTGTTGGTATGGAGCTTGCTGATGCTGTGGATTTAGCACATTCGTGCTTGATTAAGACAAATTAGGATGCTTATAACCTGCATTATGATCTGTTAGCGTGTGGGTCACAAGGATGTTTACTGTACAGGGCATTTGCCTCCTCGTAAACTTAGAGGCAATTGCTCGAACAGTGGCCTGGGACGCCACAAGTATCACATAAATTAGCAGCATTATTAGAATTAGAGGAGGAGCTTACCATGCTTACCTTAGCCATCTGTTTAGTGAGATTGACTATCTGTTTGGTGAGTGCCTTGATGGTCTCAGATTCCGCATTATTACTCTGGGACACTGAACCTCTCTCATTGCTCCATGAGAAACCATTTTTGGCCATGTTCTCGAAGAGTCTCAAGAGGTCATCTAGGAGCTTGGAGTCCATGTCATCGCCACATGCGGCGTTAATCGACTACTTGGGCTCATTGAACAGTCCTCCATAGAAGGATTGGGCGAGCAACCAGTTGGGTATCTGATAGTGAGGACAGCTAAGCTGGAGGTCTTTAAACCTCTCCCATCACTCCCAGTTCTTCCTAAGTCCTACATATACCAGTGGGCTCGAACTTGAGCCAGGATTTAGCTTTATCCTTCAAGTTGAAGGGAAAAAGCAGCATATGCACTACTACCTTGGAAAGATCCTTAGCAGTGATGGTGTCACACCTTTCTATAAAGACTGTGATATGGTCATAAGGACTCTCATTAGGGTGACCGCCGAATTGGTTCCTCTCAATTATTTGGATGAGGTGAGGCTTCAATTCAAAATTTTCTGTACCGAATCAGGTTTGACGATACATGGAATGGAATTTTGGGTGAGCATGGGCGCACCCAATTGGCCAGAGGATTGGTTAGCATTGTTGTCGCCTTAACCGCTTTAGGCATTCGACGTTCAATCTACGGGCAGTAACTTCGATCTCTGGGTCGAATCGCTCTAGAGATCGAGCTCTTCTATGCATCCAAAGAATTCAAACACAAAGGGGTCTTGGAGAGGGGCCAACAAGTAAGTGGCAAGTAGCTCAATCAACAAAACAAAAGAATTACGTGTCGCCTCCCCGGCAACGGCGCCAAAAACTTGTGAAGGCAAATTTTAGATAACCGCAAGTGCACGGTTGACGTATAGTCGCGGGTCGAACGTAAGGAGGCGAGTTAATCAATTTGTTTGTTTTATGACTACAAGACACGAATCAAGAAATAATGTGATCGAGAAACTAGTACTATGATGCAAAAACTAAAGCTAAAACAATGATCAATATGAAGATGAATATGATATGACAAGCTCTAGGGTGTCAGGCATCACCTAACTCTAACATGGGAGTCGATCACTCTCATGATTGTATGAAATTGAGTCAATGGAATAATTAAATGTGATCTAATTAATCTCAAGCTTCCGCTCTATTGATTAATATCGATTTAAGACAAAACTAGTGTTAATCCTCAAACTTCCGTTTTATTGGCTAAACTAGTAGGAATTTAATTTAAATATATCTCAATCCTAAATTAGTTCTAATCTCAAACTTCCGTTTTATTGAAAAGGTTAATAAAGATGTTTAAACCAAGATTCATTAAGCGTAGATTTAATTATAGACCCAAAATTCTCACACGATCAATCGATAAAATTTCATCCCATGCTTCGAATTAGGGATTATACCCTAACCCTAAAGAAGAAAAATACTCACTAAACATGATCGTAAATATGCAATTCATAATGAATGATGACTTAATAGAAATACTAAACATAAAACGATGAATGATTTCAATGCAAGAGATAAATAATGAAGCAATTAACAAAGCAAACTTACTAATTACAAAGAACAATATTGTAAATTGCAAGAAGAATTAATGTAACGACGAAGTTTTGCAACAAAAGCTTAAAGAACCAAAAATAATTCTCTGGATTATCTCTAAAACTACTGCTAAATAACTGATAAAAACTGAAACTTAAAATAAAATAACTGCTACTATAAAAATTGGCTGCAAAATAACCGGTCGAACGCATGGGGACGAGTCGTCGCTTTGCTATTGCCTGGATTATGTGACTTTGGTGAGTTGGCAAGGAGTCGTGGCAATATTGGGGATGAGTCGTCACTCAATCTCTAAACTTCAATGTTGAGATCAGAATGTATGCGATGAGTTGTGGCATCAGGAGTGATGAGTCGTGGCATCAGGAGCAATGAGTCGTGGCTTTGGCACTGGACTACAATGCTGCGATTAGTAGGTATGCGACGAGTCGTGGCATCTGCGGGACGACTCGTCGCTTTTGTTCTGGAATGTAATACAGAGCGACGAGCTGTGGCTTTTTGGCACAGTTTAGCTACGACTCGTTTCTTCCCTTTGGAGCTTATTTGGCTTGATCTCTTCACTTCTTTTAGGGATCTTAAGCCATTTCTCCAGGACTTCACTCTCTTATCACTCCCGGGACCTAGTAAAACTTTGATTCCTCCTCAAAAATCAAACAAAATGCATTATTGAACATATGAGACGAAAATGTCAAATATCACCTACAACACTACCTAAAACTCACTAAAACATCACGTGAGGAGCATGAAATTAACATAAATGAGTGCAAATAATTGCATTTATCATGCGTCAACTCCACATTCATGTTGGGTGCAGTTTTTTCTTTCAATGGTCAAAGGAAAAAGGTTTGCTGGCAAAGGAGAGGCAATGGCTGCTCACTATGCTTTTGGTTCTCATATAGACGATGCCATTATAAAGCAAAGACTTCTCACACGCATGACCACCACAAGAGGGGAACCTCCATTGAAGAAGCTACAAAAGAAATTTACAGCTTTTGTTACCGAGGTTGAGAAGAATGGAGATAATTACAATGACGGCAAGATAATTGCAAAAGCATTTCTTCATGAACTTTCTACTTTTGAGATTCCATTGTTGAAAAGCAAAGCAATTGTCGATGCAAACTTGAGGGAGAAGGAGCACTTTAATGAGTTGAAAGATGAGATAAATAGCTAGATTCTTCAGGTACAGTTAGAAATTGAAGATTTAAAGAAGGAACTTGAAGCCTGCAACATTGAGAGAAAACACAAGGAATAGTGTGAGACGATACAGAAATTAATTACCATCCACCCCCCTCGGTCCAAAACAGAGAAAACAATTGCAGAACTTGAGAACTAGATTGCAGCACTGGAAGCAGAAGATATGGCTAGCTCAAGACTGCTAGATCTTCGAAGAAAACAGTTTGCTCTTCTTTTACAAGTGGTACGTTTTTACTAATGACGCATATTGTTTGCTAATTGCTTTATTGCAACTAGGGATAGGGGCGTTAAATGGGCCGGATAAAAGTCTGGCCAGGCTTAAGTTATTATGAGGCCGAGTTGGATAAAGGCCCTTAAAACATAATATGGGCTTCAAAGCCCGACCCTGCCTGATCAGACCTAGTTATAATACAAAAAATTATTATTTTTTCCATTTATCAGTTTATAACAAATAATTTATCATTTATAATAATTAAATTGAAAAAACATTAATAATTCCCATTGACATTGTTATTTGTAATATTTAAATTATCATTAATTATGCTATTTACAAGGCCCTTTTTGGACCCTTATTGAGCTCTTTTATAGCCCACTTCATTTTAATTATAGCCTGGCTTAGCCCAGCCCATTAAATACCTCTAGTTGCAACCTAAATATTTTCTCGATTGGAGACGTTTGTCTATGTGGGTATGGTCCCGAAAAGGTTAGATATGCACGGCCAAAATATACTGCCCAAACTTTGATCGATTAGGAAAGACAATACTTTTGAAAAAGACGAACATTTTTTTGACTAGTTATACATGTGTAGGTGGATGAGTTGCAGATAACAATAGAGGATGGACAGAGAAGCTCAGTTGAAGAGATGAAAAATCAAACTGAAGAGCATAAGGTTGGTCCGGATACGAGCGGGATTGCTGAAAGCATGAACATTGATTAGCAATTTTTTGTGCTGTTTTGAATCATGGGCTTTGTTAGTAATTTATGTAATATTGTGATTAATATTTATGCTCTTTGTGATACGAGGATTCTTGGCTTCTTTTGTAGTAAATCTGTAGTAAGACGATCGAATATGTGCAACCACTCATGGGCATATTGATGTGCAAATATTAAATTATCGCAAGCGCACGGTGTACGTGTAGCAATACAGGTCGAACTCAGGGAAGCGAGTTAACTAATTTGTTCAATTTATGACTACTTGACACGGATCAACAATTAGATGGGTTGAGAAACTAACACTACTGTGAGCAAATAACTAAATTAAAGCAAATAAAGCTAATAATTAAAGCTAAGACAATGATTAATACAAAGATAATAATAATATGACAAATCTAGGGCGTCGGGATTCACCTAATTCTAACATGGGAGTCAATTCCTCTCGTAATTGTATGAATTTGAGTCTTTGGCATAATTAAACGTGATCTAATTAATCTCAAGCTTCCGCTCTATTGATCAATATCGGTTTAAGACCTCACTAGTGTTAATCCTCAAACTTTCGATTTTTTGAAAAGGTTAATAAAGATATTTAAACTAAGATTCATTAAGCATAGGTGAAACAACCCAAACCAGCGTAAACAATATAATAATATTGTCTACAAAGCATAGCAGAAGACTTATAGAAGTCTGGGCTGAATCCAACCTGTAGCTCGATAGCCGCAGTAAACCAATATCAGAGTATTTAAAACTTTTTACATAATTAAGTGAATATTATTTAAAAAGTATTATAAAATTATTACAATTTAATTTACAAATATCTAATTTACATTTGTATTTCAAAAAGAAGTCCTAGCCTCGCCCATAACACACTATACAAGTAGGCATCGTCTCCACCAGAGCTAACCTAAAAATGAATCTATCCCCCATAACGGATAGGCCCCATCAATGACTGCCAACAATTGAGTTGTTGAGTAATCCAACAAACTATTATATTTATATACAAGTCATTAACAAACATCTCCAATTAAATTCCTTGTTCAATTGGTAACTATTTATAAACATTATTTTATCCAAATCCAAACTCTTTTAAAAGACCGTTTGGTATCGACATAAATACGGCTATGAACCTTTAGTTCATAACGAATCAAAATACGGCTATAACTTTACAAGTTAATAGCAAAATAACATGGCAAATGAAACATATGCTTTTATTGCGAAACAAACAAAACTTTATATACCAAACATATTTATTCAAAGCTCATTAAAAAAAATAATGTAACAACAGTTTAAAACGTGGGAATATATGGACCATCAGGAAGTAAGCTTGATCTGAATCCTGAGAACACAGGTGATCTTCATCACCGAAAATACGGCTCTTACAAGAACGAAACGGGATCGGGGGCTCGAGACCGATCCGAATAACCATTACCTATTATCAAGCTATAGGATTTCACAATAATCCGGATATAAATATCCGTTGCCAATTCCCAAAAACGGACATTTTTATAATGTCGATTTCAATATAAAACAAAACAATAATTCACTAAATTTTCTTTTGAAATCAACAATCATTACTTAAAATATAAATCAATTCATCATCAACCATCAACGTATAAGAACTTGAGTTACTATCAATGGAGTTTAACTAATTTTACACCAATCTTAAATCCCAATATCCAACTTATATCCTATCCAAATAATATCAACTAATCAAGTATCTAATGGATACTTATATTCCCAAATTTGATACTTGTACCAAAACCCATAATAATCAATTAAGGATCATAACTCAAACAATACCAGTCAATAAAGAAAGAATAATAATCGCAAAAAGATCCTAATTTCAACAATTAATCTCATGATTGGTTATTCGCGATTTTTATGACAGTCTGTTAGTATTTTGGACATAACTCTCTCATAAGAACTTATTTTGGGGATATTCAAGTGGCTACACGACCCTGACTTAAAGCTCTATAATTCTTATGCAGACACTAAAACCTAGAAATGACTATAACTATCTCAAAAATAGCCAAATAGATTCGAACAGAACAAAACAAAAACCTCATTGTTGATTTTCATGACAGCCTACTAGTATTTTGGACATAACTCCCTCATACAAACTCATTTTGGGGCGATTCAAGTGTCCACGCGACCGTGATTTGGAGCTTTACAATTCTTATGCAGACACCAGAACTCTAATACTATCAATCTTAAATCAAAACTCCAATACGAACCCTTACTTATACGAATAACCCATAAAGACTTAATCTTTTAGTTCAATACTTAGTTTTTTTTTTGATATCATAATAATAAAGATTCATAAATTTTAGAATGAACATGGAATGGAAAGAAATGAAGTAGATGATGAACATTTTAAGTTTCTGATATTAAAATGATGTGGCTTTTTGATAAAGACCGTGATAATGGTTTAAGTTTCTGATATTATATATATATATATATATATATATATATATATATATATATATATATATATATATATATATATATATATTATATATATATATATATATATATATTATATATATATATATTTATATATATATATATATATATATATATATATATATATATATATATATATATATATATAATATATATATATATATATATATATATATATATATATATATATATATATATATATTATATATATATATATTATATATATATATATATATATTATATATATATATATATTTATATATATATATATATATATATATATATATATATATATATATATATATGTATATATATAATATATATATATATATATATATATATATATATATATATATAATATATATATATATAATATATATATATATATATATATATATATATATATATATATATATATATATATATATATATATATATATATATATATATATATATATATATATATATATATATATATATATATATATATATATATATATATATATATATATAACTTCTGGTCCTTCTTCTTGAGTACCAGGGCGTGATTTACTAACACTTCTGCTTAAGTTCATCATCACTCTTAGATACAATTGCTGTAGTATTTTTATCGTCTCCATCTCCATGTGATTCTTGCCTTTTTCGCTCTCTCTTGAACTTGAAACAATACTTCTTAACATGGCCAGGTTTCTTACAATAGTGAAAAGTCTTAGTATTATTTCCCTTTCTTGACTTGGACCTACTATGTGAGTTACCACGCCCCTTAGGACCTTTACTCTTGCTTCTTCCCTGTTCTCAACAACTACCTCTTGTGAATTATCAACTCCCATATCCTTTCTTCTCAACTTTTTATTGAACATACTCTTTTTGATGACATCCAAAAAAAGTACATCGTTTGGAGCAGAGTTCCTGATAGTCACTACAAGGGTTTTTCAACTGTCCGGCAAAGAACTCAACAAGAATAAAGCTTGTAACTCATCATCAAGAACAATCTTCATCGTCGTCAGCTTGTTAATGATGTCTTGAAAGTCATTGAGATGTTGGGACACTGATTTTCCACCTTTTAACTTCAAATTAACAAGTCTTTGGATTAAAGAAGCTTTGTTGTGAGCAGTCGTTCTTTCATAAAAACCCTCCAATTTCTTCAACAACTCATAAGGGTTAGTTTCCTTGGATACATGATTGAAGATACTAATGTCAATCCATTGTCTAATGGTACCCAAAGTCTTTCGCTTTAATTTTACCTAATCTTTTTCATCCATTTTTTCAGGTTTTGTGGGTTTAGCAATAGCACCATCATCACAACAAGTGGTTAATTACATCAATAGGATCAAACAAATCTCTACAATACAACATGTCCTCCATCATGGTTCTCCATATGGAATAATTGGTTCATGTCAACTTAATCATGGAACCACTACTACAGTACTAGTCTCCATTTAGCCTAAATATACGTCCGCACTGATACCAGTTGTTGGGCACAAAGGGTTGATAACAACTCCAACAACACCCACACCAAGATCAATTTAGGCAAAACAATCAACCAAACCAAGACTAAACCCTAACTCACTTCAATCACCAATAATAACCAACAATAAGCATCAAAAGACAAACAATAATGAACAATAGCCAATAACAACACGCAAGGATTTTTACGTGGAAATCCCCTTCGGTGTAAAGGATAAAAATCATGGGACTAGTCAAGGGAGTCCACCCAAGTCACTCTTATTATAATAAAATAAGAGTACAAGCACCAATTGCAATCCAACAAAGTGCACTACCCACCATCAACCATCAACTACAAGAGAAATGCAATAAAAGAAGAAAAATAAAGAGAATTTCACCAAAAACAGGACAGCCACTGTCCAGTCGCGATTTTCGGCACATCGGACCAGCAAACCCGTTCACCACTGTTCAGATTGAAGCCTTATGTGTCCCCTACAACATACTCATAAATGAGCCAAATCGGACCACGTTTGCCCCTCCATCGGATATGTTGATCCAAACTGTGCATGCTAAATTTTTAATGAACAACCCACTTTGTCTCTGTCTTTTTCTACTGTTTTGTATAATGATTTTTTTTTGGTGCTTATTGCTACCCCCTTTTGTAGCTGTTCCAACATCATTTTATTAAGCTCAAAGCTTCTCAGAGAAGCTAACCACATCATAATAAGTACACCCATAAAAAATATTATAAATAACAAAATGGGCTGGACACCCAACATCACAGCCATGCCTGCGGCTATCAAACATACACCAAATCACTAAAAGTGTACGTTTCTTCTTCTTCTTCTTTGGCTTTCTTTTCTTTTTCAATTTACAATTTTGGTGTTAATATGGTACTTTAACATTGTGCTTCCTGTTTATTTATGTTAACTCAAAATAAGGTGTAGGGTTTAGGAATTTTATCTCCAATTTCTTTTTTACTCTCCTTTTTAAAAAATTTCTCAATATCTCCCAGATTGTTGTTGTAGTTTCATTGAGTTTCTGTTCTCTGATTTTAGATTTCAGATTACTGGAGATAAATGTGTTTTTCGTTTGTTGCGTACTTTTTCTGTCTTCACAAACAGTTTTTATGCGTTGATTGAAATTGATATTTATAGTTTTTCATTAAAGGAAGCTTTTATTAGGATTCTAGTTTGATGATTTCGAATTTGGCTTAAGGGAACTGGAGGTGACGGAAAGTAGAAAATTGAAAATTAGATTTTTGAGCTTCCACATTGATGACTACGATACAGTAAAAAATCAAGAATCTTTACTTGAAACTTTTAACTCAAAGAAAAGAAACAATTTAGTTCTTTTTTAGTTCCATACTTCCATTCATTCAATTCAATTTAGTCAAGCACAAAACTTTCACTCAAATTTTCACTATTTCGGTTGAATCCAACCCTGCTCCATTCAGTTCTAATCTCCTGGAGGAGAACAAGTTCTCGTAGCTTGTGCCAAAACAGAAATTTTAAAATTAGGGTTTTGAGTTTTGACTATTATTATATTGTCCATTGTTCTAGTTTTTGTTTATGAGATATAGATAGCACATTCTTACACATAAATTAGACAGTCAGTACTATGTTTCCTCTTAGCTTTGTTGTCCCCAGTTTTAAGAAAGTTATTCCAATTAAGAACTTTAATTCATGCAAATTGATCAAAGGTTAAAATTATGCATTAAGTGGGTTGGCTTGACCATAGATGTAAAGAAAGAGAGAGATGTGGAGGAGGAGGAGGAGGTTAGTGGTTGATCAATCATGAGTGGACAAGTAAAACATAATTGTACATGAGACGGTTTTTTCTTAGTTTTGGTTTTGATTAGAATAACTTTCACCCCTATCTACAACTTAAAGTCAATGTATTATTCTAATATTTGCTTTCGAGTTGCTACCTTTTTATATCTTTCTACCTATTACCTCTGTTTATGTGTCAACTCCACATTCATGTTGGTTGTAGTTTTTTCTTTCAATGCTCAAAGGAAGATGGTTTGCTGGCAAAGGAGAGGCAATGGCTGCTCACTACGCTTTTGGTCCTCATAAAGAAAGACGATGCCATTATAAAGCACAGAATTCTCACACGCACGACCACCACAAGAGGGGAACCTCCATTGAAGAAGCTACAAATGAAATTTACAGCTTTTGTTACTGAGGTTGAGAAGAAGCTACAAAAGCAATGATTGCGAGAGAATTGCAATAGCATTTCTTCATTTACTTACTACTTTTGAGATTCCATTGTTAAAAAGCAAAGCATTTATCGATGCAAACTTAAGGGAGAAGGAGCACTTTAATAAGTTGAAGATGAGATAAATAGCCAGATTCTTCAGGTATAGTTAGAATTTGAAGATTTAAAGAAGCAACTTTAAGCCTACAAGATTGAGAGAAAACACAAGAAACAATGTGAGACGATACGGAAATCAATTGCCATCCACCCCCCTCGGTCAGAAACAGAGAAAACAATTGCAAAACTTGAGAACCAGATTGCAGTACTGGAAGCAGAAGATATAACTAGCTCAAGACTGCAAGATCTTCGAAGAAAACAATATGCTCTTCTTTTACACGTGGTACGTTTTTACTAATGATGCATATTGTTTGCTAATTGCTTTGTTGCAACTAGGGGTAGGGTTGTTAAATGGGCCGAACAAAAGTTAGGCCGAGCTTAAGTAATTATGAGGCCAGGTTGAATAAGGGCCCTTAAAACATAATATGGGTTTCAAAGTCCAATCTCGCCCGATCAGACCCGTTTTTAATACAAAAAATTATTTTTTTTTTCATTTATCAATTTATAACAAATAATTTATCATTTATAATAATTAAATTGAAAAAATATTAATAATTCCCATTGACATTATTATTTGTAATATTTAAATTATCATTGATTATGCTATTTATAAGGCCATTTTTGGACCCTTATTGAACCCTTTTATAGCCCACTTTATTTTAATTATAGCTTGGCTCGGCCCAGCCCATTAAGTACCTCTAGTTGCAACCTAAAAATTTGCTCGATTGGAGACATTTGTCTATGTGCATATGGTCCCGAAAAGGTTAGATATGCAAGGCCAAAATATACTGCCCAAACTTTGATCGATTACGAAAGACAATACTTTTGAAAAAGACGAACATTTTTTTGACTAGTTATATATGTGTAGTTGGATGAGTTGCAGATAACAATAGAGGATAGATAGAGAAGCTTAGTTGAAGAGATGAAAAATCAAACTGAAGAGCATAAGGTTGGTCCGGATACGAGCGGGATTGCTGAAAGCATGAACATTGATTAGCAATTTTTTGTGTTGTTTTGAATCATAGGCTTTGTTAGTATTAACTTTAAAGCCTCTTTATCCGTGCCCATTAAATTGCGCCAACTTTAACCCAAAACTTCTAAATTTTTAAAAAAATTTTAGGGTAACTTTTAAAAAATTTTAAGCCTCTTTATCCGAGCCCATAAAAGTTTTTTAAAAATTGCTTCTTATATGAGACCGTTTCACGTGAGACAGGTTCATATAAGAAGTCTATTAGTCAAAAAATATAAAAAGAAAAAAATAAAAATTAAATTTACAATTATATAGAAAATAATTTTTTTTAATATAGTTTAGACTAACCCATTTAAAGTCGTATCATGGTATGATTAGTGAATACTTCGTCCTTTCCAATTTACTTGTGATATTTGCTTTTTCACACAGTCCAATGCACTAATTTAATTCTTAATATCTCTGATTATGTATAATAAAAAATTATAAAAATTTAATATTAATAATCTTTGCAATGAGACGAATCAAGATCCCACTAGAATATATTTTAATTTGTAGATTAAAAACTAATCACTAATTAAGAGTGATTAAAGTCATTTTTGTCCATAAATATCAACTCTCTCTCGCTCGTAGGAGTATCTGTTTTTTGTTTTCTGGCTTTTTTGTTCTTTCTCTGTGGACTGTGGTCATGGTGTCTACTCACATTTCTACTTTCCTTCTAAGTATGCAGTACCGCCATCTCCATTCCTTCCATCAAACTATAGACATGGCGCCTAGATATCAAAACTGAACTCCATACCAGTCTCTGGGAAACACGATACTCTAACAATGAGGTTTACTACCAAATCTGGGTTTGATCTTATTTCTCTCTTTCCAATTGCTCTTCTCCTCCCTTCTAGATTTCCAGGTAATCTTAGATTTCATTTTTGTCATCGAAAAATCTCCACTTACGCTTCAGATGTTCATGTTGCTGATTCTAAATTATTCCTTGATTATGTTCGACAACAATCCAAACTAGGGTTTAACAAAATTGATCATCCCCTTTCCCTCTTTCGTTCTATGAAATCCATTCGTCCTCTTCCATCTATTGTTGATTTTTGTATGTTATTTACTGCCATGTCTAAAATGAAACCCCATCCCCCTTTTTCCTCTATCATTACTCTCTTTAAGCAATTGCATTTCTCAGGTCTCCGTCCGAATGGTCATTCCCTTTCTATTATGGCTAATTGTTATTGCCGCTTAGGTCGTGTTGATTTAGGGTTTGCGGTTCTTTCCTACATTATTAAATTAGGTTATCGGCCTTCCATTGTTACCTTTAATACACTTATCAATGGCTTTATTCATATCCATCGATTAGGGAACGCTATTCAATTATTGGATAAAATTGTGAAGCTTGGGTACGAACCCAATTTGTTTGTTTATGGGACCATGTTTAAAGGTTTATGTAGAATTGGAGACAATCTTGGTGCCCTTAAGCTCCTTAGAGATATGGAGTCTCATGCCCATTGTACGCCTGACATTGTCATCTACAACACCATTATTGATAGTCTTTCTAAAGACGGGTTAATAAATGAGGTCCTTAATCTTTTTTCTGAGATGCAAGTTATGGGAATTCGACCTAATGTCGTTACCTATACTAGTTTGATCCGAGGAATGTGCACTTTAGGGAGGTGGAAAGAGGCGGAGGATATGCTTAGTGAGATGATGGCAAAAAACTTAATTCCTGATGTTCCGACTTACAGCATGTTAATCGATATGTATTGTAAGGATGGTAGGATTGATGAGGCGGAAGCTGTATTTAGATTAATGACAGAAAAGGGTCAAGTCCCGGATTTAATCACTTACAATACGTTGATGGATGGATATTGTTTACGCGGTGACATGGACAAGGCAGAAGAGCTAATGATTTTGATGGGTAAAGAAGGTTGTAAACCTGATGTTATTTCCTACACCATTTTATTGAATGGATATTTTAGTTCTAAAAATAGTGATAAAATTCCTATCCTTATGAATGAGATGGTTCTTCAAGGAATAACCCCTAATATTATCACATACAGCTCAATCATTAATGGTTTGTGCAAGGACAACCAGCTTGAAAGTGCACTAAAGTGTTTAAAGGAAATGGAATGTCATGGAGTCAAACCGGATGTGGTTACGTATGTTTCATTGTTGGATGGTCTACGTAAAAATAGACGGATGGATGAAGCAATGGATTTGTTAAAGAACATGAAGAAGAACGGAGTTCACCCAAATATGAGCATCTATAATATCTTAATTTGTGGGTTGTGCGATGTTGGCAAACATGAAGAAGCTGTAAATGTCTTCTCATTTGTTGTAGCTAAGGGGTTACGACCAGATGTGCGTCTATATAACGTTATGATCAAGGGTTTGTGTAAGAACGGGTTGTTAACTGATGCTAATGAACTATTTGAGAAAATGGATGGCATTAGATGTTCCCCGGATGAATTCACTTTCAATATAATTGTTCAAGCATTTCTTGAGATTAAGGATGTTAAAAGGGCTGTGAAGCTTGTCTGCCTTATGCGAGATAAAGGGTTCGCCGCTTTTAACGAAACTATCTCGTCATTTGTGGACTTACTCACTGATCCAAATATTGGTGATGCGGACAAGGAGTTGCTTAAAAGCTACTTTGACATCTAAGGGTTTGTTTGGCAAAGTATGAGTAGTGTTAGCTGCTAGTGGTTTGCAGTGAAGTATACTGATTATTGTTATTTGAAGTAGGGATATTGCTACTGAAGACAAAATGGTAGAGTGTATGAACGTCAAATCCATGACCAAGGAGCTCAGATTCCAGAATCTCAAAACTCATAAGGCTTTGCTGTTGACTCCATATTTTGGGATCATAAGGGTTAGATTGAAATGGTAGAATCAGATCATAGTATCCTAAGCTCCTACAAATGTGTTTTCATATGCTATAGAATAATTGATTATTACTAATACTTGTTCAGTTCATCTTAAGTTTTGATGTGTAAATAAATATTTATTGGATTTCTTCTTTTGACTGGTTAGAAGGAATACATATAATAATCATTTATGAATTGTGAGTTGGTAAGTATTTGAATTTTTATTATCGTAAATATGTAAGTCAAAGTTAGAATTTTTTTATGGTTGAGACTAGGGATGGCAATGGGTATTGGACCCGACCCGAATTCGTATCCGTTTTCACGGATTTGGGTCCTAAAAAATTAGACCCGTCGGATCCGAATCCGTTTAAATTTCACGGGTCTGGATCTGGATCTGAGAAAAATACTTAGACCCGGACCCGCGGATCTGGAGGACCTTTTTTTTTTTTTTAATATATTAAATATATATTAAAATACCTCAGTTCCCATAACACTTTACCATAAAATTTCTATAATGATATTAATTTTTAACAGGTCGAACGCAGTTAATACATCTACGAAATTGGCGGCATGACAGGTTCATAGCTGCAGAGATGACTCATCCATTTATCCAAAACCAAACAAGAACCAAGTGAAGCATTGAGCTACAAGGGAGAAGTTCGGAATCACTTAGTTTGATTTTTCTATAATGATACTTCTACATCCTACAAATTCCATATGTAGAAATTCAAAATCACTTCACCTACATCTACAAGAATATTCGACATAAACGGAAAGCTTCATTATGATGTTTCCACTTTCCACTCCCAGCTCCATGAAATTAAGATTTAGCAATTATGTAGCTTATACTAATGCTTAACTTATATTAAACAAAAATAAATCAAATCAATTCCAAATTAAAAAGAAAGTACAAGAACAAATTTTTTAGAAAATGATAGAAACTTTACATCATTAAAACTTAAATTCATAATTTGACCCAAAATTATCAAAAATTATCAAAAATTAACATTAGTCTATAAATATCGCGTTATTGCAATCTCAACACGTTTAAAAATACAAAAAAAAAAAGCAAAAACAAGTCAAACCCGTTTTGGACCCGGATCCGGTACTGGATCCGCAGTATCCGCGGATCCGGATTTGGGTCTTACAAAACTGGACCCGCGGATCCGGGTCCGAATTTGGATCCTGTTCCTGGAAACGGATCTGGATCCGGGTCAACCTGGACCCGGTCCAAATCCGACCCGTTGCCATCCGTAATTGAGAATACCCTTATTGAATCGAATTATTTGATCGTTGGATGGTAAAATCGTATTATGATTCTGTCACTTATATTTTTTATCTTGGTAGGATCGTACGATCCAATCATTATTAAGATTTTGCTTAATTTTTGGAACAATCGCCTGTTTTTAGTTATCTTGATTACTTTCGTGTTGTGCAAAAGAAGGGATTTGTGTTGCATATACTTTAGACTTGTCAGATCACATGGCATTCATTCCCTCTTTGCCTAGCTCCTAAATACCTTTTTTCAAGAAATCTCACTTTGTTCACCCCTTTCCCTATAATCAAAAATATAAATAAAGACATAATTGAATACTTGAAGCTATGGGACAAAAGAAATGCACAAGGATGAAAGGAGCACATAAGAGAATTTCACTTTCACATAAATCACATATTATACCGACCAAGTACAGCCTAAAAAACAAGCTGTGTGATCTTTTACAACTTTTACCGATTTATCTTATTCTATTTCAGTAAATACATCAGGTTCAGATAGGTGTTCGTGAGTAGAAGATGAGGGGGAGTGAAAAAAGAGACAAATTGCTGAGATATCATCGATTGCGATTCCTTGTCGCCTTTTCTTCCATGCTCGAACAACATGATCAACCAATCGCTTAGCGGCTTTGCTTCTGTCAGGAGTTGAAGATACAATATTTACCGCCTCTTGATTCGAATCCACATCCCACACCTGTGTAATGAAAAGGGAGTAGTTTATTGTCAATGTTTTGCACCTTATCACAGAAAGTCATTTAGTGAGACAAGTTTAACAATGAAAAAACAGAACATGAGGACTTCTGATACTCATATTAGAATTGAAACCGAGGTTAGAGCAAGATAGCTGCTCTATAATTGCATCAAATTAGCTCACAATCAACAGTTTTGATACGAACATTGAAAAGAA
Organism: Amaranthus tricolor; assembly: GCF_026212465.1. Taxonomy (NCBI): domain Eukaryota; kingdom Viridiplantae; phylum Streptophyta; class Magnoliopsida; order Caryophyllales; family Amaranthaceae; genus Amaranthus; species Amaranthus tricolor. Next base: position 7,679,277 of record NC_080058.1, read on the forward strand.
GTTAGTACGGTTGTTGGTCTCTCATGATATAAAGTTTGGAATTTATTCTACGGAGAAATACCCGACAAATTTCTATACGTGAAGTTGCAGATGCGTTGTGGCTACAACACCACCTAAAACCATTATGCAATTTGTAATTGTCATTACAAGTTTAATTTACCCTAAAGCGCGACTTTCGCTTATGTGTTAGCTAATAGGAGTACTGCATTAGACTTTAGACTTCAATACTAAAAAATTATTAGCATTGGCTATTTCTCTTCATTAGAGTTTTTATTTTGGTGGTCTTTATTTTCCCCGTTTACAATATTTTCTTTATTTATTTAATTTCCCAATTTTCAAAAAAAAAATAGCATAATTTCTATGATGAGTGTGATGTGCAAATAGAGTTTCACAATACCAGAAAGTACATGACATACCCCATCAATAGCCAGCACAATGAACTGGTCCTGGCTGGTAATATCCGTCTGAGTCACCTCAGGCACAAATATAAGGCCAAAATCTTTAATGCAATAATCCCTAAAAGCTCTAGACATTGCTAGCCCGGCACTTCCTCATCCGGTAGCCACACCCTATGGTTTATTATTTAGTTTGTTATGCAAGGGACACGTCATAGCTAGTTTGTTAGGGCCCTAGTTTGCTAGCCTTTCTTTTCTCTCTCTGCACATAGCAATGTATATATACCCCTCTTTGTCTTTTGTGTAAACATAATAAGATACAGAATGCTTTCTTTCTTCTTCTTCATAATGTTTTCTCCATTGATGTGCTACGCTCACCATTTCATCATGTCTATTATTGTTATTGTTATTGTTATTATTGTGGATTGTTTTGTAGTGGGATGATATTGAAGTGCTTGATGAACCATTTTATGGGAACTGTTTCGTTTTGTGAAACGAGGAAGTGTGAGACACTTTAAATACTTGAGGTAGAAGTGTTATCGCGAGCAGCAATCAACAGAATGGAAGTGACTTGAATTCCTACAACACAACACGTTAGCCTTGCCCCGGGGGTGATCCCAAAAAACCCCTCCGACGCTCAAGTTAGAGCGGAGATAAGAGATGAATGAACAAACGACTATAGATAGAATGCAGGAATATGAATGTCAGGGCAAAAGTTGCTTGTATTTGAGTAGGTTAATGAAGAGTATTGTGAGTAAGGATTTCATAAGAGTTTTTATATGGTGTTTTTTCACTGCCTTCTCATTAATGTTGGGTGCCTCTATTTATAATGGTGAAGAGGGAGTTATTTCTGGGAGAAAGTAGATCATGATAGATGGTAGTGGGTGGTTATTGGCATAAGGGGGAATCATGATAGTGAATGGAGAGTAATGGGCAGTTACATAATGAAAGTTAGGGTTCTTGGAAGTTATTAACTTAGGGACCAAGCAAGGTGGTTGAGGAATTCAGAAAAAGCCCCTTGACCGAGAGTCAAGGTCAACCCGAAAAGTCAAAGGGTATTAAGGTAATATGATATTAATAATTAAATAAATAAATGAGAAAACAAATGTTACCATAACATTTAGCCCCACGCATGAAGGATGATGTGAGGAGAGAGCCCCAACGACCTGAAACATCTTTCTTTATGCGGAAATAATACGTGTCTATCAAAACTGAATTAACGAAGAAACACAATCATGGAGAACACTCGAACACTCAGGAAGATGGATATATGTCATATATCCACAATTTGGAAGACCTTCTAACGAATTATGAATATTGGGCTTGAAAGCTTCGAATCGACTGCTCACACGTCAAATTCAGAGTTGTAACGAAAAAGTTACGACATTTTCAAAATAGTCATGTGAGACACACCAAGTCCAAGCGGAAGACAAACAAGGCGAATCGAATCCGTGGCTTGCAACATGCTGTGAGGTAGCCCCAACCGTCGATACTGTCTAGCAGCAAAATAACAAGATTGTTTTATTTTATTTTATTTTCCTTCATATATTATTGTATTATATGTCGCGGATTCTCAGGAGGATTATATGCCACGGACATGAATTGGTTGACCCACATACGCCTTGGAGTCCGAATAACTAATAACATGAACAGGTGATGATGCGGCTCGGATTTATACTTTGATTTCAATTTTCACCGAGGGACACAAAAGGAGTCCGACTTATCGGTATCACGGAATGATAAAATACTTGGAATAATTTCTCGTCGTAACGAACCCCATATTTTTCTATGACGCGGAATGTGGGCAATCGGTCCGCGTCTTTGTTAATAAGGACAATTCAAATTAAAGTTAATGAGCCCCATGGATGGCCTTCTTATTCCGCGGCATTTACTCGTCTCGGTTGTTCCTCACATTTGGACAATTCTTCCATACTTGGAATATTATTGGGGGGTCATCTGGGAGTCCGACTTATCAATGACACGGACATCTTCCACAATAACCATGGATTCATTGCATCTTTGAGAAATTATAAGTTGGTCATGTTGGTGTTTGTAACGTTGAGGAGGATGACGCGGCCTCACGTATTCCGCAGCTAGCACAGGTGACGCGGCAACAAATCCATCTTGTCCATAAGTCGGACGGTAAAATGAGCAATCCTCCCATACTTAGATTATCCCAACGTTTTTTTAACTTTTGGGAAATAAATTGGGGTCCGACTTATCGACCCTACAGTTTCGTGAGGAAGCCTGGTAACTTAGAGAAATTATCTACATCTTCACACACCTTAGGGGTCCGACTTATCGACTCCCCGGATACTCTCAAGTGACTGGATACTTAGAAAAATTATCAATTTTCCCCCTCACATTGGGGGTCCGACTTATCAACTTCACGGTTTAATATTGGGTTCCACTTCTCGTTTTAAGGGTGTTCTGGTGAGAGGTTTTCAAGCATTTATTGTTGTAATAAATAGGGGTTTTGGAACTGTTCCTTCTCACCTAACCTCCATTAATATTTCCTTCATTTCTTCAATAGTTATCATAGTGAGAGAAAGTAGAGAGATACGCTCTGACAATCATCAACCAACCTTCAAACTCTGACAAAATTTTTGAAGATCTTCAATGTTTTTCTGACAGATCTTCAAGTTTTCTGACAGATCATCAAATTTCTTCAAACAAGGTACTCAAAATTTCCTCAAATTTTAGAATTTCTTTAAACTGTTCATCGTGTTCTTGAATTTGTTAGTTTAAGGCTTTGAATTTGTTTATGAAACTAGTCTTTATTCTGTACAAGTTTCGCCTGCTACTTTATTATGACCATGGTTAATATGGATGTCGCGGCTACAAATGAAACAATAGCTAACACAGACATCAACCCTACTAACCCAACGAACTTCCCTTTAGTTGTATGTAAACGTATTAACGAGAGATTCTTCGTAGATGATTCGGGTGATAGTAGTTCAGTGAGAATCACCCCTCATTATGAGTCAATAAAGGCTGGGGATGAATCATCTGTATCCCCTATATATACACCGGAGATGATGAAATCTGCTCCTTGGGAAGTGAGCATTGCTTTCTTCTCAAATTACTTGCCGAGAATAAATCCTGACCTAGAAGGGTTATTGTATGTAGATATGGAAACGATCGAAGAATCAGCCGAGTCTTCTTGAAGAGAAAGCGCGGCGCCAGTGCCTCCTCCGTTTTAGGGAAGTGTTAGATCTTCTAAACATTTCTGTACCGGAATTATAACCTAATGCGTGGGGTTGTTTGGTGGCGTTTTTGATTCTATGTAAAGTTTTGGCCGTGCCTCCAACACTCACCGCCTTTAGATACATTTTTAGGGCTCGCCTATGTAATTCTCAATTGGGAAGGAAACCCATGAACGTTCAACTTAAAATTGGATACCCGCTCATTTTGAGTTGGAGAATGAGAATCTCCTCTCCGCATTCGGAATCAGTTTAGCCATAGATCGAAGTAAGGGCCACTGGTTCTTTCCTTTCTTATTGTACATCCCCCGTGGTTTGTGGTATTTAACACTTGGCATTGATAAAAAAAAAAAAAAAAAAAAAGCGAAGCGACGTCTAATGCATCAATATTATTACCATAGGGATCAATTAGCAGAAGCCGATGGCGTCGCTTTGAGAAAGAGAGCTAATCAAAGCTGTACGAAGTTGCAAATTTACCAAAATCTTATTGAATGTTGAGATAATTGTCCAGAATCAAGATTTTTAATTTACATATTAGAACACAATGAAACATTGCATAACAAGGCTAAACCCGAAACTCCATCAAATCACTACCTAGGCGCTCAGCACGCATAGTTAGAGGTTCTTATTTTAAACCAGCATATCCTATACAAAAACTAAATTTATAAAAATCAACAACGAAAAAATATCTTTGAAGAACACGGGTTTTTTCCTGCTGGTGCGTTCTTCATTTGCAGTTGTTTGTTTGGAATCCAACTTATTTGAAAGTGAATCAGGTTCACCATTCAAGCTGTCTACTCCAGCAATATAAGTCTAAATAAGACAAGTGCCCAGGAAACATAGAAATCAAGCAGTAGAAATGACATTAAATAGACTGAACATGTAATCATTCACAATCAGAATTCTCAAGCTTTAACTAGATCAGCAAGGACATATTCGCATACCTTTCAACAGAAATCGATCAAATTTTCTGATAGGTGGGGATAGGAACACCTATATCTTCTGTCAATTTTTTGTAAGCCTCCTGCAATCTTAGTGTCACAGGTCCTACCTGTCCGTCTCCAATCAAACGGCCATCAATCTTCACAGCCTGACAAGAGATATCGCATTAAGCACTTGCACAATGCAGCTCGAAAAGCTCATCAAAGTCAAGATGCAGATTGGCAAGACTTACTGGGCTCAGTTCTCCCATTGTTCCAGTTGTCCACACCTGCAGCAAATATAAGTCGGATATTAGAGGTTGTTTAAGAGAGAGCAAGTAAAATACTTTTGCTTCCAGGCAACTTCTCATCAAAATCAAAATCATACAAAGTCCACAAATCTCAAATCACATAAAATCATGCAAAGTCTACAAATCGAAATGTCACATTAATGATGAATTAAAAAGGTGTAAATATAGCTAGCACAACTTATAGTTTATTGGGCAGGTTCTACATAATACTTTTAAGAATATCACCAAGTGGAAGAACTTTTTTGTTTAACTAATTCATATATTGACCACAGTGCATCTCTCGAAAGGTAATTCAAGAAGAGAGCAATATTAAGCCACAACATTTACTCTTAAAATGTACAAGAAATGTCAAATCCTGTTTAACAAAACACAATATCAGTAATGTGGAAATTAAGACCTCATCTGCCGTATGGAACTCTGAGAGGCTGATCCGTCGCTCTTCTAAGACAAAACCCTCCTTCACCACAAGGTCCATGACCTGCAAATTGCAAAGCTGATTATTAGATACTCTGAAGGAGAACTAAATATCAGGCCAGGTCTATCATGAGAGCTGCAATATAGCAGAGTATTCTACTCAATAGATATAGAAAATTTACAGTGGTGCAAGAGAAGAGAAGAAGAGTTATTCACGAAATTCCATTTCTATATGGGTAATACCCCTTTGAAATCTTTCAAATAATTCTCTATTATGTATAGAACAACATTAAACCATCTCTCCACTAAGGATAAAACACATTTATGCTGAGTTTTTTTTTTTTTTTTTTTTTTTAATTTTTTTTTATATCAATGCTAAGTGTTAAATACCACAAACCACGGGGGGATGTACAACTTACAGTAGCTCGAGTTATTCCAGGAAGACAATAGTCCGCGTGAGGTGTAAAGACTCTGCCTTTTTTCACCATAAACTGCATGAAAAAACTTCAACAAGTCATAAAACAACTGCATGCAAAATCAAAAGGTGTGCCTTCTTTAAGTACATATGCTGCACAAAAGTTGTCATAAATTAGGCAGGGATCTAAACAGATACCAACAGCTGGGGAGAGGAAGAGATCAGGATACAGAAACCCTTCGATAAAATATGCAATGCATATTGAAATTTTATAACCAAGTTCATTTTGTATCATTTTTCTTTTCTAGAAGTTTATGAAAAAATGTAATAAGATGACACAGGTGTAAAATTCACTTTTATGTGGAAATTAGACCTAAGTAGACAGTCAATTAAAGTTCGAATAGCACTCAAATGTCTCCCATCCATTGTCATTTCTAAGCACATCTCTGTAAACTGTAATTAATATTTTCGCAATGTTGAAGGCATTGATGACTCTTATGATTTACATAAATTGGGCTGTTTATCTAATTGCAAACATGCACTTAAAACCTTTTTATCATTCATTTTGGGGGCAGGGAAGAGTGGAATAGCAAAGAGACATCTTTCAAATTATAAACATGATAAATGGGGGTCATAAAAGTAAACCGCGTGAAAAGGGATCTCACAATATTTGTTGCATTTGTTTCAGATAGATATCCGTCTTTATCAAGCATTATGGCATCATCAGCATTTGCATTAATTCCTTCTATCTGCATCAGAAAAGGTTACTGAAACTTAGTATAAGTAGAAAATATCACATTAATGCATTCATCATTCTATATTAAGATCAAAATTGATAAACCCAATAAACATTTTGGCCAAACATTTAGAGGGCCTTTAATCTTGAAGTTGTAAATACTGAACAGCTAACATCTTCACATGGCATATTAGCAGCAGAATGTACCTTAGCAAGTATGTTGTTCAGTAAGTTGTTATGATGGATCTTTGAATCCAAATTCTGCAAGAACATAGAATAGATAGCTCAAATAAACGGGCATTGATTATGAATTTCACTCTTCTACAATTTTGCATCCAGTTCAGCAAATGCATCTAAATAAGATCATGTTGGACAATATTTTGTTTTACCCTTTACTTAAGTAATCAAAGAAAAAGTCAATTTTATAATCCTAACTTTCAAAACAGAAACTAAGTAAAGTTACAAAAAGTAAAATTGACTTTTCAACCATTTAAGAAAATATCAGAAGATGTACTTATCATAAATCTCTGACAAAACAATATTAAGTCTTGTAGGAACATTAAACTAGTCATTCTTCTATTGCATCTCGAAAAATAAGGAGACAACTATGACAATTAATGAATCCTTAAATCAGTAGAATCATTTGTTGAACTAATCAGAGGACCAGTAACATCACACTGAAGATTCAATACTCATATACTGCTACAATCAAAATTGCTGTTTGGAACTGCCAGCATCTTCCAGTAAATTTCTACATTATTCAGTCAGCAGGATGATAAGCTTATTATATCCGTGACAAGGCAAGATATTGTGAAAAATCATAGCATCATAAAGAAAAGCACGCTAAAGCAGTATACAAAGGCACAGCGTTAATACATTTGGAGAATTACGACGGGTAGTTGCAGTAACCAAAACAATACCCTTGGTGTTATCATAGACAGGTGGCTTCCATTCAGCAAGAACTACATTTCTTACTGAGGAATATCCCATATAATAAAGGTGAACAATTTAAAAATATAATTTCTGAACGCCAAGACAAAAAAAAAATAGAATAGAGTCACATGACATTATTGCTTAAAGATGCTCAACCACTTGACTACAGACATCAATGAACAAACATAAGGCCTAAAGTTTAATCCCATAAAACCACCATGGGAAGAGGTAAAAATAATGATCTAAACAGTCTACAGCTTCAAGAAAAGTTCCATCAAGATAACATTCATTGAGAACAAGGGAATTTTCTACTTGACGCAAAAGGGTGAAGTGTCAAATATAATTGGCTGTCCACAGCCTTATTCCTTTGAGGTTCCAGTTTGAAGCCTTGTGTTAACTCAACACAAGGAAAAACAATGCCATGAAATCACAACTCGAAACACTACATTTCATCTTGAAAACAAAATTCGGAATCAATTATTTTCGGAGTTATAAATTTAGAAGGCCAAAACTGTAGATAAACACATCAAAAAAGGATGCTAAGCCATAACTCGGAATCCTTACATAAGCATTTGGTGGAGAAGAACAAGCAATTTGTAACTTGTAATTAATTAAAAGGAGAAAACAGTTGAATTTTCACGCTTTAACTAAGAGAAAAGGAAAGAACTTTTTCCCAAGCATGACAATAGTGCAAAAACAAGGTTGCATCACATCAAGGGTAGAGTTGTAAGTTTTTCAAAAAAGAAGAACTAATATTTCCCAAAGATGTAAAAAGGCATTCCTATTTCGACATATCTTATTTTTCCTCTAATATTTGACGTTACAATAACCGCATCACTTCGCTACACAGTGCCCGTTACCATGGTCACGACCATTACTGCAATTTTACATAATGAAAATGACTACATGACAAAGGTTGTCCTTCTGATGAGTGAGTTTTATGTCACTCATTGCCCATTGGGTAGTCATTGAGTCCATTTTCAAGTACTTTTACATATATTGCTACCCTTATTTTGTCAATGGTTTCTCATGTCATGGCTAAGTTAGCTATAGTTGCATTCTTATATATTTTAGTTCATTTTTAGGTGCATTTTTCGCATTTCTCCCTTTTCTTTGTTTACCTTCTTCTCCCCCCTGCTTTGCTCATTTTTGTAAGTTTCTCGCCTCCTTAGCGTACCCAATGGTGCAAGTGGCCCAAATCATCTTTCCATGGCGCGCGGAAGCCAAGCCTTACTTCCAAGAGCTTCCTAGTGCCACATAGTGTAGTGCTCATTCAAGGCACTATAGTGCTCGTTCAAGGTACTCTGGGTTAATGATTCGTCTAAGTGTTGCAATTAAATAACAACCGACAAAAGCTAGTGGAAGCCAGTGCTTTCGAGCATAGTGCTCGTTCAAGCACTTCAGCAACAGGAGGAACTTTATTTTTGTGTTGTTAAACTTCTTTGCTCTTATGTTTTCATTGTATATAAAGGGCTCTTCAAGACTTGGAGAGCAACTGAAGAGAGACTTTAGTTCAATTTCTTAGCTTAGTTCATATATTTCATCCAAGTTCCAAGTTCATTTATGATGATTTTGTTCTTTTGTTGAATTTCGAGTGGAGTATTCAAGGAAAAACATTCTTTTCTTATTTGTAATCATTTTCACTTACTACTTCAACGAGCAAGATTTTCGGTAACTTTTTCTTAGTTTCATGATATTTTTATATTTTATTTTCATTTCTTAGTTTGTTCTTGCATGTTGCTCCTCTTTCTAGATCCTTGCTTCTAGTTGGCAGATTATTGATTATCTTTGTTTAAACTTCATTGATATAGCTTTTACTTGTTTTTTTTACTTTCAAGTTGGTTCTATTGAGTTCTTTAGAGCTTTAAAGTGTTTATTCATACTACCTAGTACTTATGCTTAGTTTATGTTCTATCTTTGGTTTTATGCTTATAGTCATGATTTGAGAGTAATTATTTACTAGGTTGTCGGGTAAAGTAGCTCATCAATATGTAAGGGGGATAATTTGCTCGAGTTTGGATTGTAGAGCTTAAATGTTTGCTAGATTAGTGAAGTTTAGTTTATGAGCTAACACAAAAAAAAAGGGTGCAGGTGCTCTACTCTTCACTAATCTTAGTTGATTTAGTGATTTTACTTGATGATGTGCTTAGTTACCATTGTCCTGTTGATGTTTGAGAAACCAAGAAGCTTGAAAGCATCGCCAGTCACTTACTAACCCATGAAGGTGCATATTTGATGATGTAAGCTTATCTAAGTAGTTCTGGAGTTCCACACATTTCAGGGTTTGTCAAAATCAATTTCAGTTCAAACATTAAATATTACTAAAAGAATCAAAAATTTATATCATCACTTTTTTATGGAACCTCTAGGAGATAGGTTAACAGAGACTTGTCCAGTTACAAGCTGCTGAGGTCGCAAAGTTTAGATAGATTTAAAAAATACTCCCTGCACTTATTCAAGCTAGTAATTTAAGAGAAAGAATACTGAGTAAGTGGAAATACCAATTAAGGTGCATCCATAAAGATTGAATGCAGGACTCATTCCAGAAGTGACCTGCAGAAGTACAGAGGCGGTTTCTCTTCAGAAGCGATACATGTGCATTAAAAGAAGAAATTCCAATCACACTAAAACTTTAAGCAGAAAAGTAAAATGTAACTATTTCCAAATGTCATAACACCATGTTTAAGGAACGACCACAAAGACATTACAGTTTTGAGAGCAAAAATTACATTGATAGTTGCAAAGAGTAGAAATTAAGAAAATGAGGTTGACAGTAACACTGTCTTAATGAGTCAAAAGTTTTTATATCTAAAGTAGAGGTTGAACAAGAAAAGAAAGTACCTTCTTGCCACGAGTTAAACTTAGGCGTATATGGGAATTATCAAACATGCCATTCCTAATAAGAGTGGTGAATATAGCTTCCTTTACCTGTTTTAGCAGACATGTACGCATAGGAAATGAAAGCAAAAATCATATCAATAAAAGGCCCATAATGAAAATATTCAAACTCTGTCACCGCAACCTCACCTCTTCACGTGTTGCAACACTGTTAAAAGCCAGAGCTTTTGCCGAATCAAACATTCTGAAAATGAAAATTTTGAAAGTATCAAATAATTGAAGTGGTGACAATCAAAACTGCAGCCAAAACAGCAGTCACAGACTCATGATAACAATGACTCTAGAATAAGTCCGAGACCTCTTCCTCTTATAATACAAGTCCCTTAGTTAACAAATTTTATAACGAGATCAGAAGAGCATTGAGCAACCCAGAATATATATTCTTTCAACCTAAAGCATAGACCAATAAATAGGCAAAAGAAAAAGAATATCTGGATTTTTTTTAATAAAACGTAATAGACTTGTATAACATTAATGTCTCATATACAGAACTTAATCTGCTGACAGTTCCAACCAGTTTTTCTACAATTTAAATGTATGTCAATAATTTGAAGAAACTCTAATCAGACAATCCTACAATTTATAATTTGGTGAGCTGAAATAACTTGCAGGTAATCAAATCAACCAAAGAAATGAAAAATATGCATCAGAGTCACTGACCTATCCAGATGCTCCTCAAGCTTAAATACTTTTCCTTTGTAAATACGAAGTCCTTCCCAAACAGAATCGCCACCTTGTACTACTGAGTCAAACACTGAAACCTGAAAGGAGTGAATACAAAAGAACAAGCAGCAAAACATACATTGTTAGCAACACATAAAAACTAATAAAAGATAACAATATCCAATGGAATATATTAATATTGCAAGATATTGTAATATTTTTAGTACATTTGTATATTTATCTTAGACTCTTATATTTTGTAAATATCTTGTTTCCTAAATTTATCTTTGTACTCTTTATATTCAATGAAAATAATGAAAGATGAAAGACAAATATTACTTTCATAGTATCAAAGTCTAGGTTTTCAATACCTTCCTAGCTTTCGTCTCTTACTCACGGTTGCATCCACCATTTTTTTTGGCTAGTTTTTTTCCCCAATACAACCAACTTGCCTTCCATTGTATTCTCTCTTCTTCATGAACAATCAAAGCCGCTTTTCTAAATTATTTACTCCTAACCCAATTTCTTATGATTTTTAAGATGAAGGTGTATCCCCTTAATTAATTATCTCAATCAAGAGTCCACCTCTCCTAATGGTCCTCATGACCCAAATGTCTCATCACTAATCACCCATTCTAGCCCCTCACGGCCACACTGCAAATCTTCCTCAATCTGGCCCAAATTTTAAGTCCCACACGACCACAATCACCCAATCAATCCAGCAGGCCCTCACAGCCAACCTGATATTACTACTCAATCTGCCCCAATTTCCACTATCCCTCCTCCTGAGGCACATGGTCATGCCACTCCCGTAACAAATCAGCCCCATTTATCCCCGTCAGCCAGCCACATCAGTGAGAAAAATAACCAGTCCACATCTACAAATGACATAACCTCCATTCCAAACCCCATACCCTTTTCTTCCTTAAAATCATCCTCAAGAGTCAAGACCCATAACCCGCCATCAACATGGTATTCCAAACCCAATCCCAAATATCATGGAGAGCATCATACTCAAATTTCCAAATCTCCTTTGCTCAAAAATTCTATAGGTGCACTTAAGGTCCTTAATTGGAAATTGACAATAATTGATGAATTTGATGCTTTGATTCAAAATAAGACGTGAGATTTAGTTCCTAAACCATCTAATGTTATTATACTTTATTCTTTTGCGATTTTAAGACATAAAGAGCATTCTAATGGCTCTTTTAAAAGCACAAAGCCCGTCTTGTAGGTAATGATGATGGACTGGTCAACAGGTTGGCATTGATTGTGGAGAGACCTACAGTCCAGTAATAAAACCAGCAACTATCCGCACGGTTCTTGAAGAAAATGCCTACATCTATAAACCCTTGGGTTTTAAGAACCCAAAATATCCAAATCATGTGTGTCGTCTCAACAAATCTCTTTACAGATTGCTCCTAAGGCTCGGTATCAAAGACTTAAAGATTTTGTTGCTAAGATTGAGTTTATTCATTGTACTCGTGACAACAAATAAAAGACTTGGGCACTCTAAGTTATTTTCTTGAAGTTGTTGTCAATCATACTTTTAGCCTCTTTTATCAAAAGCAAAATAGGCCAAGGAAATTCTTAGTCATATAGGGATGTCTTATTAAAAACCCTGCCCTACTACAGTTTACACCAAGCCCAAGCTCAGCGCCTTCTCATCCACTCCTTTTGAGGATCCTACCCTATATCGTAATCTTGTTGGTGCTTTACGATACCTCACTTCCACCCGACCAAATATATCTATCTTATGCAGTACTGCCTTTTTTGCAAAATCCCATGGATTCTCACATGCAAGCTATTCACCGTATTCTTAGATATAATTGAGGTACTCTTTACCATGGTCTCTAACTCTATCGGTCATTTACTTCTACACTTCTCTCCTATACTGATGACACTCGATGATCTACTTCTGGTTATTGTGTTTTGTTAGGCAATAATCTTATTTCTTGGTCATCTAAGTGACAAGCCACACTCTCTTGTTATAGCGCAAAAGCTGAATATCGAGCGGTGACTAGGTTAAGTAATTTACTCCTTATACTTCATTGTCCTATCCCTAAAGCAGCCTTGGTATATTTTATAACATCGGAGCTCTACTTGTATGGCAACTTAGTGCAACATCAACACACCAAACATATTGAGATAGATATACATTTTGTTCTAAGAAAGTCGTATGGGTCAGGTCAGAGTACTTCATGTCGCGTTCAGATACCAAAATGCAAACATTTTCACAAAAGACCTTCCACTTATACTTTCTCAACACTTCAGCGTCGGTGAACCTCCTACTTCAACTGCGTGGATGTAATGGTATATAACAATATTGCAAGATATTGTTATATTCATTGTATATTTGTATATTTTATCTTAGAAAATTTTTTATTTTGTAAATATCTTATTTCCTAAATCTATCATTGTACTCCTCTTTATATTCAATGAAAATAATGAAAGATGTAAGGCAAATATTACTTTCAAAAACAAAATGCATAATGTATCCATAAAAGGTGAAAATAACAAAATATATCAAGAAAGCAGGGATACACCTTTGCACTATCACGAGGTAGCAGCTTATCACCAACCCATGCAAGCAGCTTCTCATTCTCGGGAACAGGAAGACTGGGTGGGGGCAAGGGTGAGCTCAGAAGGGAAAATGATCTCTTAAGACGACGCTTGAGAAAGTTGTAGAAGGGTAGACATTGTTCTAGTAAGTCAAAAAGTAAAGGAGGAAATGTCTGATATACACAAAAAGCAAACTAAATATTAGAATAACTTAATGATAAGACCAAAAAAGAGTGGTAAACCAAAAAATAATAAAGCAAAAAATTTAAAATCAACATCGTCTTCCATGTGTATTCAACATTTTATTCTAAAACTTCCTTAATTATCCTATTTGCGATCACGAAATAAAAAAAATTCTATAGAAATACTTAAAATGCAAGACATCAGCAGACTATATATAATGCCAAGCTAGAAATGTATCTTACTTTACCTCCAAACAACAAAATTGAAAGCAAGTTATAGAAACACGGATAACAAAAATTTGGAAGTAAAATGCTTGCCTCGTTAAATTAAACATAATCATGCAAGTTTTCAAAGCTTAAGTACAAACCTTATGACATGCACTTCAAATTATGAATTCGGGTGATATGAAATGCCCATAGGTTATCATTTTCTTTCTTTTTTTGATTGGTGACAAAGATATATAATAAATTACACTAAGGGAGTTGTCATCCATATACAAAAGGAAGGATCAGGGTAAATATCTTGATTCCTTAAGATAACTAGTAAAGGTTCATAAAAAGTCAATGTGGTCAAGGAAGAGTTGGTTCATGGTTCTTATTATACAGGACCCTTAGAAGAAAGGAATTTGAAGCCTTGAGTCACACAAGCATGTGTTAGAATTCTCTAACACATCTTTCATGAAGGTTACCAAAAAAAGCCAATAAGATAAGTTCCATTGCTTTAAAGAAGATCAAAGATTAAGAAAATCAAACCTTCGGATATCCACGTTCTGTTTTAAAGCCAGTTGACTTGTGAGCACTGTCATACCACCATGGAGCCCATACGCCATTTATAGGTTTCGGACCAGCTTCCCATCTAAAAGAGGAAGCTTTAGGTAAATTCAAAAGACATATGAACATACAAATGTAATTAACAAAACTCTTTTAATCGTGCTCTACAAATGTAATTAACAAAAGTTTGAAGTTGAAAGTCAAATAAAGACCCTTAGTAAAGAAAATACTAAAAAAAAAAACTTAGGGCCCAAGCTAGATGAAAGTTCGATTCAACTGAATTATTCGAGCATTATTTAATACAACTGACAGATGAAATAACTAAGTCACGATTAAACTATAACCTACCTTCTTTCTTTCAGCATTTTTTATCGCTACTACTTCACAGAACAGTATCACACAGAACATTGAGCATCCACCTCAATTATGCCCCTTTTTAAACAAAAAGGATTCATACCTTCGTACTACATATCGAAAATTCAAACTATGAACGCTATTTTATACATTCTATATACAACATTTTATCACCCCCATATCATTAAGTGGCTCCCATCTAAGATGCCACGTAGGAAAATTTTGGGGCGTTGAATATACGTAATTTTACCCTTGTGATTACAAAGAAGTTAATTTTGATTGACACTCCGCAATTTCACTTAAATAAGAAGTGCACATGATTGAAAATGTCATTTTACTATATTCTATTATAGTTCAAACCAAACATGATTTAATGAGTAATTTTACTATATTCTATTATAATTCAAACCAAAAATTAGTAAATCCTTGACCCTGTCGAAAATGGACATCAAAAACACCATATACATCTGAAAAAACTTTCTGAGATTAAAGATTTATAATTATACTCCCTCCGTCCAGTTCCAACGTAATGTTAACCAAAAATGTTAACAATTAACATTCTAGCAACTTTTTCTCTAAAGTTTGGGACCCTCATCTACCAACTCACCTTTTCCTCCTTGATTTTTCCATAAAATCACCATACTCAGGAGCAAAAAACAAAAAGATGATATGTAGCGAAATCATTCAAATAATAAACTGAAATACATGCATTAGAATTTAGAAATTGATAAATTATCTAGCATACAATGTTTTAACTGTATGAACAAAGGATCAGCAAAGTTCATGTGTCTTACTTCAGCATGGTAGGCTGAAAAGGAATATTCAAGTCTTCACAGAGACCACGTAAAGCTATCTGCAGAGAAATATCAAAGTAGCACTTTCTGGTCAATAAAAAAAATAATTTCTGATATATAATGCAGGAATAAACGGATTGACAAAATTTTATTACATCAGCTGTATGACTAGTACTACAGTTCAAAAGAACCGCACAAGATGAAGAAAAAATGCACATAACACAGCAGGTAACATTTCCACCAAATACAGAATACTCTGTTGATCGTAAAGATTTTTCACATGCTGCACACTCTTGATTAGAATCAATCATCAAAAACACCATGTTAAAGGGTAAATTTAGTTCCACCCAAAGAGACCAAAATATGATGTTAAAGTTTAATAAAACAGAGGCCTAATTTAGTGACAAACTTGGAAAGGAATATAGAACTGAAAACTATTCTTTGGTGGATGACATAGTCCTAAATATAATCAATCTTTTAAATAAGAAAACTAGAAGAATCTTATCATCTAGAATAGACTAGACTACAAGTACAACTATTACATGTTGTTAAAACTTGTGGATGAGGTAAGATCATATATACTTACTAGTTAGTGCTCCAACATTCATCAAAATTCTAATTCATTAATCTTGAGAATGACATGAGCAAATTTGTTGTACAACATAAAAAAATGTGGTAGCAAAGAAATAATGGGAGAATTCATTTGTTATGGGTAATTTAATGATGTCATTGAATATAAACAAATCATTGCAATTGGTTTGAAAATAGAACTTTACTCAAGCTAACATATGCTCATTTATATGGCCCCCCATATCAAAAGTCGCTTGGTATCAAAGCAAGTCACTCTTAACTCTCTGCATTATCGCTTCAAAGAATTAATTACCACTACTAACTACTAAAACCATTGTTACCAAGATCGAGAAACAATCCGGGTTGCGGAACGGGATCGGGAATGTAATTACATCTTTTAAAATTTGGGTCGGAATGGAAAATTTCGGGTCGAGAATTTATGAGTCGCGGAATGTTATATATGGGATCGAGAAACGATTTCAGGTCATTTAATTAAAATTTAAAACAAAGGAAAAGAAAAAACAATAGACAAGAAAAAATAAAAAGAAAAATGAAAAGTTTGTTTAAGAAAAAAAAAGAAATTAAAAATGAAGTAATAAACACCAATTAAACACTCACGTGATTTTAATGAGTGTAGTTAACTTTGTATTTTTTATTGGAAATGGGCTCAGAAAAAAGCCCAAGCAAATTTAGTAAAAAGCAAAACCCTATCAATAAAGATTAATACTCCATACACAGTATTGGCGGCTGTAAAAATCAATGGCATTCTTCATCCTCCAGTACCACCGTCCAAGGCTTGTTTGTTTTTTTATTTTTCTCTTTTTTCTACATCATTGACACCATTGATATAAGCTTGTTTGTTCTTTTATTTTTCTCTTTTTTCTTTCATTCTTCTCTTTTTATTTTGTTTTTCTTCCTTTGTTCTCTCCATTTCCCATGTGATGTTGGAAGTTTGATTTGTTGTTGGGTTGAAGTTGGGTCGAACGAAATAGCGTTTCAGATCGTGTATCCTAGCGATCCAGATCGCACCCGCGATTCGGGTCGAACGATGCAGATCGTAGTTCGCTTGCCAAAATGGCGATCCCGGCTGAAATGATTAAAACTAAACACACAGTTTTCGTACTACGTAACAGTTATACTCCCAATGGTAGTCAAACTTCCTTCGAGATAGAAAAAACCTAAACTAAGCTTATAGACAACAGACAAAGACATATGCCTTTGTAACTACAAGCTTAAAAAAGGAAAAAAATAAAACTGCAAAGCTAAGGTTTATGGAAGAACAAGTAATTCATCTTGAAACTGAAAAAAAAAAAACAATACTTAGAATTAACAATAAGAGTAAAAACTCACATCGGCTGCATAATAAAGGTTTTCAAAACAAACAAATCGATATTTTTCGTGTTGTAAAAGTGTAAAAAATTGCGTTTTGGGCCGCATCAAGGGATATCTTCGACCGATATTTAGACGGTATGATAATCGCATCAATCCCGTTACCTCATCAACGTTCCGTTACTGCGATCGCAACCATTACTGCATTTTTACACTATGATAAACACATTTATAAGCATATAACAAACAATTTGAATACTTTTTATGTCCAATAATCTAAACATTTAGTTTTATAAACAAATTTTCGATTTCACAAATGAGTTATCTATAATAGTCAAAATAAAATTCAGTAATATTTGTTGATGTATTAGTAGAATTTAATTCTACATTCAGTTTGATGAACCGAAATTGTTGCATTTGTTAATGAACTCTGAGTGAAAGAGCCATGTCATGTTTCTCCAATTAAGATGTAATCACCATATTCTTTATAAGACTAAAAGAGATGCATTACCTTACAAAAGCGATATTTCTTATTTCCTGAACCGTAGATAACCTCTTTGACAACCTTCTCACCATCACATTCCTAATTAACATGAAAAAAATAATCAATACATAAGAACGTAGAAGATTACTAGTTATGGAACTCATTTTTCATTTGAGGCATGCTTGAATCAAGAATAATGCCTTAACAAAGAATGTTAGCCCATGGAAGATTAATAATGGGTAACAAGTCCCTCATCCCTCCCTTCTCCCCCACAAGATCCCCAAGCATCTCATTTACCACAACCTCCATTCATTATCAATTACTTCTATTTGGTCCAGAAATCAAATTAAAGTGACATACTTCAATCAAAACTAAATCAATGGTGCTACAACTAATGCATTCTTTACGATACAAACCATTTTCGATAGAACCTCGTCTAAGTAAGGTCGCTTTACGCCCGTCTCTTGAAGATAGTTCCTATAAAGTGGTTCATCAAGCACTTCAATATCATCCCGCTACAAAACAATCCACAACAATAACAATAACAATAACAATAATAGACATGATGAAATGGTGAGCTTAGCACATCAATGGAGAAAACATTATGAAGAAGAAGAAAGAAAGCATTTTGTATCTTATTATGTTTACACAAAAGACAAAGAGGGGTATATATACAATTGCTATGTGCAGAAAGAGAAAAGAAAGGCTAGCAAACTAGGGCCCTAACAAACTAGCTATGATGTGTCCCTTGTATAACAAACTAAATAATAAACCATAGGGTGTGGCTACCGGATGAGGAAGTGTCGGGGCTAGCAATGTCCAGAGCTTTTGGGGATTATTGCATTAAAGATTTTGGCCTTATATCTGTGCCTGAGGTGACTCAGACGAATATTACCAGTCAGGACCAGTTCATTGTGCTGGCTATTGATGGAGTATGTCATGTACTTTCTGGTATTGTGAAACTCTATTTGCACATCACACTCATCATAGAAATTATGCTATTTTTTTTTTTGAAAATTGGGAAATTAAATGAAAAAGAAAACGCTGTAACGGGGAAAATAAAGACCACCAACATAAAAAAAACTCCAGTGAAGAGAAATAGCCAATGCTAATATTTTTTCAGTATTGAAGTCTAAAGTCTAATGCAGTACTCCTATTAGCTAACACATAAGCAAAGTCGCGCTTTAGGGTAAATTAAACTTGTAAATGATAATTACAAATTGCATAATGGTTTTAGATGGTGTTGTAGCCACAACGCATTTGCAACTTCACGTATAGAAATTTGTCGTGTATTTCTCCGTAGAATAAATTCCAAACTTTATATCATGAGAGACCAACAACCGTACTAACTTCTTTTTAATGTTCGTATCAAAACTGTTGATTGTGAGCTAATTTGATGCAATAATAGAGCAACTATCTTGCTATAACCTCGATTTCAATTCTAATCTGAGTATCAGAAATCCTCGTGTTCTTCTTTTTCATTGTTAAACTTGTCTCACTACATGACTTTTTGTGATAAGGTGCAAAACATTGACAATAAACTACTCCCTTTTCATTACACAGGTGTGGGATGTGGATTCGAATCAAGAGGCGGTAAATATTGTATCTTCAACTCCTAATAGAGGCAAAGCTGCTAAGTGATTGGTTGATCTTGTTGTTCAAGCATGGAGGAAAAGGCGACAAGGAATCGCAATGGATGATATCTCAGCAATTTGTCTCTTTTTTCACTCCCCCTCATCTTCTACTCACGAACACCTATCTGAATCTGATGTATATACTGAAATAGAATAAGATAAAGCGGTAAAAACTATAAAAGATCACACAGCTTGTTTTGGGCTGTGCTTGGTCGGTATAATATGTGATTTATGTGAAAGTGAAATTTTCTTATGTGCACCTTTCATCCTTGTGCATTTCTTTTGTCCCATAGCTTCAAGTATTCGATTATGTCTTTATTTATATTTTTGATTATAGGGAAATGGGTGAACAAAGTGAGATTTCTTGAAAAAAAGGTATTTAGGAGCTAGGCAAAGAGGGAATGAATGCCATGTGATCTTACAAGTCAAAAGAATATGCAACAAAAATCCCTTCTTTTGCACAACACGAAAGTAATCAAGATAACTAAAAACAGGCGATTGTTCCAAAATTTAAGCAAAATCTTAACAATGATTAGACGATCCTACCAAGATCAAAAATATAAGTGACAGAATTATAATACGATTTTACCATCCAACGATCAAATAATTCGATTCAACAAGGGTAGTCTCAATCATAAAAAAATTCTAACTTTGACTTGCATATTTACCATAATGAAAATTCAAATACTTACCAACTCACAATTCATAAATGATTATTATATGTATACCTTCAAACCAGTCAAAAGATGAATCAAATAAATATTTATTTACACATCAAAACTTAAGACGAACTGAACAAGTATTAGTAATAATCAATTATTCTATAGCATATGAAAACACATTTGTCGGAGCTTACGATCCTACGATCTGATTCTACCATTTCAATCCTAACCCTTATGATCCCAAAATATGGAGTCAACAGCAAAGCCTTATGAGTTTTGAGATTCTGGAACCTAAGCTCCTTGGTCATGGAATTGACGTTCATATTTGGATGTTAATGTGCTCTTATAGATTCTTCAGTAGCAATATCCCTACTTCAAATAACAATAATCAGTATACTTCACTGCAAACCACTAGCAGCTAACACTACTCATACTTTGCCAAACAAACCCTTAAATGTCAAAGTATCTTTTAAGCAACTCCTTGTCCGCATCACCAATATTTGGATCAGTGAGTAAATCCACAACTGACAAGATAGTTTGGTTAAAAGCGGCGAACCCTTTGTCTCGCATAAGGCAGACAAGCTTCACAGCCCTTTTAACATCCTTAATCTCAAGAAATGCTTGAATAATTATATTGAAAGTGAATTCATCCGGGGAACATCTAATGCCATCCATTTTCTCAAATAGTTCATTAGCATCAGTTAACAACCCGTTCTTACACAAACCATTGATCATAACATTATATAGACGCACATCTGGTCGTAGCCCCTTAGCTACAACAAATGAGAAGACATTTACAGCTTCTTCATGTTTGCCAACATTCCATAACCCACGAATTAAGATATTATACATGATCATATCTGGGTGAACTTCGTTCTTCTTCATGTTCTTTAACAAATCCATTGCTTCATCCATCCGTCTATTCTTACATAGACCATCCAACAATGAATTATACGTAACCACATCCGGTTTGACTCCATGACATTCCATTTCCTTTAAACACTTTAGTGCACTTTCAAGCTGATTGTCTTTGCACAAACCATTAATGATTGAGTTGTATGTGATAATATTAGGGGGGATTCCTTGAAGAACCATCTCATTCATAAGGATAGGGCCTTTATCACTATTTTTAGACCTAGAATATCCATTCAATAAAATGTTGTAGGAAATAACATCAGGTTTACAACCTTCTTTACCCATCAAAATCATTAGCTCTTCTGCCTTGTCCATGTCACCGCGTAAACAATATCCATCCATCAACGTATTGTAAGTGATTAAATCGGGGACTTGACCCTTTTCCGTCATTAATCTAAATACAGCTTCTGCTTCATCAATCATACCATCCTTACAATACATATCGATTAACATGTTGTAAGTCGGAACTTGAGGAATTAAGTTTTTTGCCATCATCTCACTAAGCATATCCTCCGCCTCTTTCCACCTCCCTAAAGTGCACATTCCTCGGATCAAAATATTATAGGTAACGACCTCAGGTCGAATTCCCTTAACTTGCATCTCAGAAAAAAGATTAACGACCTCATTTATTAACCCGTCTTTAGAAAGACTATCAATAATGGTGTTATAGATGACAATGTCAGGCGTACAATGGGCATGAGACTCCATGTCTCTAAGGAGCTTAAGGGCACCAAGATTGTCTCCAATTCTACATAAACCTTTAAACATGATCCCATAAACAAACGAATCGGGTTCATACCCAAGCTTTACAATTTTATCCAATAATTGAATAGCGTTGCCTAATCGATGGATATGAATAAAGCCATTGATAAGTGTATTAAAGGTAACAATGTCAGGCCGATAACCTAGTTTAATCATGTAGGAAAGAACCGAATATCCTAAATCAACACGACCTAAGCGGCAATAACAATTAGCCATAATATTAAGGGAATGACCATCCGGACGGAGACCTGAGAAATGCAATTGCTTAAAGAGAGTAATGATAGAGGAAAAAGGGGGATTGGGTTTCATTTTAGACATGGCAGTAAATAACATACAAAAATCAATAATAGATGGAAGAGGACGAATAGATTTCATAGAATGAAAGAGGGAAAGGGGATGATCAATTTTGTTAAACCCTAATTTGGATTGTTGTCGAACATAATTAAGGAATAATTTAGAATCAGCAACATGAACATCTGAAGCGTAAGTGGAGATTTTTCGATGAAAAAAATGAAATCTAAGATTACCTGGAAATCTAGAAGGGAGGAGAGGAGCAATTGGAAAGAGAGAAATAAGATCAAACCCAGATTTGGTAGTAAACCTCATTGTTAGAGTATCGTGTTTCCCAGAGACTGGTATGGAGTTCAGTTTTGATATCTAGGCGCCATGTCTATAGTTTGATGGAAGGAATGGAGATGGCGGTACTGCATACTTAGAAGGAAAGTAGAAATGTGAGTAGACACCATGACCATAGAGAAAGAACAAAAAAACCAGAAAACAAAAATCAGATACTCCTACGACTACGAGCGAGAGAGTTGATATTTAATTTATTGACAAAAATGACTTTAATCATTCATTACAATTCGTGATTAGTTTTTAATCAATAAATTAAAATATAGTTTAGTGATATTTTGTTTGATTCGTCTCATTGCAAAGATTATTAATATTAAATTTTTATAATTATTTATCATACATAATCAGAGATATTAACAATTGAATTAGTGCATTGGATTGTGTGAAAAAGCAAATGTCAAAAGTAAATTAGAACGAACGAAGTATTCACTAATCATACCATGATACGACTTTAAATGGGTTAGTCTAAACTATATTAAAAAAATTATTGTCTATATAAGTGTAAATTTAATTTTTATTTTTTTTCTTTATATATTTTTTGACTAATAGACTTCTTATATGAACCTGTGTCACGTGAAACGGTCTCATACAACAAGCAATTTTTTAAAAACTTTTATGGGCTCGGATAAAGAGGCTTAAAATTTTTTAAATGTTTCCCTAAATTATTTTTAGAAATTTAAAAGTTTTGGGTTAAAGTTGGCGCAATTTAATGGGTTCGGATAAAGAGGCTTTAAAGTTAATACTAACAAAGCCTATGATCTTAAACAACACAAAAAATTGCTAATCAATGTTCATGCTTTCAGCAATTCCGCTCGTATCCGGACCAACCTCATGCTCTTCAGTTTGATTTTACATCTCTTGAACTAAGCTTCTCTATTTATCCTCTATTGTTATCTACAACTCATCCAACTACACATATATAACTAGTCAAAAAAATGTTCGTCTTTTTCAAAAGTATTGCCTTTCCTAATCGATCAAAGTTTGGGCAGTATATTTTGGCCCTGCATATATAACATTTTCGGGACCATACGCACATAGACAAATGTCTCCAATCCAGCAAATTTTTAGGTTGCAACTAGAGGTACTTAGTGGGCTGGGCCGAGCCAAGCTATAATTAAAATAAAGTGGGCTATAAAAGGGCTCAATAAGGGTCCAAAAATGGCCTTGTAAATAGCATAATTAATGATAATTTAAATATTATAAAATAACAATGTCAATGGAAATTATTAACATTTTTTCAATTTAATTATTATAAATGATAAATTATTTGTTATAAATTAATAAATGAAAAAAAATAATTTTTTGTATTAAAAATGGGTCTGATCGGGCAGGGTCGGGCTTTGAAGCCCATATTATATTTTAAGGGCCCTTATCCAACTCGGCCTCATAATTACTTAATCTCGGCCCGACTTGTATCCGACCCATTAACTCCCCTATCCCTAGTTGCAACAAAGCAATTAGCAAACAATATACGTCATTAGTTAAAACGTACCACTTGTAATTTGGTTGAATGTAATTTTTGCCACAAGAAGGGACATAGGGAGTATGAATGCTACATCAAGAAGGGAGTGGGAGTCAACAGTCGGGTGGGCAGCACCGGCAGCAGAAATTGAATTACGGAAATGGTAATCATGGAAAAACTGCTCAGAGGTTTCAGCGACCTATTAGTGGGGGAGAAGGCCGGGTGGATGGAAACCGGATCGAAGGGTCAGGTATGCAACGTGGGGGTAATAAAGTGGGAGGAGTAAATGCACAACCGATTGGTGGACGGGTATTTGCGGTCAGTGCAAGGTAAGCTGACCAAGCAACGGATGTAGTTACAGGTACGTTCACCATTCTTTCTGTAGCTGTTAACGTACTTTTTGACTCGGGTGCAACATGTTCATTTCTTGCAAAGAGTAAAGTGGAGGAGTTGAATTTAGGAACATTTGAAAAAATTTCTTATACAGTGGCTGTTCCATCGGGAAGGTTGTACAATTGTGATAGATTGTATAAGGAAGTACCCTTAAGGATAAGGAAGGTCATTTTTCCTAGTGACTTGTATGTGTTAGATATGGGAGGCTTAGAGGTAATTTTGGGGATGGACTGGTTAGAAAAACATAAAGCCACTATAGAATGTAGGGAGCAGAGGGTGTCGCTAAAAGGACCAAAAGGGGAAAAGGTTAGATATCGGAAATTTCAAAAAGGACCCTGAACAAATTTGGTGTCGACCTTAGAATTGCAAAGACTCATGAGGCAAGGACACCCTGTGTACTTATGTCGTATCAGCCAAGCGGGGAAGAAGGAGGAGGATTCTAAGAATATTGCGGTGGTGAATGAATTTATAGATGTTTTCCCTGATGAAATTCCCGGCATGCCACCTCAATGGGAAATTGATTTCACAATAGACTTGGTGCCTGGGACGGGACCAATTTCTAAGGCCCCTTATCGCATGGCTCCGAAGGAGATGAAAGAATTAAAGTCTCAACTTGAGGAATTGTTGGACAAGGGTTATATCCGACCTAGTGTTTCCCCTTGGGGGGCTCCAGTTCTTTTTGTAAGGAAGAAAGATGGCAGTCTGAGATTATGTATTGATTATAGGGAACTAAATAAGTTGGCCATTAAGGACAAGTACCCGATACCCCGCATCGACGATTTATTCGATCAATTGAGAGGAGTTGGAATCTTTTCAAAAATTGATTTAAGATCGGGTTATCACCACTGAGAATAGCTGAAGGGGATATATATAAAACAACTTTTAGAACACGTTATGGGCAATATGAGTTCACTGTGATGCCTTTTGGATTAACAAATGCTCCAGCTGCATTCATGTGTTTGATGAATCAAGTGTTTAGTGCATACTTGGATAAGTTCGTGGTTGTCTTTATTGATGACATATTAGTCT
Source organism: Amaranthus tricolor (assembly GCF_026212465.1). Taxonomy (NCBI): domain Eukaryota; kingdom Viridiplantae; phylum Streptophyta; class Magnoliopsida; order Caryophyllales; family Amaranthaceae; genus Amaranthus; species Amaranthus tricolor. Next base: position 7,704,701 of record NC_080058.1, read on the forward strand.
ATTCGAAAGACCGGGATGATCATGAGAAACATCTACATTTAGTCCTGCAAACCCTGCGAGAAAACAAGTTGTACGTAAAATTGTCAAAATGTGACTTTTGGTTGGAAAGGGTCTCATTTTTGGGACATTTTGTTTCTAAGGAGGGCGTCTCGGTTGATCCGGCAAAAATAGAGGCAGTTTGAAGGTCCTACACCAAAGAATGTCACCGAAGTACGAAGTTTCTTCGGCTTGGCTGGGTATTATCGTCGTTTTGTCAAGGACTTCTCGCGTATTGCTCGGCCTATGACTTCGTTGATGAAGAAAGAGAAGAAGTTTGAGTGGACTGATAAGTGTGAACAAGCCTTCATGAATTTGAAGGAAAGGTTAACTACGGCCCCTGTTCTTACCTTACCTGACCCAAGGTTGGATTATACTGTTTACAGTGACACATCGAAGAAAGGATTGGGTTGTGTACTGATGCAGGACCGTAAGGTGATTACTTACGCATCACGACAACTGAAAGTACATGAAGTTAATTATCCTACCCATGATCTGGAGTTAGCTGCTATAGTGTTTGCTCTCAAAATATGGCGGCACTACTTGTATGGCGTTAAATGTAGGATCATCAGAGTCTGAAGTATCTCTATACTCAACCCGACTTAAACATGCGACAACGTTGGTGGTTAGAGTTGATGACAGATTATGATTTGGAGTTCATATATCATGAGAGACGAGCAAATTTAGTAGCCGATGCGTTGAGTAGGAAGTCCAAACACTCGTTGTCCGCCTTGGATAGAGTTAAAGAGTTGCATCGGGATTTTGTGAGGATGAATTTGGAAGTGGTGCGTAAGGGTGAATTACAAGGATGTCTGAATGCTTTGTCTATTCGACCTTCGTTCTTTGAAGAAATTTTGAATTCCCAAGATAAAGACCCGAAACTATTGAAGTTGAAGGAACAAGCTCGGGAAGGAAAAGCAGAGGGATTCTTTGTTCATGAAGATGGGAGCTTGAGGTTCAATGGTCGCTGGTGTTTGCCGATAGGGGAAGAATCTTTGAAGGAATGTATCTTGGATGAGGCCCATTATACGAAATTTTCAGTCCATCCGGGCGGTGACAAAATGTATCAAGACCTTAAGCTAATTTTTTGGTGGTCTGGGATGAATAAAGATATTGTGAATTATGTCTCGCGCTGTTTGACTTGTCAAAAGGTTAAAAGTGAGCATAAAGACCAGGAGGTTTACTGCAACCTTTGGAAATACCGGTATGAAAGTGGGATGATATCTCTATGGATTTTATTGTGGGTTTACCCCGGACGAAGGCAGGAAATGATGCGTTATGGGTCATACTGGATCGTTTGACTAAATCAGCACGTTTCATCCCTATGAGCTGTCGTTGGGAGATGGAACAATTAGCTCGAGCTTACATTAAGTATGTCGTGCGATTTCACGGTGTGCCCCCTACTATTGTGTCCGACAGAGATACACGGTATTTGTCACAATTTTGGCAAACCTTGCAACAGGCAATGGGCACTACGTTACTTTATAGTACGTCTTTCCATCCGTAGATGGATGGGCAGACGGAACGGACAAATCAGATACTAGAAGATATGTTACGCGCTATTGCCATGGAATGGCAAGGGTCGTGGGATGAACATTTAGACCTGATCGAATTTTCTTACAACAACGGTTATCAAGCATCTATACAGATGGCTCCCTTCGAGGCTTTGTATGGACGTCGTTGCCGTAGTCCCGTTTATTGGGATGATTCCACCGAAGCTGTGAACTTGGGGCCTGAATTGTTGTTCTAGATGACTGAGAAAGTGAGGTTGTTAAGGGATCGTTTGAAAGCGGCACAGGATCGTCAGAAGTCTTACGCTGATTTAAAGCGACGACCAGAAGAGTTCATCGTGGGCGAACGGGTATTACTTCGCGTGTCACCCATGCGCGAAGTAGTGCGTTTTGGTGCTCGTGGAAAGTTGAGCCCTCGATTCATAGGACCATATGAAATTTTGGAACGTGTGGGTAAGGTGGCATATCGGTTAGCCCTTCCAAACTCCTTGGAAAAGGTAAATGACGTATTTCCTGTGTCGCAGCTTAAGCGATATCATGCCGCAGCCTCTCGTGTCTTAGATCCCGAACCTTTAGATTTGGATACATCCTTGTCTTACCCTGAGCAACCGGTCAGAATCTTGGACACGAAGGTCTGTAGTACATGACGGAAAGATATATCTATGGAAAAAGTCTTGTGGTCAAATCACGAACATGAAGCGGCTACATGGGAAATGGAGAACTCTATGCGAGCAAAGTACCCTCATCTCTTTCAGGTCAGTAGCGTTACGGGGACGTAACTTCCTAAGGGGGGTAGAAGGCGATAGGAATTTCGCGCGAATGTTTTGGGAGGGTGTAACCTTTTTGACTTATAGTCTTGCCCCTTTACAAGTGTCGTGTTAAGATTGTGTGTGTGTGCCTTGCGTTTTTCGTTGTCATGCAAGTTACGAGGGCGTAACTTCTTTTAAGGGGGGTAGTCTGTAACACCCCGTAATTTATCGGGTTTAAAAATAAATAAAATATAATAAAATAAAGTATAATAAAATAAAATAAATAAATAATATTAAATTAGATTATTTTACATAGTTAATTATAAGAGATAAAGTGAGATAAATTTTAATGGTAACGAGTTTTATCGCGTACGATGTTATCGCGTGACGTTTCTGTTTTAACAATAATATAATAATTACTTAAGTAATTAATTAAAAAAAAAGAAATAGGGGATGTGAGGGGGTGGCCAGTTGTGGAGCATGGGAGGAGTCTTGTAACTCCTCTCATAATTGTGTATTATGGCACAATTATTATCATGGTCTTAAGTGGCTATTAATCCCTAAGCCCTTTGATTCCATCACCATTTTAAACTTCAAGTAAAACACAAAGAAAATTTCAGAAATTTCTTTCTCCCTTTTTGCTCTTTGGGTTTCGGCACATTCAAAAGAAAAAAAAATTCTTGTTGATTCAATCCAATCTTTTTATCAAAAGGTAAATTTAATTGAATTGTTAATTATAGATTTTATATACAAAGATTTCTAAAAGAATTATATTTTTATGTATGATGATATCCTATGACTTATAAGGGGATTGAATATTTTTCTTTTATATATGAAAAATTTCTCTAATAATCCTTTAATAAACTATAATTTGTTAAAAAGATTAAGAAAAGAACTTCATGATCAATATTATTTAACAAAATTTAAGTTTGTTATAAGAATTAAGAATTTAAAGTTATATTGAAATTTAAATAAATTTCTTATGGTCTATTTTCTCTAACAAAATTTCAATTTGTTAGATGAAATTTAAATGGTATGGATCAAGTAATGTACTCATCCAAGAGTTTATAAATCCTTTAGCAAAATTTGATTTGTTTGAAGGATTGTGTTATATTTATATATATATGTCTTGATTTAAAAGGGTGAATTGGTTTTGTAATTCTCTATAAAATTTAATTTGTTAAGAGAAATTAAGTATTTAATTTAGTTATCATAATTTATGAAATTATAAGTCTCTTGAAGGATTTTGTGAATGTGACCTTGCTAGAGTTATTTTGGTCATGAGATTCAAAAAGGGTTGATAATGTATATATAAAATAATAATAATAATGAAATTAAATATATATATATATATATATATATATATATATATATATATATATATATATATATATATATATATATATATATATATATATATATATATATATATATATATATATTCGGGCAGCAGCTGTTCTGTCTCGTTAAAGGTGCCGATCCGGAAACGTTAATCGTGTTACGTTGTTTTATGTACCGATAGCGTTAAAAACTCGTTAAACGCTTAAAATAATTAAAAATAGTAATTGGATGTTAGAAATTATGAAAATTGGTACCCAAGGTAATTGACGCGTTCCAGACGCAGTGGCGAAGTCGGATTTTTCATTTGAATTTTTTAAACTGTCCGAACTGTTCGTTTAAGTTTCTGGTTAATATGTAAAATTTAGAACTAATGGGTGTTGGATGTAAACATTTAAAATTATCAAGTCTTAGTAACATTTGAGTAGTATGGAGTGGATTAAAGGTGTAAACACGTTCTAATACGTGGTCATTTTGTGTGTGTGTTATTTAAGACCTCGATTCATAAGAGGGCGAAATTTCTATCGTGGTTAAATATCGTTTGGTTGCAGCGCTTAAAGATACACGCTTAGACCATACTGTTTATGTGGTTGTGCAAGTAGTGTTGTTTTATTTCTAATCAAGGCATTGTAAATCACATAAGGATTAGACACTTCAAATAATTTGAAAGAAATTAATTGGAAATTGAGAATTTATGTGTTTGTCACCCAAAGGGGTTGACGTTTGGTTGGATTATGTTACCCAAAGGGCTTAACATATTGGTTTGGATTATTATAATTATTGTTCCCATGGCAGTTTTGGATCATTACGGTCACCATGGAGGTACGCATACTTTAGCCTTTGACGACCCGAACAGGACGGGCAACGTCTTAGGTCGGTGGTTGCCTTGGGATTAGCTCTCCCAAGTGTATTCCTCCAAAAAAGATTTTGATTTATACTTGAACGACCCGAACAGGACGGGCAACGTTACAAGTTGGAATTATCTAATAATGAATGATTTATACTTGAACGACCCGAACAGGACGGGCAACGTTACAAGTTTGGATTAACTAATAATGAATGTATTAGAGCCTATGCATGCTAGGATAAACATATTGCTTGTGTTCAACCTGATTGATATTTGTATGAAGTCTCTAACGTGTATTGGTTTGTTTCTTTGGAACCTACTGTGTGTTGTCATACGATGACTAGTAGGTTGATTGCAGGTGGGGGTCTGGAGTGAGGTCTCGACTTAGAACCCGTAATCATCAAGACTATGCTATTATCTTTTACTATTGGATTATGAGTAGAAAGAAACTCTGTACTTATGTAACAGGAGATAGTGTAGTTTTCCTTTCGCTTCCACTTATTTCAATTAGTTTGTCTAGAGGCCTTTAGGCTCTCGAGTTGTACGTAAGAGCTTCCGCTGACTTATTTTTCTTTCACGCTGGTACTGTTTTCCGTTTTTTATATTTCTTTATCAAAGGAACGCTGACGATCCTAGAGGAGATCTTTTCTCTAGAGCCCAAGGAGTGGACCGGAATTTGTATTTTCATATGAATTTCCGAGTCACTTAAACCGGGCCGTTACAGTTGTAGCACCATTGATATAGTTTTGATTGAAGTATGTCACTTTAATTTGATTTCTGGACCAAAAAGAAGTAATTGATAATGAATGGAGGTTGTGGTAAATGAGATGCTTGGGGATCTTGTGGGGAAGAAAGGAGGGATGAGGGACTTGTTACCCATTATTCATCTTCCATATACAATGAGCTTAGTGATCAAGGGAATCCGCCGGCTATCATTGATGCAGGAGAACTTCAACGAGATCCAGAGGTGATTTCAAATTTGATCAAAATGTTAATTAGATATTTTCATAGTGTGATGTGGTGCAATTAGTTTGAGAAAGCGCGCCTAAGCTATGAGGTGTGGATGGTCGATGGGCTGGGTGCTTTAATAGGGCTAGGTGAGGTGATTACTATGGGTAAGCGTCTTATAGTGTCTAAGATGATGGCATGGGTGATTGAATATGGGTGCCTTTTGGTCGTAACCCCAGACCACGTGATGTTGGCTCATGTAATTTGCTTTTGTTTATTATTTTTATTTATTGTTTTCAATAATGTTATCCTCTCTTTTATTTCTTTATCTCTTGTTTCTTAATTATTTACCCTTTTTGTTTTTTTTGTGAGGGTTTGATGTGAACTTTTATTTAACTGGAAGTGCACGATTTACATCTAGCTAACGGGTCGAATACGAGGAAGCTCAAATTGATACCTTGTTCCAACTTCCAATTATTACCTAATGAAGAACAAAATGTAGGAGGGAGTAATGTCTAAAATTATTAGAAGATTCAGTTTATTGGATTTTAAGTATATAGCTAAGACCTCGGATATTGGGAATGACCCAATTCTAGTGTGGATATCAATTGTTTTCAATACTTATAGAAAAAGGACTGTTAAGTTGATTAAAGGGATTTTATTAATCTCAAGCTTCTATTAATTGATTAATTATCTTTTTGGGCCTCATTAATTGAATCTTCAAACTTTCGTTGTATTTGTTGATTTAATATGAATTTAACCTAAATATAACTTAACCCTAAAGTACTGCTTATCTCAAACTTCCGTTATATTGACTAGGTTAATAAAGTTGTTTAATGCAAGGTTCATTTAGCTCAGTTCTAATCATAAATCCTTAGTTTTATAAATATTTCATGTCAATTTTCACTCCATACTAAAATTGGGATCAATGTCTCTACCTTAGATATAAAATTACTCACTAGACATAGCAAATAACACTAATTATTTAATTGACTTATACTATTAAGTATGATTGTAAAGATAGAAACTACTAAACTAAGAAACATAAATAAGGAAAATAAATTATGCTTAGAAATTTACTTGAAATTCTTGGCAAATGTGCTTTTATTTATCAATAAAAATGACTACAATACTAATTACAACAACTAAAATTTGAAAACTTAGAACTAAATGAAACCAGGAATGGAAAAATATGGCTAAAAGAGGTCCCTTATACCCTAAACCTAAATCCTATATATATAGAGGGAGGTTATTTGGGAAAAATTCTCCAATAACCCTATTTAGGACATAGGAAATAACAAAAATAATTAACGAAATTAAACATAAAACTACTTAAACGTAGATTTGACGAGCAAACACGTCTAAAAACAGGGCGGCGAGTCGTTGTCAAGTAAGCAACGACTTATTGCTTATCTTGACTGCAGAAGCTTGGCGGCAACTCGCTGCTTTTGGCCTTCTGAAAAGAGGCGACTCGTCATTTTCCCACTGACTTGATTCTTCGTTCTTTTTTGAGCGACAAGTCATGGCTTTTGTATAGGAGCTTGGTAGCGACCTCCTGCATGGGCTATGCTTTTGTGCTCGCTTCTTCTATGCTTGTTAGGGGTCTTTGGCCATTTCTCTAAGCCTTCACCCTCTTATAAGTTATAACTCTACGGACTTATCGATTGATCACCTCAAAACAAAACAAATTAAAAATAAGATTTTTAGGTAAATTTACAAGATATATCACAAAACCATGCAAAATGGATGAGGGTCCAGAACTTTAGAGAAAAAGTTGCTAGAATGTTAATTGTTAACATTTTTGGTTAACATTAAGTTGGAACCAGACGAGGGAGTATAATTATAAATCTTAAATTTCAGGTAATTGTTAAAAGTTTTCTCACATGTATATGGTGTTTTTGATGTCCATTCTCGACAGGGTCAAGGATTTACTAATCTTTGGTTTAAATTATAATAGAATATAGTAAAATTACTCATTAAATTGTGTTCGGTTTGAACTATAATAGAATATAGTAAAATGACATTTTCAATCATGTGCAGTTCTTATTTAAGTGAAATTGCGGAGTGTCAATCAAAATTAACTTCTTTGTAATCACAAGGGTAAAATTACGTATATTCAACGCCCCAAAATTTTCCTACGTGGCATCTTAGATGGGAGCCACTTAATGATATGGGGGTGATAAAATGTTGTATATAGAATGTATAATGATAACTCATTTGTCAATATTGTCATGCTGTTCGGTCTTGTGTGGCAAATATTAGGTAGTGGATACATAGTAATTTTTCAAGCAAATACTTCTTGTTTTCTTGATATAAGATACCTTTTGCTTCCACGGTTGGACTTTATTAGTTTATCTCTCAATATAATTTGATTAAATATATAATTTTTAAAATAATTGTACAAGTATTCTTCAACATAAACCTAACAATGTATTTTCCTTAATTTCTAGCAATGCATTTTTAAGAGAGGTTAAGACTAATTTAAGTTTCAAAGGAATTTGAGCTCTCCATTTTTCGGAAAGGAATTAATGATTATGGACTATATTTGAAGGTTCAGAGTGATAGCAAATTTTATGAAAATAACGACAAATCAGTAGTATAAAATAGCGTTCATAGTTTGAATTTTCGATATGTGGTATGAAGGTATGAATCCTTTTTGTTTTAAAAGGGGCATAACTGAGGTGGATGCTCAATGTTCTGTGTGATACTGTACTGTGAAGTAATAGCGATAAAAAATGCTGAAAGAAAGAAGGTAGGTTATAGTTTAATCGTGACTTAGTTATTTCATTTGTCAGTTGTATTAAATAAAGCTCGAATAATTCAGTTGAATCGAACTTTCATCTAGCTTGGGCCCTAAGTTTTTTTTTTTTGTATTTTCTTTACTAAGGGTCTTTATTTGACTTTCAACTTCAAACTTTTGTTAATTACATTTGTAGAGCACGATTAAAAGAGTTTTGTTAAATACATTTGTGGATTTATGTTCATATGTCTTTTGAATTTACCTAAAGCTTCCTCTTTTAGATGGGAAGTTGGTTCGAAACCTATAGATGGCGTATGGGGTCCATGGTGGTATGACAGTGTTCACAAGTCAACTGGCTTTAAAACAGAACGTGGATATCCGAAGGTTTGATTTTCTTAATCTTTGATCTTCTTTAAAGCAATGGAACTTATCTTATTGGCTTTTTTTGGTAACCTTCATGAAAGATGTGTTAGAGAATTCTAACACATGCTTGTGTGACTCAAGGCTTTAAATTCCTTTCTTCTAAGGGTCCTGTATAATAAGAACCATGAACCAACTCTTCCTTGACCACAATGTCTACCCTTCTACAACTTTCTCAAGCGTTGTCTTAAGAGATCATTTTCCCTTCTTAGCTCACCCTTGCCCCCACCCAGTCTTCCTGTTCCTGAGAATGAGAAGCTGCTTGCATAGGTTGGTGATGAGTTGCTACCTCGTGATAGTGCAAAGGTGTATCCCTGCTTTCTTGATATATTTTTTTATTTTCACCTTTTATGGATACATTATTCATTTTGTTTTTGAAAGTAATATTTGCCTTACATCATCTTTCATTATTTTCATTGAATATATAGAGAAGTACAATGATAGATTTAGGAAATAAGATATTTACAAAATAAAAATTTTTCTAAGATAAAATATACAAATATACAAAAAATATAACAATATCTTGAAATATTGTTATATACCATTACATCCACGCAGTTGAAGTAGAAGGTTCACCGACGCTGAAGTCTTGAGAAAGTATAACTGGAAGGTCTTTTGTGAAAATGTTTGCATTTTGGTATCTGAACGCGACATGAAGTACTCTAACTTGACCCATACGACTTTCTTAGAAAAAAATGTATATCCATCTCAATATGTTTGATGTGTTGATGTTGCACTAGGTTGCCATACAAGTAGAGCTCCGATGATATAAAATATACCAAGGCTGCTTTAGGGATAGGACAATGAAGTATAAGGAGTAAATTACATAACCTAGTCACCGCTCGATACTCAGCTTTTGCGCTATAACAAGAGAGTGTGGCTTGTCACTTAGATGACCAAGAAATAAGATTATTGCCTAACAAAACACAATAACCAGAAGTAGATCACCGAGTGTCATCAGTATATATTTGTTGAGACGACACACATGATTTGGATATTTTGGGTTCTTAAAACCCAAGGGTTTATAGATGTAGGCATTTTCTTCAAGAACCGTGCGGATAGTTGCTGGTTTTATTACTGGACTGTAGGTCTCTCCACAATCAATGCCAACCTGTTGACCAGTCCATCATCATTGCCTACAAGACGGGCTTTGTGCTTTTAATAGAACCATTAGAATGCTCTTTATGTCTTAAAATCGCAAAAGAATAAAGTATAATAACATTAGATGGTTTAGGAACTAAATCTCACGTCTTATTTTGAATCAAAGCATCAAATTCATCAATTATTGTCAATTTCCAATTAAGGACCTTAAGTGCACCTATAGAATTTTTGAGCAAAGGAGATTTGGAAATTTGAGTATGATGCTCTCCATGATATTTGGGATTGGGTTTGGAATACCATGTTGATGGCGGGTTATGGGTCTTGACTCTTGAGGATGATTTTAAGGAAGAAAAGGGTATGGGGTTTGGAATGGAGGTTATGTCATTTGTAGATGTGGACTGGTTATTTTTCTCACTGATGTGGCTGGCTGACGGGGATAAATGGGGCTGATTTGTTACGGGAGTGGCATGACCATGTGCCTCAGGAGGAGGGATAGTGGAAATTGGGGCAGATTGAGTAGTAATATCAGGTTGGCTGTGAGGGCCTGCTGGATTGATTGGGTGATTGTGGTCGTGTGGGACTTAAAATTTGGGCCAGATTGAGGAAGATTTGCAGTGTGGCCGTGAGGGGCTAGAATGGGTGATTAGTGATGAGACATTTGGGTCATGAGGACCATTAGGAGAGGTGGACTCTTGATTGAGATAATTAATTAAGGGGATACACCTTCATCTTAAAAATCATAAGAAATTGGGTTAGGAGTAAATAATTTAGAAAAGCGGCTTTGATTGTTCATGAAGAAGAGAGAATACAATGGAAGGCAAGTTGGTTGTATTGGGGAAAAAAACTAGCCAAAAAAAATGGTGGATGCAACCGTGAGTAAGAGACGAAAGCTAGGAAGGTATTGAAAACCTAGACTTTGATACTATGAAAGTAATATTTGTCTTTCATCTTTCATTATTTTCATTGAATATAAAGAGTACAAAGATAAATTTAGGAAACAAGATATTTACAAAATATAAGAGTCTAAGATAAATATACAAGTGTACTAAAAATATTACAATATCTTGCAATATTAATATATTCCATTGGATATTGTTATCTTTTATTAGTTTTTATGTGTTGCTAACAATGTATGTTTTGCTGCTTGTTCTTTTGTATTCACTCCTTTCAGGTTTCAGTGTTTGACTCAGTAGTACAAGGTGGCGATTCTGTTTGGGAAGGACTTCGTATTTACAAAGGAAAAGTATTTAAGCTTGAGGAGCATCTGGATAGGTCAGTGACTCTGATGCATATTTTTCATTTCTTTGGTTGATTTGATTACCTGCAAGTTATTTCAGCTCACCAAATTATAAATTGTAGGATTGTCTGATTAGAGTTTCTTCAAATTATTGACATACATTTAAATTGTAGAAAAACTGGTTGGAACTGTCAGCAGATTAAGTTCTGTATATGAGACATTAATGTTATACAAGTCTATTACGTTTTATTAAAAAAAATCCAGATATTCTTTTTCTTTTGCCTATTTATTGGTCTATGCTTTAGGTTGAAAGAATATATATTCTGGGTTGCTCAATGCTCTTCTGATCTCGTTATAAAATTTGTTAACTAAGGGACTTGTATTATAAGAGGAAGAGGACTCGGACTTATTCTAGAGTCATTGTTATCATGAGTCTGTGACTGCTGTTTTGGCTGCAGTTTTGATTGTCACCACTTCAATTATTTGATACTTTCAAAATTTTCATTTTCAGAATGTTTGATTCGGCAAAAGCTCTGGCTTTTAACAGTGTTGCAACACGTGAAGAGGTGAGGTTGCGGTGACAGAGTTTGAATATTTTCATTATGGGCCTTTTATTGATATGATTTTTGCTTTCATTTCCTATGCGTACATGTCTGCTAAAACAGGTAAAGGAAGCTATATTCACCACTCTTATTAGGAATGGCATGTTTGATAATTCCCATATACGCCTAAGTTTAACTCGTGGCAAGAAGGTACTTTCTTTTCTTGTTCAACCTCTACTTTAGATATAAAAACTTTTGACTCATTAAGACAGTGTTACTGTCAACCTCATTTTCTTAATTTCTACTCTTTGCAACTATCAATGTAATTTTTGCTCTCAAAACTGTAATGTCTTTGTGGTCGTTCCTTAAACATGGTGTTATGACATTTGGAAATAGTTACATTTTACTTTTCTGCTTAAAGTTTTAGTGTGATTGGAATTTCTTCTTTTAATGCACATGTATCGCTTCTGAAGAGAAACCGCCTCTGTACTTCTGCAGGTCACTTCTGGAATGAGTCCTGCATTCAATCTTTATGGATGCACCTTAATTGGTATTTCCACTTACTCAGTATTCTTTCTCTTAAATTACTAGCTTGAATAAGTGCAGGGAGTATTTTTTAAATCTATCTAAACTTTGCGACCTCAGCAGCTTGTAACTGGACAAGTCTCTGTTAACCTGTCTCCTAGAGGTTCCATAAAAAAGTGATGATATAAATTTTTGATTCTTTTAGTAATATTTAATGTTTGAACTGAAATTGATTTTGACAAACCCTGAAATGTGTGGAACTCCAGAACTACTTAGATAAGCTTACATCATCAAATATGCACCTTCATGGGTTAGTAAGTGACTGGCGATGCTTTCAAGCTTCTTGGTTTCTCAAACATCAACAGGACAATGGTAACTAAGCACATCATCAAGTAAAATCACTAAATCAACTAAGATTAGTGAAGAGTAGAGCACCTGCACCCTTTTTTTTTGTGTTAGCTCATAAACTAAACTTCACTAATCTAGCAAACATTTAAGCTCTACAATCCAAACTCGAGCAAATTATCCCCCTTACATATTGATGAGCTACTTTACCCGACAACCTAGTAAATAATTACTCTCAAATCATGACTATAAGCATAAAACCAAAGATAGAACATAAACTAAGCATAAGTACTAGGTAGTATGAATAAACACTTTAAAGCTCTAAAGAACTCAATAGAACCAACTTGAAAGTAAAAAAAACAAGTAAAAGCTATATCAATGAAGTTTAAACAAAGATAATCAATAATCTGCCAACTAGAAGCAAGGATCTAGAAAGAGGAGCAACATGCAAGAACAAACTAAGAAATGAAAATAAAATATAAAAATATCATGAAACTAAGAAAAAGTTACCGAAAATCTTGCTCGTTGAAGTAGTAAGTGAAAATGATTACAAATAAGAAAAGAATGTTTTTCCTTGAATACTCCACTCGAAATTCAACAAAAGAACAAAATCATCATAAATGAACTTGGAACTTGGATGAAATATATGAACTAAGCTAAGAAATTGAACTAAAGTCTCTCTTCAGTTGCTCTCCAAGTCTTGAAGAGCCCTTTATATACAATGAAAACATAAGAGCAAAGAAGTTTAACAACACAAAAATAAAGTTCCTCCTGTTGCTGAAGTGCTTGAACGAGCACTATGCTCGAAAGCACTGGCTTCCACTAGCTTTTGTCGGTTGTTATTTAATTGCAACACTTAGACGAATCATTAACCCAGAGTACCTTGAACGAGCACTATAGTGCCTTGAATGAGCACTACACTATGTGGCACTAGGAAGCTCTTGGAAGTAAGGCTTGGCTTCCGCGCGCCATGGAAAGATGATTTGGGCCACTTGCACCATTGGGTACGCTAAGGAGGCGAGAAACTTACAAAAATGAGCAAAGCAGGGGGGAGAAGAAGGTAAACAAAGAAAAGGGAGAAATGCGAAAAATGCACCTAAAAATGAACTAAAATATATAAGAATGCAACTATAGCTAACTTAGCCATGACATGAGAAACCATTGACAAAATAAGGGTAGCAATATATGTAAAAGTACTTGAAAATGGACTCAATGACTACCCAATGGGCAATGAGTGACATAAAACTCACTCATCAGAAGGACAACCTTTGTCATGTAGTCATTTTCATTATGTAAAATTGCAGTAATGGTCGTGACCATGGTAACGGGCACTGTGTAGCGAAGTGATGCGGTTATTGTAACGTCAAATATTAGAGGAAAAATAAGATATGTCGAAATAGGAATGCCTTTTTACATCTTTGGGAAATATTAGTTCTTCTTTTTTGAAAAACTTACAACTCTACCCTTGATGTGATGCAACCTTGTTTTTGCACTATTGTCATGCTTGGGAAAAAGTTCTTTCCTTTTCTCTTAGTTAAAGCGTGAAAATTCAACTGTTTTCTCCTTTTAATTAATTACAAGTTACAAATTGCTTGTTCTTCTCCACCAAATGCTTATGTAAGGATTCCGAGTTATGGCTTAGCATCCTTTTTTGATGTGTTTATCTACAGTTTTGGCCTTCTAAATTTATAACTCCGAAAATAATTGATTCCGAATTTTGTTTTCAAGATGAAATGTAGTGTTTCGAGTTGTGATTTCATGGCATTGTTTTTCCTTGTGTTGAGTTAACACAAGGCTTCAAACTGGAACCTCAAAGGAATAAGGCTGTGGACAGCCAATTATATTTGACACTTCACCCTTTTGCGTCAAGTAGAAAATTCCCTTGTTCTCAATGAATGTTATCTTGATGGAACTTTTCTTGAAGCTGTAGACTGTTTAGATCATTATTTTTACCTCTTCCCATGGTGGTTTTATGGGATTAAACTTTAGGCCTTATGTTTGTTCATTGATGTCTGTAGTCAAGTGGTTGAGCATCTTTAAGCAATAATGTCATGTGACTCTATTCTATTTTTTTTTTGTCTTGGCGTTCAGAAATTATATTTTTAAATTGTTCACCTTTATTATATGGGATATTCCTCAGTAAGAAATGTAGTTCTTGCTGAATGGAAGCCACCTGTCTATGATAACACCAAGGGTATTGTTTTGGTTACTGCAACTACCCGTCGTAATTCTCCAAATGTATTAACGCTGTGCCTTTGTATACTGCTTTAGCGTGCTTTTCTTTATGATGCTATGATTTTTCACAATATCTTGCCTTGTCACGGATATAATAAGCTTATCATCCTGCTGACTGAATAATGTAGAAATTTACTGGAAGATGCTGGCAGTTCCAAACAGCAATTTTGATTGTAGCAGTATATGAGTATTGAATCTTCAGTGTGATGTTACTGGTCCTCTGATTAGTTCAACAAATGATTCTACTGATTTAAGGATTCATTAATTGTCATAGTTGTCTCCTTATTTTTCGAGATGCAATAGAAGAATGACTAGTTTAATGTTCCTACAAGACTTAATATTGTTTTGTCAGAGATTTATGATAAGTACATCTTCTGATATTTTCTTAAATGGTTGAAAAGTCAATTTTACTTTTTGTAACTTTACTTAGTTTCTGTTTTGAAAGTTAGGATTATAAAATTGACTTTTTCTTTGATTACTTAAGTAAAGGGTAAAACAAAATATTGTCCAACATGATCTTATTTAGATGCATTTGCTGAACTGGATGCAAAATTGTAGAAGAGTGAAATTCATAATCAATGCCCGTTTATTTGAGCTATCTATTCTATGTTCTTGCAGAATTTGGATTCAAAGATCCATCATAACAACTTACTGAACAACATACTTGCTAAGGTACATTCTGCTGCTAATATGCCATGTGAAGATGTTAGCTGTTCAGTATTTACAACTTCAAGATTAAAGGCCCTCTAAATGTTTGGCCAAAATGTTTATTGGGTTTATCAATTTTGATCTTAATATAGAATGATGAATGCATTAATGTGATATTTTCTACTTATACTAAGTTTCAGTAACCTTTTCTGATGCAGATAGAAGGAATTAATGCAAATGCTGATGATGCCATAATGCTTGATAAAGACGGATATCTATCTGAAACAAATGCAACAAATATTGTGAGATCCCTTTTCACGCGGTTTACTTTTATGACCCCCATTTATCATGTTTATAATTTGAAAGATGTCTCTTTGCTATTCCACTCTTCCCTGCCCCCAAAATGAATGATAAAAAGGTTTTAAGTGCATGTTTGCAATTAGATAAACAGCCCAATTTATGTAAATCATAAGAGTCATCAATGCCTTCAACATTGCGAAAATATTAATTACAGTTTACAGAGATGTGCTTAGAAATGACAATGGATGGGAGACATTTGAGTGCTATTCGAACTTTAATTGACTGTCTACTTAGGTCTAATTTCCACATAAAAGTGAATTTTACACCTGTGTCATCTTATTACATTTTTTCATAAACTTCTAGAAAAGAAAAATGATACAAAATGAACTTGGTTATAAAATTTCAATATGCATTGCATATTTTATCGAAGGGTTTCTGTATCCTGATCTCTTCCTCTCCCCAGCTGTTGGTATCTGTTTAGATCCCTGCCTAATTTATGACAACTTTTGTGCAGCATATGTACTTAAAGAAGGCACACCTTTTGATTTTGCATGCAGTTGTTTTATGACTTGTTGAAGTTTTTTCATGCAGTTTATGGTGAAAAAAGGCAGAGTCTTTACACCTCACGCGGACTATTGTCTTCCTGGAATAACTCGAGCTACTGTAAGTTGTACATCCCCCCGTGGTTTGTGGTATTTAACACTTAGCATTGATATAAAAAAAAATTAAAAAAAAAAAAAAAAAAAAAAAACTCAGCATAAATGTGTTTTATCCTTAGTGGAGAGATGGTTTAATGTTGTTCTATACATAATAGAGAATTATTTGAAAGATTTCAAAGGGGTATTACCCATATAGAAATGGAATTTCGTGAATAACTCTTCTTCTCTTCTCTTGCACCACTGTAAATTTTCTATATCTATTGAGTAGAATACTCTGCTATATTGCAGCTCTCATGATAGACCTGGCCTGATATTTAGTTCTCCTTCAGAGTATCTAATAATCAGCTTTGCAATTTGCAGGTCATGGACCTTGTGGTGAAGGAGGGTTTTGTCTTAGAAGAGCGACGGATCAGCCTCTCAGAGTTCCATACGGCAGATGAGGTCTTAATTTCCACATTACTGATATTGTGTTTTGTTAAACAGGATTTGACATTTCTTGTACATTTTAAGAGTAAATGTTGTGGCTTAATATTGCTCTCTTCTTGAATTACCTTTCGAGAGATGCACTGTGGTCAATATATGAATTAGTTAAACAAAAAAGTTCTTCCACTTGGTGATATTCTTAAAAGTATTATGTAGAACCTGCCCAATAAACTAACACCTTTTTAATTCATCATTAATGTGACATTTCGATTTGTAGACTTTGCATGATTTTATGTGATTTGAGATTTGTGGACTTTGTATGATTTTGATTTTGATGAGAAGTTGCCTGGAAGCAAAAGTATTTTACTTGCTCTCTCTTAAACAACCTCTAATATCCGATTTATATTTGCTGCAGGTGTGGACAACTGGAACAATGGGAGAACTGAGCCCAGTAAGTCTTGCCAATCTGCATCTTGACTTTGATGAGCTTTTTAAGCTGCATTGTGCAAGTGCTTAATGCGATATCTCTTGTCAGGCTGTGAAGATTGATGGCCGTTTGATTGGAGACGGACAGGTAGGACCTGTAACACGAAGATTGCAGGAGGGTTTCATAGCGCAAAGTTGCTTCATTTTATGTGGGTAAAATTTCATTATGCTAAATTTACAGTTTTACAAGTGGGTTTCAGTGGGTTAGGGTTTTATAGTCAGCCATTAATGAGAAAGCTCAAAGCTTGATTAATGAAGGAAAAAACAGAGGAAGATAGAGAAAGAAGAAAGTGGTAAAAGATTTGAGTAAGGAAGAAGAGAAGAGTATATATTAAGAGGGGGAATTAAGAAGGAAGACTTAGGGAGGAGTGGAGGAAACAGCTTGTACTTTCTGCATATTCGGGTTGATCATTGTCGGGCTTGAGATGAAGCAGCCATGGAAGGAGAGCAGGAAGAGGAAAGGGAAAAGGGAAGAAGAAGAAGAAGAAACTAACCATGGTTAGGTCAAATTCGAGATTTAACGGGCATTTAACGGAAAAAGTACAATAGTGTCACGGTTGTAATTAGCATATAGTTGGGGGGTACCACTGGAATTAACGTGGGTACCATTGATAAATTGCTATAATACAGGGGTACCATTGATAATATCCCATATTTTTTTTAAAAAAGGTGAATAATGGTAATAAATGAAGAGAGAATGAATTATATGGATAGAATTAAAAGAGAGTTAAAATGTATGGATGAGATTAAAATAAAATGATGGGCCATTGTCTAAAAATAAAAATAATGCAAATTAAGTGGAACAGACTAAAATGACAAATGCTGTAAATTTAATGAGACGAAGGGAGTATATAAGATCAATTGATTAAGAGTCAAAATAAAGACAAACCCCAAAAGTATATATTTAATGTTTTTTCTTATTATTATTGTTAGGGTAGGTCGAGAAGATATGATAATATGTGAAAATCAAATTAAAGATCGATATCTAAAAAAGTGATATCTGCTATAACATTTTTTGAGTTAATTTTAAAAGCATTGGCCCATCAATTCAAAGACTTAAATGACGAAGAAAATTGCAAGCAGGACTTGGACGTGATCTCTTGCAATAGGATCGTGATCGCTTTAATGCATGGTCAACACTAAACTGTTTGATTAGATTACAACACAAGAAAAGATATGTATGAAATACTAACCAAGCATGGTGGAAAACAAATATTAGAAAAGGAAGGGGTGATATTGAATATTGATATCTTATTCTTTAGAAAATTGCTCTCCATATGTAATACTTGGCACGTCTCAAAATACTTGTAATATTTGATTTTTTACGCAGTCTAATGTACTAGATTTATCCTTAATATCTCTAATTATGTATATTAAAAAATTAGAAAAATTTAATATTAGTAATCTTTGCATTGAGACGAACCAAACAAGATCCCGCTTGACTATGTTTTAACTTATAGATTATAAACTAATCACAAATTAAAGATGGTGAATGAATAGTGTAATTTTTCTACTGTTGCGAATAATATGGAACGGAGGAAGTATTAAGTGGAAATAAAAAAAAATTAACTTAGAATAATTTTTCATTTCTTTCATTCATTTTATATTTGGATTATTTTTTATTAATTCAACATTTGCAACATATTTGGTCGAGGTTAGGGATGGTCATGGGTCCAGGACTCTGTTGGACCCGCCCCGAACCCGCCCCTTTTTTAAGGGTCTGGGTCTTATTTTTTTAGACCCATCGGATCCGGATCCGGATCCGGGTCTGGATCTAAAAAAATTTGACGGGTCCGGGTCCGGGTCCTAAGGTGAAGACCCGGATCCGGACCCGCACCCTAAACTTTTAAATTTTATATTTTAAATTTCTGATTTCTTAATTTATTTATAATATAATGAAAAGTTGAAAACCCGTGTTTGCCTAAATCCTAAAGCAGTAAAGACTAAAGACTAAATTTTTGATTTCTTAATTTATTTCTTAATTTATTTATAATATAATGTTTCTCATTTAGTCTTTTATATTTGATTTTTAATTATGTATTTAGACAAGTATTTTTATGTTCTAGTAATTATTTTGTATTTGAATTTCATGGACTCAAACAAGTGTTTGTAATACAATAATAAGTTGCTTACAAAAATACAAAAAGACTCGAAAAAGGTTCAATTTTGACAAATCAAAGAGGCTTTGTATAAGACCCATTAAGGACCCTAGACCCTGTCAGATCCGTAGGGTCCGGGTCTGGGTTTGAAAATTTTGGACCCTTAGGGTTCGGATCCGGGTTGGATCCAAAAAAATAAAAGGGTCCGGGTCCGGATCTGGCCAGACCCGCTCAAGACCCGCCCCATGACCATCCCTAGTCGAGGTATACTTTTAAACCTAAAAATCTACTATAAAATGTTACCTCTATAAAAAAAGAAAAAAATATCCTGAATAATCTCATATTTTGCCGATTCGTTGTGATTAATCTCACCTTTGAATTATTTTTTAATAACTCAATCTTTACAATATATTAGTTCGTGGCATACTTTCACCACCCCTACCCCCCTCCTGCGCCACCCAACCCCCTACCATCCCTTCCCTTAGCCACCTCCCCCACTATGCACCTTTTTTAACTGAGCTTGTAACCCTAACCACATGACCCTAACCACATAACCCTCTCTAGTCTTTTCCTTTCTCACCACCTTATAAACCCAAACCCTGAACCTAGCACTATACAAAACACCCCTCTCCCTTCCCTTTTCCATCGACAAACACTCTATTTTCTCCTTGTTGTGTGGGGTGTTACTGATGTTTGTGAGAAGGATTTTGTCGAGTTTTTTTAAAAAAATTTTTGCATTACTAAAAAAGAAGGAAACAAATCAAAGAGGATGGTTGGTTGAATTTAGTATGTGACAACGAGAAAGTGAAGAGCTTGGTCAATAAGTCTGCTCTTCTTTCCTCGTTGTTAGTAACAACGAGCAAAGAAGAACTGGCTTTTTAACTTAGCTCTTCACTTGCTTGCTATATAACAATATTTATATTTTTTTATTGTTCTACCAGCTTTTAACTTTGCATGCTATTATTAACAGTGGAATAATCAAGACCAAAGACTCAAATAAAACAATTACTCTCCTGTGAGACCGTCTTAGCCGTGCAACTGGCCCAGGCCCAATAATTTTTAAAAAATATTCTGACATTTCAATTTTAAAACTTAAAAGGACAATTCCAAAACTTAAAAATCCAATTTTAAGAAGTAAAATGTAAATTTCACACTTTTTAATATCTACTTTAATGTTTGAGCCATTCTATTTAAAGTTGAAATGAGAATTTAATGTCCTGTGATTAGTGTTTTAAGTCTTAAAATTAATTTTTTAAGTATTGAAATTGACCTTTTAAGTCTTAAAACTGTCAAATTCCATGACTTAATACGTCAATTTCAAATCCTTGAAATTAGTCTTTTAAGTTTTTAAATTGGTCTTTTATATCTTGAAAGTGATATTTTAATTTGTGAAATTGGTAAAAAAATATATACAATTGAGCTGGCCCAATAAGACACGTCTTACAAGTGAGATGGTCGCGTGCAAATAAATTGAAGCTTATTTGAAAATACTTCTAGTTTTAGTCAACGTGTTTTTAAAAAAATTTTTAAAAAAGATTTATTAATTTCATAAATTCACAATTTTATTGGGTCAATCAAAATAAATGGGCTGGACCCATTACCTAGGAATGTGGTTCTTTGTGAAAATTTGAAATAAATAAGTAAAACTAATATATATATATATATATTAAGCTATGTTTCAACTTATTTCTAAATATAAGCGTGTAATTCTCAAACCTGAGGTATGGGTTTTGTTCGCACTTACTAACTGCGATCAAAGGATTTGATTCAAAAAAAAGCCAAAGGAGTTGTTCGCACTTACTAACTGCGAACAGAGTTGTTGGCTTTTTTTTACTAAATATTCTGTTCGCAGTTACTAACTGCGAACAACTTGGTTGATTTTTTTTGACCAGTTTGCCTCTATTCGCAGTTACTAACTGCAAGCAAAATCAAACCTAAGCTCTGGACTAGAGGCGCTTACATTTGAAAATAAGTTGAAATACAGCTTAATGTATGTTTTTTTTTTATAATTGTACTTTATCTATTTCGAAAATTTGTTCTTTGTTTAGAATGTATACCACCGCAGCTCAAATGGTCAATTAAAGTCAACCAATAAAGTATCATTTGTATATTGTATACAGGATCAATAAAGCGTCGTTTCACAATTGGTTATTGCTGGTGTAATATTATGAGCTAAATCTTCTTACTTTTGCTTTATAGTAGTTTGAGGGTGAGGGTCTCTCGAATTGGGTTTGGAATGAGTCCACATATAATTAGCTTAGCTTCCGTCAATTTAAGAAATTCTGTTATTTTTAGGTATTATTATGTATCTATTTTTTCTCCCTCACACTAATAATTTATGTTCTATTCTGGTGGATGTAACTAACACAATGTTAGTGAATCACGTTAAATTCTTGTATACTTTTTATTATTAATTTGTTTGTTTCTTTCGTGAATTAGATTAGATTTCGTTATAACAGCTAGCGAGTAAATTGCTTTTCTTTTAGTTGTTCCTTCATCGACAATTTAACCCTTTTGTAAATTATAGTAGTTAAGTCACATTTTAATTGTTACATCTGTAAAATCAGTTTCTTTTCAGTTAAATCATTTGCATAAGTTAGAGTTAAAGAAATGTTTGGTAAAAATAAGTTAGCGGCTTTTAGCAAATTATTTGTGAGATTGTGAGTCATAAGCCTATTTAAAATAGCAATTTCATTTTGACTTAAAGTTAGTGTTTTAGCTACTTACAAGTTGAGGAGGTTTTGGTAAATAACGGTAATTTGTTAAATTAACAAATCACTCTTGTGTGGTAGGATTTAATAGGGTGAAAGTTTTGTGATTTTAATTTACATTTTTTGATTTTTTTGATTTTATTATTATTATTATTATTATTATTATTATTATTATTATTATCTTTTTTTAGTGATTTACAAATCACGGTAATGATTATAAATTATTGTTACAAGTCACCGCTAAAAATTATGACTATTTGAAACTAAATAAATTTAAGAAAATACCATTTATTGTAATATTATTTCCATGAGTCAACTATTTACAAAAGGAGTATTAGATAACTTTGTAGTATGAAATTAAAAATGTAACAATTATTTTAGGACTACCACAGTAGGAAAAATTCACATTTTTTATGGGACGAATGTAGTATTTTTTGGTGTAAAATTAAACTGATTTTACAGATGTTAGATTAGCAAAAATACTAACCTAATTTTATCATTATTATTATCTTAACAACGTGAGTCTATATGTCCAACCGCACATAGTTCCAAACAAAAAGGTCTTATATAAAAAAAAAATCATATTAAAATAACATACTAATGAAGTAGAGTAGCTAATTCAAGTGTTACTTAACATATCAATGGTCATATGTTTCTTTTATCTCTTTTCAAAGAGATTCAATGACTTTCAAGTATCTTCTCTATCATTTAATTTTTATTCATTCATCAAACATCAATTATCACCAACTTAATTTAATTTTTACACTTTTTATTATCAACATCAATCTATTTTTTTCTCTTCTTTTTAACATTAAGGATGGAAATTTAATTTTAACAACTTAATTTAAGTTAATTTTAGCCATTATTATCATTATTTTTATTCATTCATTGAACATCAATATTAATATATTCTTGATTCCTCGATGAAACATAATTCCATTTGAAGGGAAGTGTCTAAAACACCATTTAATTTATATTATATGTGCTTTATTCATCTAAGCATTGATCATATCTTCTATGTGTTTTTGCATTAAAGGGTTCAAGATCTTTCCCTTATAGATAGTTTGGTGGAGTAGTCTAACTAATTTACTAACCTTATTGCAAAATGAGAATTGAAACATGCAAATTTAAAATCATTTTGGGTTGACTCAAAAGGTTCAAAAAGAGAATTAAAACATGCAAATTTAAAATCATTTTGGGTTGCAAATCTAAGGAGGATGTGTGAAACGAAAGCTATTAAGGTCTCACACAAGTGAGAAGTAAGATAGAAAACACAACAAAACAATAGAAGAAAGGACACAATGTAATGAGGTATCTTGAATACCCCTCCCACATTCAATGTTTACTTTACTATGATTCAACACCACAATAATAAAATAACATGATTTAACAATACAATAATAAAATTACCCCCACTCTTGAGAATAAACTTTAAAGACAAATATCTCGCACAAACAATGGAGATCACTCACAATATTAATGCAAAGAAAAGAAAACACTCTTGGTATTCATCCTAGCCCCTCTCTATAAATTACCCCTTACTCTTTGTTGTATGTTATGATCATGAAGTTATAAGTCCCTTATATAGAGGGCATAAAACATTCTAGAACCACACTTAACTCGGAAATAATCCCATAATAACTCGTAGACTAATTGCCCTTGAATACAACCTTAATTAAAAACAAAACATAAAAATGAGCACTGAAGTACTGACTTGCTGCTCAAACGAGCAAGAGCCCCACTCAAATGAGAGGCCTGACTTGTTACCTTCTGCCTACTACAGACCTTCTTGCTCACACGAGCACTTTTCGTGCTCGAACAAGCATAACATCCTGGCACCTTCTATTTGTTGTTCTCTTGTTGCCTCAAACGAGTAAACTTCCTATCATTCTTGCCTCGTTCAAGGACATGGTTCAACATCCTTCATAAAGCCTCTTCATGCCTTGATCAAAGCCTCCCTTGTTTTGTCCAAAGCACCCCATTTGCTCCACACCAATCACTTCATGTAGTGATTCACACCACAATTCATCACAATTCAACACATCATATCTTCCTTCTTCAAAGTACAAGACATAATGTTCGATAATGTGATAAAATTCATCTGCATTATTAGAAGTTTTGGTACTTGCTTCAACAATGTGAATGGTAAGTGAGTGACTGAATTAATTTTCAACTTAATGGAGGGAGGATAGGTAATAAATTTAGGTTAAATGGGTATAGTTAAGAGTGAAGGTTAACAAGTGTTAAAGGTTATTTATAACAATAGTGACTTGAATATGGTGACAGTTACAAAAATTGCACTTTTTTTTTTCAAAAACATTAAATATCTTTTAATGTATATATTAAAAGATTACAAGGATAATAAAAATATACATTAAAATAAATCAAATAATAATCTCACTTAATTATATTTTTCTTCACACACATAAAAAAACTATAAAATGAAATAATCAATGAATAATATTTACTATTGGAAATTGAAATGTAATCATTAAACTCAAGTATAATCACTAAATAAAAAAAAAAGTACTAACTATGAGTTAGAAATCTCAATCCTTAAAGTTCGCCACCCTTTTTATTTTGTTGCCGCCTCTTTTTTATTGAAATTACTAAAATGCCTTTAAATCTATTTTTAATTATAAAATCAACCGTTAGTATTACTAAACTAATTTTTTTTAATAATAAATAAATTAAAACAAAAAAATATTAATTTTAAAAAAGAAAACATTTTTTTAAGATCGGAACATAAATCTAATCACACATTTCGTGTTGAAATTTGATACATGTTTACTTTTTTTTCTATAACTTTTAATAGGAAAATCACATAATTGCAATGTTTGCGGCATTAAAACCTAGACTTCAAGATCTTTCTAATGATATATTATATGCCCAATTCCGATAACCAAGCGAGAAATGACGATCGTTTAAAGTTTGTTTGTGCTGAAATTTGATACATGTTCAATCTTTTGGGCATAACCTTTTATAGAAAAATTTTATTAATTCAAAGTTTCTGTCATTAGAAACTAGACTTTGAGAGCTTTCCAACGACATATTATATGCCCAATTCTGACAATCGAGTGAGAAATGACAACCGTTTAAAGTTTGCAGTGATGTTTAACATCCAGTCATGCGCGACCGGGCCGCGGTATGGTCGCGTAAAATGCGCAATCGAACCGCGGTGGAATCGCGCATTTTGTGCGACCATACCGCTATCCAGCCGTGCGCGACTAGATGTTAATCATTTCTTACTCAATTCTCGGAATTGGGCATACAATATGTCGTTGGAAAGTTGTCGAAGTTTAGTTTCTAATGACGCAACCTTACATTAATATGATTTTTCTATAAACAGTTATGCCCAAAAGATTAAACATGTATCAATTTTCAGCACAAACAAACTTTAAACGATCGTCATTTCTCGCTCAGTTATCGGAATTGGGCATATAATATATCATTGGAAAGATCTTGAAGTCTAGGTTCTAATGCTGCAAACATTGCAATTATGTGATTTTCCTATTAAAAGTTATAGCAAAAAAGTAAACATGTATCAAATTTCAACACACGTTTTTTTAAATGAATGATCGTTGATCGATGCTTACAGAATCATTTTGGTGATTATTTTCATTTGCCACAGTAATCCGACTTTTAGTTTTAGCTTGTTTTAGTTCAATGAGTGTTTGGAGAGAGTTTTTAGTGAGATATTAGAGATTAAAGGTTTATAAAGTAACCAGGAGTAATTTTGAAAGTTCAATATATAAGGTATGGCGACAAAATTAGAAAGACTGCAAAGTATAGTAATGCCCAAAGAAATTTGCACAATAATACTGGAAAATGTAAATTGGTATCATTGCTAGAGCACTAGAATATTGAAATTAGTCCGAAATAAAATAAAATAATGCAATGTTTGGTTATAAATATTTCATTTTAAATTATGAATTTTAATTATGAGTTTATAAATGAAGAATTTAAGAATGATAAGATTTGGGTAGTTATTCTCAAATTCTCAATTTTAATTACTTTAAAAATAATGGTAAAATTTGATTCAAATTTAAATTTGAAAATTTTTAATTTGTCAAATAATAAATTTAGGCCAATTTTGAAATTTCTTAATGAAATCATCATTTGTAAATATAACGACAATTAATTAATGTGACACGGTCCGTCAAATTATAATCATAAGTCAACTATGCCACCTGCAACCTGCAGGCACATGCATGAACGTATTCAATAATCGTATCATTTGTCAACTGTGTCTGTGTACCTTAGCTTCCAAAGTACATAACGCCGTCAAAATTCGTCAGGAATGTTGTATTCCATTCGTTTATACGTCCCATTTGCTTTTTTAATTTTTTTTTTATATTTGTCAATATATTTATTTAATAGAAATATTTAATATCTCTAATAGTACATAATTAAAAACTTAAAAAATAAATAGTAATATATTTTATGTGAAGATGAATCAAATAAGATTATATTTAACTATGTTTTAATTTATAAATTAAAAATAAATTATAAATTAAGAGTTGATGAATACTATTCAATGGTACATATAAAAACTATCACCATCTAACTATCTACTCCTTCAATGGAATTGTAAAACTGTATTTTGATTAATAAGACAATCTCTTATACTTCATACTTACACTATCTTGATATAACATAACTAAGAAATATTAAAAAGTGATTAATTAATAGTAAAATATTATTATTGTTTAATGATAAAAAAGTTATAATTATATATCCTTCTTAATCCTCTTAATTCATTCCTTGTGAGAATTGTGTAATATTAAAAATTATATTTTTAAAAGATGAAACTTAAAAACTAAGATAAGAATAATTGGAGTATTGGGTACTTTAAAGTGGAGATTACATGAGAGGAAAAACATTATAATTAATGAGTCATATTACCATCAAAGGAGAAAAAATCAGAAAAAAAAAAGAAAAAAAAAATTAGAAGGAAAAAAAAAGTCATAAAAAAATAGGTAGTGCATGAGAAAGAGATGTTTGATGGTATTAGACAATCTAGCTGTAGTTTAAATGGAGAAAGAATCAACCATTTTAATTGTTGAACACACGCCAAAAGAAAAAGAAAAAGAAAAAGCATTGCATTATGAAATGAGTTAATAACAAATAATAAGCCATCCACCTTACAAAATTTCAACAATGCCAACAAATTACTAGACTCAATTCTCAAATTTCAAAAAGCTTACCCTTGCAAAGTTACAATTTAATTACAATCTTACACGCATATACTTTCATGTGAAGTTTTATAATTTAGTTTACTTTTAAATTTAATCACTATTTTTTCAAGTAGTAAGTTGATAACTATTACCATGTAACTTTATACTTCTATAAATTACTAGATAGTGTCTTTGTGATATTTATACGACTTTATTTAAATTTCTAACATATTTGTATAAATTAAGATTTTATAGTCATTTAATAAATAAAATTGAAAAGATTTTATAAATAATTGAAAAAAAAATGAAATACAATGTTTTCTAATACATTAAATAATATAAGTATATAACCTAAAAAGTAAAAAATCAATCAGTATGGATAATATTATAGTCATAATTACAAAGTAGTAAAGTCAAAGATATAAATATTAGTCATAATATAAATAACAATGACATCATCATTGAGTTTTGGAGGGAAAACTTTTATTGAGGTGGTGACACATAAGCAATTTAAAAAAGTGATGATGTCATCCGTGTTTTGTTTTAGTAATAATAATAATAATAATAATAATAATAATAATTATTATTATTATTATTATTATTATTATTATTATTATTATTATAGATTGATAATTAATACTCCCTCCGAACCAATTTAGTTGTCCCATTTCCTTATTTGGCAAAGTCTTTTTAGTTGTCTCATTTCTATTTTTGTCAATCTTTTTTTACCTAAATATCCTTAGTTCACACAAGTAATTACGAATATACCCCCATATACCTTACTTACCCAACTACCCTTCACTACTTACCCTTTACAACTTACCCTTTTTAATGGACCCCACATCATCCTTAATAACCGTGCTAAGCAAATAGGACATCTAAATTGATTCGGAGGGAATATAAATCAAAGAAAGTATTAGCGTCATATGTTAGATAGAAAAGTATAGAGAAAAAAAAAATTATATATAGTATATCAAGAATTATTATATGCAATAACCTCGATGCTAAAAGAACAATGCAATATATTAAGGTAATACATCATATGTATGATGAAACCACAACTAGCATGCAACCACCTGTAGGCACAACTAAGCCCTTTCTAGTAGAGGTGGGTTTGCACCAAGGATCGATCTTAAGTCAATTTTTATTTGCTATAATACTTGATGAATTATCCAAGCATATTCGTGAAAGTATTCCTTAGCCAATACTATTCACTGAATGTATTTTGTCAAGATTAATTAACAAGTCAATGCAAGGCTAGAGTATTAGAGGGCGACTCTAGAAGGAAAAGCGTTGTGAATAAGTCGCTCTAAAATCAAATACTTACGGTTCAATTTTAGTGGGAAAGAGCAAATGGGAGAACCTCAATTAATCATTGGCGCTGATGTTCTTGCGAAAACGACGAATTTTAATTAATTTAGGATTAGTAATCCACAACAATTGAGAGATTGATAAAAGATGTAATGCAAGGTGCTATGTGATAGGAGTTTGTCGACTAGATTAAAAAGAAAATTCTACCAATTTGCAGTTAGACTCGTCTTGTTGTATGGGAAAATGTTCTCCTCTATGGGTCATGTCTTACATCGCTTCATAGACTTTGATCATATTTTGTGTGAGCCGGATACACTAATATGATGACGATGATAAATACTAAATTAAAAGAAGCTGAAATCTATTTATGTATCAAATCTGTGAGAAAATTTTTTCCAACTTCTTTGATCATGTATCAACAATCAAACTCACAAAACAAGTAAATATGTTGGGTACCTCATTTTCCAAAGTTTATAAAAATAATATACCTTGTGCTAAATATTAGTTTATTACATTTGTTTCGGTGATGAAAAGAGAAAGTACAAGAGACACTTAGAAATACCTGCAATGGAAGAGTTATTGAAATCAATGTTCAACGAAGTGGAAGATATGACAGGTTGAAAGATATTCACGGAGTCCGAGTTTGTCGAGGTGCCCCAACTATTTCTCATTCATTTTTTGCTGATGATAGTATCATTTTTGCTAATGCGTCTATGCTAGAATGCTCCAATATAGCTAACATTATTAGCACTTATGAGCAAGCTTCTGGTCAAAAAGTTAATTATAATAAGACTCAAATCTCCTTTAACAAGAATATTCTGCCTAGCTTAAGATCTGAGATAACAACCAGACTTAGTGTTACGGAAGTGAACTGGCATGGCAAGTATCTTGGACTTCCTACCATTGTGGGAAGATCGAAGAAAGCCATCTTTGCTAACGTTAAGGAGAGGATCTGGAAGAAGCTCCAAGGGTGGAAAGAAAAGTTTTTATCTTGTCCCAGCAAGGAGGTTTTGATCAAGGCCGTCATTCAATGTATTCCCCCCTATCTCATGAGCATTTTTGGCATTCCGAAAGGAGTGATCAATGATATTAACTCTATGGTGGGAAAATTTTAGTGGGGTTCGAGAAATGGCAACCCAAAAATACACTGGCATAGCTGGGAAAACCTTTGCCTTCCTGAGAATATGGGGGGCTTGGGTTTTCGAGACATTGGATGCTTTAATTTTGCTCTCTTAGCTAAACAGATTTGGCGTATCCACCACGGTGAGTGCCCACTTCTTGCTGCAATTCTCAAAGCTCGGTACTTTAAACGCTCAGATGTTCGTAATGCTCTAAGAGGGTACGACCCTAGTTACACATGGTGGAGTCTTTGGGGGGTGAAATTGTTGCTTATAAAGGGATTATGCCGGAGAGTGGGTAATGGGCTCTCTATAGACGCCTATGCTGATAAGTGGATTCCTATGCATGGAGGAGCATGTAGCTTGGATCGCAATGGTGCAACTAATGGGTTGATGCGTGTAAGTGATCTGCTTGATTTCAATAGTGGTCATTGGAATTTAATAAATCTTGGGAATGAGATTGATAATGACACCCGCGAGGCTATTCTGAGTATTCCCTTGTCTCGCAATTAGCCTGTTGATAGTCTCTTTCGGTTACATACTAAGGTTGGTCGATATACTGTTAAGTCAGGCTATTGGCTATGTAGATTAGGTGTATTAAATGCCCAAGCAAATGCTCATACTGGTGCTACTGATAGAACTTGGTCGAAGCTGTGGAACTTAGATTGCCTACCTAAAATGCGTCATTTCTTTTAGAGAGTCTGTAAGGGAAGCCTTGCTACCAACCAGGAACGTTTCAGAAGACACATTACCCAATCACCATTATGTGGTCGATGCCAGGAAGATGTAGAATCCATATGTCATGCCCTAGTAGATTGCAAATTGAATAAGGCGGTATTAGATGATCATCCCGAAGGCTTACTGCTCGCAAGGGCCCCTAGAACTTCCTTCAAAGACATGTTTGGGTGGCTGGTGGAAAATTCTTCCAATGACATATTGGTCTTGATCGCTACTGCTCTGTGGGCAATATGGTTTATGAGAAATAAAGTGATCTTTGAAGATTGTCCTAAGAACATTGTTGATACTATTATTAGCTTCACAACCATGGTCCGGGAATACAATTTCTACTCTAGAAAGGTCTTTGCTCCTCGAGGTCGGTCCATCTCTTTGCCTACCCAATGGTCTCCTCCAGATACTAATTGGGTTAAAATTAATGTAGATGCTCATGTGGTAAATAGTATCGATAGGGGCTTGGGAGCTGTGTGTCGTGATGCTCAAGGTAATCTGATCGCTGCTGATGTTCGAAGAGTACCCGCGACATGGTCTGCTACTGTAAGTGGACTTATTGTCGCTGTCTTTGGAGTGGAGTTAGCCATCAGAATGGGTTTCTCTCATATACACCTTATAGGGGGATAATGCATATGTTTTCAAGGAGATCTCTAGAACCACATCTGGCTACTCTCGTTTTTTGTCCTCCTTGATAGGATCCGCTCGTTGCTGATCTCGTTTAGGGGCGTTAAGCGTAGAGTGGTTCGTCGTAGTGACAACACCGCTGCTCATATGGTGGCTAGGTGAAACTTGAGTTCTATAGGTGATACTATCTATATGTACCCCTTCCCTCAAAGTCTTGTATCCTTGATTACTCTTGATCTTATTTAATTTAATAGGTACTGTTCCAAAAAATAAAACAAGAATCCACATAATTATTATTTAACTCATATATTAAAAATTAGATATAAATTAAGAGTAAAAAGTAAAAAGTGAGCGAGTATGATTATATAAACAATGAACTTATATGATGGAGACATGGTTCATAAACAATGGCTGTTTGCATTTCTTAATTCTTAATCTACAAAAACACGTCTTTTCCCCTCCCTCTCGTAAGGACTAAACCCATAAAATCCCACCCCCTAACACAAACCCTTAACATCATTCAACCCAAAACATCAATCTCAATTCTCAAAACATTCCTAACAGAAACCTAGAAAACCCATCACAAATCAATCAATAATAATCATAATTATCAGTAATCAAACCACCATTAAACCCTTAAATTAATCACCACCATAAATGGGTCACATACCATCCCATCACCACCATCACAAACTCCCTAAACGAATCATACTAGTCCGCCATGGCGAAAGCCAAGGTAACCTTGATTCTAAAGCATACTCAACAACTCCCGATCACAAGATCCCACTTACTCCTCAAGGTATTTCTCAAGCTCGTGTTGCTGGTCAATCAATCCGACAATTACTAGATGCTTCTTCTTTTGACGCTAATGCCGCCTCTGCTTGGCGAGTCTATTTCTACGTTTCACCATATGAGAGGGCCCGATCAACTCTTAGAGAGATCGGAAGGGCATTTCCTAGAAAGAGAGTTATTGGTGTTAGAGAAGAGTGTAGGATTAGAGAACAGGATTTCGGGAATTTTCAAGTGCAAGAAAGAATGACGGCTATCAAACAAACTAGGGAAAAATTTGGGAGATTCTTTTATCGATTTCCTGAAGGTGAATCTGCTGCTGATGTTTATGATCGTGTTTCAAGTATGAATTCTTATTCCATTTTTTTTTCTTTTATTTTTTGGCATTGATTTGTGAATGTTTGAGAATTTGATTATTATGATTGTTTTATAAGTTGATTTGATTTTAGTGATTATAATTTATGGAAGTTAAGATTGATGGATTCATAATTTGATTTTTTGTTTGTCTTTCTCAATTATGAGCACAGTGGAAAATAAGTGCATATGTGTTCTAGAATAAACTGTGATCTTACAATTCTATTTCTATAAAGTTGTGATATTTACATTTTTATTTTTTATTTAAGTTGTGATTTTGCATTTAAATTTTTTATTAATGTGTGATTTTGAATTCTTTGTTTTTAAAATTATTGATTTTACTTTGATATTTTTTAAAAGGTTGTGATATTGCATTTGTTATTTTTGTAAGATATGAGTTGGTATTGATTTAGAAAATGTATCAGTTGGAAATACTTGAGTGACAGTAGTAGGAAAAATTGGGTGGCGATTAAATTTCAGGGGATTTATTGTGGATGAATATCTGGATGTTTGCTGAGAGTTTTGCTAACATATGTCATCTCCTGCTCTTACACTTAATGAATTATTTGCGATTTGCCCGGCTTAAAATCTAGGTCATTTGTGAATTACAATCTTAATGTTTTTTTTTTTTAATTACAGCCACTAAAGTATCAATGTACGGTTGGAATTTAGGTTAAGTGACCGGAATCCTGATTTGGCCTGAATGCTGTAGACATCGATTATTTTGTGGTTGTTATTCGAAAAAATAAAAAAAAAAATCAAAGCTATGATTTGTAAAAGGCATAAAGTTAAGGCTGTAATTCGCAAATTGTTTGATTTTACTTTACTTTCTTTTGACTTTACTATCTTGTCTCATTCAATGGTATTGGGTGGAATTTCCATTGTTTGATAGTTATTTTATGCCAATCAAGACATTGGGTTGTTTGCTCTCATGTAGTGATAGCTCTAAGGTTGAGTTTTTTGTTTTTATAGAAGTCAATGTAATATTTATATTGCAAAAGAAAGTCAAATCTAGTTTTAGTATTTTATTGGTTGATAATTTCTTTGGACCACTAAAAAGAACAATAATATTCATAGCAATGTTAAGATGTGTTCTCTTACTTATGGTACAACTTGCACGATCTAATTTGTTTTAACAAGTATTCTGTAATCTATTACTGTGTCAAGGTTTTTGCAGGAAAATACATTTGATTACTGAAAGCTGATTTGATTACACCTCAACTTTCTTTTATTTTCTTTTGATGAAAGTTGACTGATCTGTAGTTATTTTTTTAAGGAGTTTGTGTTATGACTTATGAGTCACTTGGTGGTAAACTGGATGTTAAAGACATGAATGGACAATCTTTAATAACTACAAACCAGGAGGAAACATACAAAATCCTTGAAAAGTCTCTATTTTAGGTTATGAGCAAGCATATTTGTTCATATAGCAATCTATTTGGGTATTATATGTTAATCCTCCTGTTTTTTATCTTGCTTTTGAAAATTGATTTCACTTTTCAACCAATGTATTGTGGTAACCAGGAAGTACTTCAATGTGAAGTACATTAGTTACTTGGCTGGATGAACGTTTTTTTGGCGATTCTACTTGCTTTGTTGTTTTAATGTTAACTATATTATAACTGACAGTTAACCGCAATTACAGGTTTCATGGAATCATTATGGAGGGACATAGACATGAGCCGACTTCATCATGACCCTGACCATGAACTAAACCTTGTAATAGTAACACACGGACTATTATCACGAGTCTTTCTGATGAAGTGGTTCAAGTGGACAGTTGAACAGTTTGAACTCCTCAACAATCCGGGAAACTGTGAGTATCGAATAATGGAATTAGGCGAAGGGGGAGAGTACAGCCTGGCTATTAACCATTCAGAGGAAGAGTTGCTGGAATGGGGGCTCTCTCCTGAAATGGTAGCTGACCAGAAGTGGAGAGCCCACGCTAAGAAGGGCGAATGGAATGAAAATTGTAGTTGGTACCTTGATGGTTTCTTTGATCAGCTTGAAGATCCGGATAGTTCAGAAGATGGGTCTAATGTCACCGAAAAATGTGGTCAGACGGGAAAACTTGAAAGGAATCACAATATTTATGTTGAAGATGAACATAACCCTCTCGAATCTTGAACACTTGATTCAAATTGTACTGGCTGGTGCTTCATTGCTTGTATATTTTTTGACACAAATTGTTGTATGAGACGGTCTCTCCGAGAGACGCATCTTATACATGCTTTAAGTAGCCCATCTCATACATATTATGAGAATTTATACATGCTTTAAGTAGCCTATCTCATACATATTATGAGAATATAGGTTCCTTGTTTGAGGTGGTGTTACCAGGAGATGGTTTTTCACAAGAATAGCTCTATATAATTCCCCTTTTGATCAAATTTCTCACAAAAGCTGCTTACCGTGTCACTTGATTAATTGAGTTGAATTTGGGATGTTCAATCCATGTTCAGCCCCCAGTTTATTGTATTCTTTGTTTAGAATTTGCTACACTATTGTATCTTGCTCTGTTTTGTTTCTTCTTCTGTAATGTATTTCTCTCACTGCTGAAGTGTTTGGCTGCACTTCCTGGTAAATAACTGGAAATGTTGTGTGTAATTTTGGTACGATTTATTAAGGTGTATCGGGTTGGAAGCACTTGCGCGGATATGATCGCACAATACCCAAGCCTTGTCGCCTACAACCACCGGCCTTAGTGTCCACCACCTTAAGCTATTAAAGTAAACAAAAACTTCTTTAAAAGTTAATCAAAGACTTGATTATATAACTTTTTAAGTGTTAATATTTATTAATGTAGGATAATAAACAATTTACAAGTTAGGGTTTGTAAATATTTTTTTTATAAATTTATATTAATGTATTCATTATCATCATCCTACCCAGTGTATTCCGCTCATAGATTAACTATGGACAGGGTCTGGAAAAGGAAGGACGGCGGCAACTCATACCTATAAAGGAGAGCGCGACCAAAGGAGTCCCTCAGCTCGAGAAAGATAATAAGACGTAGCTACACGGAAAATATAAATGGAATGCATATAAATAATTTATATTAATGTATTCATGTAGCTAAACCCCATATGTGGGATGAAAGCTATGAGGAACAAGAAGGATGATGTGTTCTTAACAAATAAATTGTCTAGGGAGTGAAATTTAAGCCAAGAGTTCCATGCTTTCTTTACTATGCCTTGTGTAATAAATGGAACCTAAAAACATTGTAACTAATGACATCAAAAACAAAAACTTTAAATTAATTTGACAATGATTTGGATTCATCTCCCTGCATTTTGCAATACCACTAATTTCTCTATTTGGAGCCACGATCTTGTTTTACCTTCACGGTCTAGCCAAAAGAGCTATCAATGCATCTGTAAATGCCGAATTTCAGAAATCATGATTTTTTTTCTCTTCGAGCTCTCAAGCTAGATATATACTGTCTAAGACAGCAAAACCAGCTGCAACCCCGCCCTCGTCTGAAGAAGAAACCTTAGTCCGCATCAAGTACCCACATTGCTCATTCATGATAATCTTCTCTTTGCTTCTGCACAATCATCACAAATCTCGATGAGATCGAATTTCAAACCAAGCCACGGCATTTTTACTCATGCAACAAATGATATATCTCAAGATAGGTCAATCGAACGTATGGTTGTCAAGATGCAATAGCAATCCTTTTAGTAAACAACTCTAGTGGTACTTTTCAATGAATTTATACATAATTTTGCAAGAAGAATCATATGGCAATACTTCAACTTGTGCTCTTCTTCAAGGATACTCTTACTCCAAGAAGATAATTACCAATAGCACTATTTGTATTAACTACCAAAAGGGTTGTTAAGAAAATTTCCGTAGTGTGAGACAATCTTAACTAGAAGTGTTAAATTAGGCTGGACTTATTGTGAATGCCAGCATATTAATGGGGAGACACAAGGTGCACACACTTCATAAGCCAAGAAGATATATACTATCCCAAAACCATATGGCAATGGGAAGAAGAATTCCAATAACTTATAAAGTATGCACATCATCTTTAATTCGTCAATGTGGGATAAACCATCCGAAAAAGAAGTAGGTGCAATTTCGTAAGGATAGAGGGAGTATACCTTAAATAAGCACCATAAATTCCAAGCTCCGATATAGCATGATCTTTATAACAAATGCCTTCTCGTACCAGAAGGGCAGGAAAAACAGATGGAAAAATCCTTTGCATGAGGATGTATGCAGCATCCTCTTCCGATCCTTCCTTTCGTATTCTTAAAAGTGCTTCCCTCATATCATTTCCATAAATGTTGTTTCCTACGTAGAACAAAAGTCCATAATTATAAGTCACATTCATATAAGCAAGTAATTTAGTTTCCATGTAGAAATACCTCCTCCCTCTCTCTGTGGTTTCATAACGTATAACTGAGGTCTTTCAATTGCATCTGAAATAACTTCGGTATCATCTAAACTCCACAGGCCCGCGAAGCATTTACGAAGTTTGGCTATTTCCTCTTTGTTATCGAGGAACCTGCTTAATAGACATTGCCAAGGTCAAATTCAAAGTTCTGGATGCCATTTTCTCATCTACCAAGAAAGTATGACGTTAAGGATCAATGGCTGAATTTTACAAAGCCTAACACATACTTAATTCAGAAAAGTGACACATTGTTACCTGGAACGACATTCGGTTTGGAACGGGGAACAGGAACTGCAACACGGAGGGCAACCTAGATTGACTCAGGAACAGTTGGGTACGAGATACATTATGCTTTAAGAAATTGTTTTTTCTTTAATTTGTAAATAAAGGACAAAATAACTTTTTTTAAAGGTCTTCTACACCCGGATGTCACCTTGAGCGATTTGGGTCACATTTTGTGATGATTAGGGATGGACATTCTTGGATCGGGGAATGTGGCTACGTTCC
This sequence comes from Amaranthus tricolor, assembly GCF_026212465.1. Classification (NCBI taxonomy): domain Eukaryota; kingdom Viridiplantae; phylum Streptophyta; class Magnoliopsida; order Caryophyllales; family Amaranthaceae; genus Amaranthus; species Amaranthus tricolor. The sequence goes on from NC_080058.1 coordinate 7,741,615, forward strand.
ACGTTCCATGTAACTATGAAATGACAACACGCTTTACCAGGAACACAGTTCCAATGAAGAAAAAAGGAAATTCCGTAGTAACGATAAAATTCTGGAAGAAGCAGTTAGCTTTTCTAACAGTTCGACACAATTTTGCTGTTTTAAGTTAAAGGAATAGTTCAAGTTATAAATCTGCATAAAACTCAAGGATTACCTTTCGAGTACATCAGGTTTTGCAAGCTCCTGCTGAATCTTCTTGCTACCAGCTAAATGATAGGCAATGGAAGGACATTTCACAGCAGACGACTGTTCCATCAACAGCCTAGCTCTCCATTCCTGTGGTCATATCACTAACACTGAAGTAAGACATTGTTTGAAATATTCTCTACACCTATGTTACTCGGACTCTTCATTTTGCTTCACGTACCCGTGTCCGATCCTTGATGCTTGGACATTGTTATGACACTTAGACACATCATTTAAGGCATAAAATTGAATATTTAGACATATCCGAAACTTGGACACATACCAGTATTCGACATCGGTACCCGAGTCCAAGTAGCATAGCTCTACACTACTATTTAGGTGATAGATTAAAGTCAGCAAATAATACTCCCTCAGACCCTTCAATTTTTCCCTACTCAACTCAAAAAGCACTAAAATCTTATAAAAAAATAAAAGGGATGGCGTAAAGTAAAGCAGAACTAAATGAAAAGCCATTTCAGTGTATTAATCGGATCCCTAAAACATCCTTAATTATCACTAGCAAGCAATTTGAACGGAAGCTGCGCATCTGCTATATGCACAGTCGTGAAAAATTAACCAAAAGTTGAAGGTCTACCATCACTGTGAGGCAAAGACTAGGCTATAATCACTAATGCATTTGCTTGCTCATGGATGAAGACACATTGTTGAATAAATCATCATCATCATCACCATAACCAGCATATCCCGCTCATAAAAGCTATGATCGGAGGGTTAAAAGATGACAGAACATACTCTTATCAATAGAGATAAGAAGATTGCGGCCACATTGTTGAACAAATCTGGTACCAAATTCACGACAGAAAGCACAAAACATCTAGGAAAACATGAAATCAATATAAACCGCAGCAGGGGTACTGACCAACTCAGAAGGATAATCAGTAGGTGTGTAACCAGCTCTAAAATACACAGCTGCAATTGCTTCCCCACCTCTGCAAGTGTTCAGAGATAAAGTTAGAAATTTGTAATGATAAGAGCTACAACAGACACCTCAGCCATAAGCAAAGCATATAAAAGAAAATTCTAAGTGGGAAGACGAAAAAGAGAGGCACAATGTCCTTGTGTTCACGTACACAATAAGCGTTCCATCAGGTGACAACTCTCCCTCTGCATCAATTTCTGCCAATGTTTTTCTGATAGATGCAACACCATGTGTATTACACAGTTAAGAAAAACCAAGGCATAAAGACTTCAAACAAATCCCTCAAAAACAAATGCTAAATAAATCTTTAAAAATGCACCCGATAATCTGGATGATTCTTCAAATAAGTTTGTTCAAGTATCTTCCGAGGCATACATCGACCATTCAAGAGATTCAAAAATTTTAGAATCAAAAATTAAATGCTGAAAACTTAGATAACCATCTTTCCACATGTTGTTAGAAACAGGAAAAAGGATATCTTTCCTTCAATACTGTAGAAAGCCAAAGCTGGTCATACATGTTGCGTTCCTCAGGTTGAACCACAACTAGAACAGCTGCCCTGTCGATTTGAACAATGCTGTGATTTGTACAAGAACGAGACACCAGGAACACAAATGAGGGGCTGTTAAGAATATCAAACCTCGGATTATTGTACTCTCGCCAAGTTTCAGCTAATGCTTTTGCAAACTGATGAACAGCAAAATTTTCAGGGACCTTTTTGAAGTCTAATTGAAGCTGGCTTCCATAGTGACTAAGCAGAGTCCTACATTACATATTTTAATCTGTCAGCAGGTGTTTGCAATTAACAAATAAGAATATAGGAATAGCATCAACAGCAGGTGAGCTGCCGGATCACCCATATTGACTGCAAAATCCGTTTTACGACTGTACAGCAACTGTGACCGAAAGCGTATTTTTCACTATGATGGTCATAAATCATTAAAAGTAGTTTTGAATCACTTATGGATCTTTGGATCAATTCAGTAATTGTAATTCAGATTCCAGAGGGCAATCAAAGTTCTATCAGCTTTACCTGTGAAGTTCACTGACAAGGCAAGTAAGTCCACAAAATGAAGATGAGATTGTATTAAACTCTATTTGGAGAAGTGACTTGGTTTGTGCGTCAAGCATGTAATCTGAGCGATGTAAGCCTAAGCGTATTTCCTGGATGCCACAAATTGATCAGATCCCAAACTTCACAAAGAATTTTACGTTATTTGCCCAGAAACAAGGAATTGTAATTCCAGTTTGTCATCTAAGTTAAACACTACACAGTAGAGATACACTCACCTCTTTCTTATTCATATCAATCATCTTCGAATGAATATCTAACAATCGTGAAGTAAATTCATCCACTTCCTTGGTTCTGTATTATGAAAAACAGTGGTAAAATTGAGTATCATATTCACAATCTGCTAATCTAAATTGATGAAGAAACTGAACAAAAGATAACCAAAACCCCAAGGAAACAAGGATGTGAATGTCAACCATACTTGGACCATATTTCATAATAACTTGATCGTTGTTCAAGTGCATTCTATGCAGCGGATTTGTGTGAATCAGGAGTATTGTTCATTTGTTTTTGGTGATTTCTGGTTTAAATTTTACCCATCACAAACAAGGACGCTGTCCAATTGCGGGATTATGTAAACAACATTTCAACATTAGTCTAATCCTAATGGGAGGACATGGTGGAAAAAGAAAACTAGCCCATAAACCAATCGGTTTAAGTTGTAGTGTGGTTCTGAGAGGTAATTTGATTATAAGGATACATCCAACGACGAAAAATTCTAGTTGGCGACTTAACTAGTCAAGCAAGCTGCAAGTTGGTTTGAGGGGAACTAAAATCAACAAGTAGGCAGGGAATAAAGGATACCAACTTGGGGGAAGCTAAAAACGAAGATGAAGCAGAACTGCAGAAGTATGCGCCTTCGAATTACCGGCACGTTAGTTGGGATTTGTTTAGGAAGTTGCAAAAGTCCGTGGATAAATACATTGATGCATTTAACAAATCTGCAGGGACTGTGAAATTGACTAGAAAGAAGCAACGAAGTTAGATATTGTTTTTGGGAGGCGAGCTTATAATGAAGGCTTATGTGATCATGTAGAGCTGCGTAATCCTACTTCATACGAGGCATTTAGTTTAGTGTGTACATGTGAGAAGCAACATAAGAAGAAAGCTACGAAATTTGATTCGGGTAAGGGTTCTTTTAGAAAGTCAGCAACACCAATTGGTGATCTGATTGAGCATGCACATATGTCGAGTGGTTCGAAGATTCTTTGGGGATTGGGTGTTGGCATAGGAAATTCAAGTAAATGAAAGCAGTAGAAGGATATCATAGATTTTAAATTCCATGTACTAATCAATGAAAAAGGAAGTGTCCAAATGCTCGAGCTTTACAAGAGATTCAGTCGAGGCCGGCATCTAGGTCTATGTCATTTGCTCACTACTTAGCAGTATGGACAAGGACAAAATACGACACGTGATAGAAAGTTATTGGAAGGTACTTTTTGTGTGAATTACAAGGATGTCTTAAATGAGTATCACTCAATCAACTGAATAGTCGGCAGTGTTTCCATAGACTTCGATGTTGTTGAGGCACTAAAATTTTCATGTTAATCCTCATAACCTAAAGTGGTTAGACAAGCATAGTAGCATACATATTCATAATAAGTTTCACCATTGCTTCTTACAAGGAAGTTATTCTGTGCAAAGTTGTTAAATGGAGGCACATCATTCGCTACTTGGTGCTAGTAGGCCCTCAAAGTTGAATAGGAAAGTGATTCCTGATGGTTAAATCAACGTGTATAGAGTATACTATCAATAATCGTGGTGTTTATAAAGCCATGTTACCATCTTTTAAGGCAATTCCTCCACCAAAGGCGAAACCAAAGATAGATAAGAAAGTAATTGAGGCGCAAGAAGATAACAAACGATGGGTCGCATGAAGTTCATAAGATCAAGGAAGGTGAATGTGAAGTTGAAGTTCTATTTCAAATAATGAGAAAGAGTGGCGCCTATGCTTAGCGGGTCAACATGAGAGGTGTAGAGGACGACATGGTGATAACAATTTATTAATGTTGATGATCTCTCTGTAGGTTGCAAATGAGAATTGAGGACAATTCTTTTAAGAAAAAGGGAATGGAGCGTACTTGGATGCACTCCAATGTTGCTTGGTCTTCATTAATTAGTTATTAGAATTTTAGATAATTCATTTGCAACAAAGTTAACAGCTACCGAATATAGGCTTATGATAGATTTGGTATAGCTGATTTGTATCATTTTAAAAAATGCCAAAGCCTAGTAGAGTTCCATACTACCTAGAGACATTAACTTGGCTCTTATTTAACTCATTCCTTGAAAATGAAATACTAATTTACTGCCTACATTCACTGGACTTTATTCCAATGTAAATGCATGTAGTTCACCATAATGATTTGGCACTTGACGATCCAACTTAGGATAAACAACATGCCGTTCATCCTAATGCCAAGTAGCTTCCGCTCAGGTGAAACCATAAGGCTTGGATGTACACAACCTTATCCTTGAATAACAAACATGTTGTTTCGATTACCCAACTAAATAAACCATTGGTAAAAATAGTCATCCTATACTACAATCCAAATGTTCACTGATTCTATCCTATTTTTTATTACTATTCTAGCTTTTCAAAGATTCTAATTTTCTACACCAGTTATCAATAGAGCTAAATGTGGAAAGGTACAAGTACAATAGGAGGCAGAGAGATACAACAAATGCAGTAGTAATACAAACGAAAGTTTGGCAATGTACAACAACCAAACAGTAAGGATGGCGAAGACAAACCTCGATAATGAATCTTGGAGAAACTTAGCATCCAAACTCACACGATCAAAAAGCTCATTGAAAATAGGTGCTAATTCACAGGCTTCCCTGAAGTGATCCTCAGAGAATAATGCAGGAATTAAAGAAAATGGGGCATGAACCATTCCAACCCCAGGAACAGTTCCTGATTTCTGCAAGTCAATCACCCACATTCAGTTCCACTGAAAAAGTATCTCCAATTTGCAACCAATGAAAAATGCCCAATTTCCCTCTAAATTAAGAATAACTTTAATCACTAAAAACAATATTATGTGAATCCTTTACATTAGCATAAAGCATATAACTTTCTGATCACTGCATGTTATCACTCACATTAAGGACTCAAATACTGCATTTTAACAACCCACATTATGTAACAAAATCCTTTCACTGCCACTAAGTACCAATTTCAAGAATTATGGTTTAGTTTAGTGGTCGATGGTTTTTTCCTTGCACCCAAGTTTCGATTCTCACCACATACAGGACGAATTAATTTCTTTTCTCCCCTCTGCGTGTGGGGGTTCTCCGGCCTACCCCAAATCAAAAAACTACTAATTTCAACTACCCATTACAAAAATTAGAAAACCCAATTCCCTCAACATTCATAGTACCTCCACTATAATACAGTCAATGTTCATTGAATTGGGCATATAGAGCACAACAGTTGAAATACTTTACAACCAATTTTCATTTGTTTAATCTTTTTATGAAAAAACTTAAATTTAAGCTCAAATAAAAAGAACATAATAACTTCAAAATGAAACCCAAATCAAAAATGGAAATTTGAACAACCAAGCAAAAAAATCGGGACAAACCTGAACAGTTCTATCTCCAACCACAAGTCCATGAAGAGAAGACCAAACAAGTGCATCATTAGTCAAATTCTGAAGCAAAATGGGATTAATATCATGAAGATTAAAGATGGGTTCTTGAGACATTTGTTGTTGGGTTTCTAATGAATCAATTTTGCTAGATTTTAAAGGAAGAGAAGGTGGGGATTGAGATATAAATATGCTGTTGAGATTCGAGAAGTGGGAATGAATTGGAAAAGCGGGATGATTGTTGAAAGAATTGAATTTGTGATGAATGGTTAATGTTGAAGGTAGGTTAATAAAAAGGATTTGATTGGAAAATGAGAAAGTGGAGCATCCATTCCCCATAACAGAAGTTATTTGTAGTTTATGCTTTTGCAAATATTTGAGTTTGCCTCATTGATGAGGTAATTGGAATCATGGAGGAGCTTTGTTGCACGGCTTATAAAAAAAGTAAATTCTCCCTCATCTACTTTTCATGACATGCCGATGTTAGTATTTTTGTAAGAATTTTTCACTTTGTAGTATCCAGTTTATATACTATCTAATTGCTGTAGCATTGTCTGTTAAATTCTTGTTAATTTCTGTTTAATTTATTATTTTGTAAGATTTTTTCACATGGTAGCATCCAGTTTTTGCTCTCAAATGTTTAATTCACCATTTTAACGTTCAATTCACCAATTAATTTATCAACGCCCTTAAATGTTGTAACAATTTTATTTTCATTCAAATTATCGGTATCATAAAGTTCAAAAAGTGCATTACAAACACTAATAAATAATTTAAAAGGCGCATTTTATAAGCTCAAAAGATGCATTTCATAAGTTCAAAAGCTGCATTCCAAGCACTAATACATATCTACTTAATCGTTACAACATTTAAAAGCGTTGATAAATTAATCGATGAATTAAACGTTAAAATGGTGAATTAAATATTTGAGAGAAAAAACTGCATACTACCATGTGGAAAAATCTAACAAAATGATGAATTAAACGGAAATTAACAAGAATTTAACGGAAAATGTTACGGCAGTTAGATAGTGCATAAACTGGATGCTACCATATAGAAAAATCTTGCAAAAGTGCTACCACTGGCGTTTCATGAAAACTAGATGCTACCATGTAAAATTTTCCTACAAAATATAGAGTATCAATTATACGAGCCACCAAGTGTGGACCCCAAGCTGTAGAGCGTCAACGTCACACCTAAGTCTGAATGTCAACTAAAAGTTTGATCTAACTTGCTAATTCGATCTGAATCTAATTCGAAACAAGTGAGTTTGGATTGAGACTTTTTTGACCCAATTAATTAAATAGGTCAACTCGACCTAATATGTTTATTGAATGGGTTAGGTTCATATTAAAATTTTAAATCTGAAACAAACTTATATAATTCAATTAATTAAACGAGTTAATTTCAAGTTAAATCAATAAGTATAACCTAAACTTGATTCAATTAATATTTTCTTATTATACATAATAGATACAAAATAAACAACTAAAACACGAAAAGTTAAGGTTTAAAAAATTAAATGTGATCGATGTTAAAAACCTTAAAATGAAAACAAAAAACTCTACAAGGGTTAAGTTGATTGAAATCAGGTCAACCTGATCTATTGTAGGTCAGGTCAGGGTTGTGATTTTCGACCAATTGACTAAGCGGGTTAGGTTTGGGTCAAGCAGTTTCTTACCTGTTTATAAATGACTTGAACTCAAACTGATTTGTTTGACAAATCTAGTGGCACCCAATAAAAAATCAATAATAATTAATATTTGTTCAATCTACTAAAAATAAATTCACTTGTAGTTAAATTTGAATAAACTTTCCTATATTAGTCATCAGCATACTGTGTGTGTCTCGCTTATAGGAAGGGATGGACAACGACAAATCATACAAGTAAAAAAGACATGGCAACCCAAGATAAAAAATTAAGGCTAATAACGTGATTATGGGGGTATATTACCTAGAATAATACCAACTTTTATTTATAGTATGTGATTTGCACAAAAAACAAATGCAAATTAATGGTTAAATAAAAATTGGTATTATTCTAAAAAAAACACCCTCTAACCCAATATTATTTATGGTTAATCAAAATTTAGTTATTCTAGTAAAATTAGCGAAAGTTTATATCATTCAAACTTTTTCATTAGTATAATAATAATAGATGAATAGTACACCACATTTTGCATTTGCTAAGAATAAGCTAAGGATAGAATGTCTATTGACTTGTCCATTGTTGAGTTTCTCATAGAATGAACTAACATAAGCTAGCAGGCTTTGTTGATTTGTCATACAAATTTGAACCAACTTTCAATATTGATCTCAAAGGTCTCAACTCCCCATCATGCCTACATTCAATCTCCCCATTCTTCCTTTTCTTGCTCAAATCTATAAATTCAGGCTTATCATTTATGCTAACCATTTTTCTTGGAGCTTTAGCTTTAACTCCACCCCTACTTGTACATGTACATTCCATTGTATCTTCGTCTTTAATGTCAATTGAAGCCACACTTTCCGAATCCTCAGTAAAATCTTGAGCACCCGCCTCTTGTTTGTCGCTACTCAACGACCAATTCATCTTTCGAGTGTGATTGTGTGTAACAGATGGGCCTAATGTCACAGGCTTTACGGCTTGTGCAGCTAACGCTCTCATGACGAAGTAGAACAGCCTTTGGCAGAGTCCGAGAGATTCATATTGTTGCTCGTTTCGATGATCCATTTCGAACTAGTCAATGAGAAAGATATGAATGTGACTTACATAGAAGGTAGGTAATCTATGTGAAAGCATGGTATCATAATACAAATAGTGGAGTGTAAGTTAAAGCAAATGTTGAAGAAATATTCTTTTCTTGGGTTAAAAACTTGAACACCATTGGTTTTTGGTTATCTCAAGAAATATTATTCTCTTCTTTTCTGGTATTCATTTTCAGGAAACTTAAACTAGAAGATATGCAGTTTGTGTGACTTCACAAGTTGTAGAATTTTTGGAACCACTAAATTGATAGTATTTCTATTCATATAGTATTATACAGCCTGGAGGAAAAAATTGAAGACACTGACAGTGTGAGCCAGAAACTCAACTTGTCTCATTGTCTGGGCCCAAGACATTAAAATGTACTCCATCCGTCCCCAAAAAACTGCAATAGTTATATATTGCATAAAGATTAAAAATTGGTGAGAACATTTGAATTGTGTGGATGATATAAAAGGAGAGGTGAAATATGTAGATGAGAATGAAAAAGCGGTGGGGATATTTCTATAAAAGATAAGTATAGCAAAGTAAAAGGGATAGACTAAAAAAGAAAGTGTGGCAATCTCTTAGAAACAGACTATCAAGCTAGAAATCTAGTTGCAAAACAAATGACACATTTAACTTGCAAAATTGTGTGGCAGCAGCAAATTTTGCCTTGCAAGTAGTGTACATACAAAATGACCGTCCCTTTGATTTTGCTACACAACACACAAAAACTCTCATTTTGATTAGTGTAATGTAGCAAAATCAAAAGATCCAAAAGGAAAAAATAACTAAGAATCATCAAATGAATTCCTATTGAACGTCAAGTTCTATTGTTGTCCTTTTCCAAAAAATTGGAAAGATGAGTGGATATATTTTTTTTATTTTATTATTGGATCCGTCGGGACTCACGGAACTCGAACCCGCAGCTAAAGGAAGTAAATCGGTCCAAGAGACACCAATATGCTCCTGGGTGAAACAGAGACTACTCAAATAACCCACAATATCGCGAACAAGTATCTACTGAAACAAAGGAATTAGCGGTAAGCATTTGAACGTAGAAAAGGCACCAATATGGTCCGCGAAAAAAAGAATACACAGTTAGATCGAATGTTATTTCGAGGGTTAGGTTGCAAACGATTAATGTATCAACTTGTTCAGATAACATCATTGTAGGTACAATGTATTAATATACAAGGATTCCCGAGTCGTTCCTGTCACCTGTTTCAATCTAGGACTCCCATAGAAATTGTTCATGACAGTTGAGGTTAGTTTCAATTTACCTCAATATACTAACAAAAATGATGAGCTTTAAATCATTCTGCTCGGAACTGTGAGAAAGAATAAGAAGTTAAAAACTTGAAATTAAAACTAATGCTCGGGATTTGGATTTGGATCTGCAACACCAGTTGGTGAAGCTGGTTCGTAAGTCACGAAGCCTCGCCCACCAAAAACAGGTCTCATAAATTTATCATCGAATTTCCTCCATAAGTGGTGTGCAGCACCAGTAGGATATTTCATCAGCAAACTGAAACCCCTTCGTTGGCGTTGAGGATCGTCATCCCCTTTCTGATCCGGGTCTGGAATTTCAAGGAAAGGGATTTCTAAATATTCAAGGCTCGGAATATCAGTTGCGTCAGACACTGCATGTCCTGGACCTCCCAAAACTGCTTTGATCAAAGGCTTCGTTATAGTACCAAACAACTGTTTCAAAGGAAAAAAGGTTTGCATGAGTACTCGATATACAAGGATTATACAGGTGAAAACTGAAAACATCAAGCTTAGGCAATTTTGATGACGGGAGGCTGATACTAATTGACCCGAACCAAAAACAGAACAAAAATTTCTTGAAATCTTGAGAGCCGAAACTCACACCCAATCAGATTAGCTAAAAGTAAACATTGTAACTCCAAAAAACAAACCAAAATCAAGTGCGATTCTCAGATCCCAACCCAAAATTGGTACAAAAAGCATTTTAAGTCCAAACCCAGAAAAAAACGTAGAAAATCTATACCAAAAAGGAGAATAAAATCAGAGGAAGGAAACAAGAAATGTGGAGTACTGACCAGAGTACTAAACAGAACAACAATGAGTGTACAACTGATCATAAGTGCTCTTTCACTTGACACAGGTACTCCAGAACCTGATGAAAACTGCCAATATAACATATTATTTAAGAAATCGATACAATGAATTAACGTAGTACTTCTGTTTATTATGTAATAGGATGGGTATCTACCGCGTTGTAGGACAAAGCCACAGTAACTGCACCTCTCATTAGTCCTGCCCACCATATTATGAACTGAAATTGCAACTTGTCAGAGAAAGTTAACAAAATAATGAAATTTGTACAAAACTATTAGGATTTACCTGTCGAGAAAAACCAATTTTTATATCACTGTTCTTCCGATTGTAATTCAAAATATTAGACAGAAGGAAGACAAATGCTGCTCGTCCAATCATAACTAAAGCCAACATTGAGGAACTAACAGCAATGTAAGTTCCTGCACTGAATAAAATAAATCACCAAATTTAGTTTTTTGTTCATATAGAGGAGTATGAAAATTCACAAAGATATCTGAAATCTTTATTGTCTTAGATATGGTAGATGATGTATGGGAATTACAAGGCATATCTTACGGCGGAAACTGCGATGAGGCTTGTTGAACTTTATATCGAAGTATTATGAAGTAATATTGTATGTATATATGGAACAATTTTGTTTGATTTGCACCTAAAGTAGTGATTTTGAGGACATTACACTCTATCTTGCTGGCTCGTCATATTGAGGTGTATAAAAATGAGATGAATGAAGTAGAACACGCATGACCGTCAAACTTGTCAAGAGATTTTTCAACCAAAAGCACACTAATTTTCCATTACCATTCCCACCATATAAATCCAAAAACTAAGTTAGGTTAAGTGAACCGCCAGAAAGCTAGTAAAAACATGAGATGAGCATTCTAACATAAAATCATAAATTATTTCTTGTGGTCATGCATTTGTTTATGAGATCTACATCTGTATAGAGCATCACATAAATGCAATAAAAATGGTTTCAGCTACAATACTAACAATGAAATCAACTGAACTAAGAATAGAAACAGATTCATGATAAACTTACCTTGTGCTGCTCTGCTTCCATTTGTCAATGTCTAGTGTGTCCATACCAACATACAGAAAGATAAATGTTTCCGATATAAATGATATTGTTGCAAAAGCATGCCTGCGACCATATGGAGCCATTTAGAGACATACATTTCGATTGGTGTAGTTATAAGCTGAATAAGGTTTGTCTTTGAGAACACATCTCAAAGACGATGTGAGCCGAGGTAGTTCTATAAACAAAGAAATTAAATTAAATGCAAATCAGACATCGTTCTTGCTAAAATCATATCCCTTTTTAAAAGCTAAAAATTAGACAACCACCTCTGTTTCACAATATCCAAAAGTAAAAACTAAATTATGAATTAGCCAACGAAGGCTAAGAGCTCACGAAAGTTTGTAGTCTCTTACTTGGATGTTATCCTTGAGCTTTCTGATACATTGTGCCATGTGTAATGTGACATGACAATTCCGCAAAAGAATACTGTCAAAATACCGCTAAGACTCATAAGCTGCAAAGACAAGCAGGAAGTCAATCTGTTTTTCACCCTTAGAAATTTGTGAAATTCATTAGTTCAACTGCTGAAACTAGTAAAATGAGGTTCAGGGCAAGCAATAAATGCAAAAGATACAACTCGATAACATCTCATTGAGGAAAAAAAATACGATAACACCTGCTCAAGTAGTAAAGCCCATTGTTTCCCAGTTGGGAATATGGTGGAACGAATATGTGTGATGAAAAATATATAGCTTTTCTTTTTGGGATCATTCAAGAGGATTTTTGATCCTCACCAAAAGTCCGTAGTTCTCCTACAGATAAACCTTTTCTTGAACATTCCTACTTGAAATTACTTGTTGGTTTCACCAACTATTCTTTTTGTCGTAATACTAATTGCTTTTCGATCTGAATGCAGTAAAGTTATTCAAGTTCAAATGAAGCATTATTGCTCTATTTAGAAAACAAATACAATTTTCATCCTTTAAAAACGTGGTTAACGTTGGTGGGACTGCATACAATCATAAAGCTTCAACAATTAAAGAGTCGACGCAACGCCCCATTCAAGGCATAGTGTGTGCTCAATTCCACAACAGTCATAAACTTGATGAGCTCATACCTATATTTCTATTCACCTGAACTCTGATTTTTGTTTCCGAAGTATCTTGGGAAGACAAGACTTTGGCAACCTTAGTTTTTGATAGTGTATAGCAAAGAAACCGCAAACATATTGAAAAATAGAGTGTGTATGTGTGCACACGCGCATGTGCGAATGTCTAGTTAACCAAGAGCTTATGTTCATTGATGGTACCTCAGCTATCATGTAAGACAAATAAGCCATAAGCATCATTAGTGCAATTTCACGATCTGTAGAATGTCTGCAAAATTTGAGAAAACGTGTAATCAATATTTATAGGTGAAACCACTTTCAAAAGCTTTTGTGTTTGGGATATATACACACCAGAGTCATTACATGGGCAACAATAATAAGGACAATTTTGAATATTTCTAGCAATAAAAATGTGTTAAGTGAGCTTGATATATGTGAGTGCTTGAGTGTAGATAGTTATAGATCTTGAGCAATTTTAATAGGATGACCAACTCAATATAAAAGCAAAAAATTAAACTAATTAGGGACACCAAATATATATTTAAATTACTTTTTAAAAAAGCGATTTAAATCCCTCAAGTTCACCCACATTGCATCTAGGCTTTACTTATCTACACAATGGCATATCCAAAAGAAAATGAAAGCTAAAGAATTATATAATCCTCTCTAGATTAACGCATATAAAAGCGAAAGGTATAGAGCACCATATTCAACAAAGCTTAACGCACGATATCGGTTTTAGCTTGCCTATATCTTTATATTCCATCATTTTTTTATAAAACAAAATTATACTCCAATCCTCAATGAAGCTAAATATTTTATGTTCTTTCATTTGAAATTTATTGAAATATGATAAAATAACTCATTAAATCACATGAATTTATGTGAAGTTGTTGATGATGGTTCTATGCATAGCCAATCAAAAACAACCTCTTTGTTGCTAGAATGATAACGTAGCGTCAGAGAGTACATCAAGTCTCCCAAACCCTACCTAGGTGGTAGCTTGGATGGATCATGGGTGCCACTTAAGGGCATTAAGGTAATGCAATATTGGGGTAATAGATAACTTCTAATACAAATTTGATTGGAATTTATGTATTACACCCTCTTGATGAGACATAACTAGAAGTACTCTGCACATGTCAGAGTTAAAGACATTCTATCGGGAGCTTGACGAGGTAAAAATAAAAAATGAAATATACCATTTAAAATTAATAATAATAAAATTTTCGCAATTGGCACCCTTCCTTCTCTAGTCCTTTTTATGTATTAAATTTGTACTAGCGTAAAGACGATCAGGAGTAAAGACGAAATAAACAAAAAAAAGGATGAATATCTTGAGAAGGGTTTAAATTTTATTTTAGGAACTATAAGATATTATAGAGTTTTATGATGCAATGCGTCTATGATGAAATCTTAAAACCTTGGTAAATTACATACTTTTCTATGAAATTTTAAGTCAATATTATTCAACTATTACTATACTTTGAGTGATTTCCAATGATAACTACTAAAACAATAATGAAGTATTGGAAAATCGGGAAGAAAATAGAAAGTTGAATCTTATGTGATTTAAAACAAGAGTGAGGAAGACCGAAGAGTGAAAAATAATATGAAAATTTTAGAAGAGTTCGAGATGGTAAAAAACCAAAACAAATGGAGAAATAGAATCCATGTAGACAACCATTCGAACTGATATAGAGGTTTATGTAGCTGAATGCATCATTTGTTATGAAGGTTTTGGCATTGTTGTTGATAATTACTAAAACAAGTATAATAGCTAATTATGGTGATGAAAAAACCGAGTCATTCTTCATTTTTTTATTAGACCTTGAAAAAGAAAATGCTTCTAACAAATTTAGTTAAGAAATTTCTTCATATCAGGACTTAATCCTACAAATCTTTTTTACTTAAATTTAAATTGGCAAGAAGACACTCAAAATGGTAATAAACAAATATTTGTGATAAAAATGTTATTTTTAATCGATTTACCTTCCGATATAAAGCTTCTTTATGATTAAAGCACTCAGCAGACCAACCTGTATTAAAGGATTCAAATAAGATAATAATCATAAAGTAAAACCCTCTGACTTAGAAGATGTGCATGCAAACAACAAGAAAAACTAATTGCAATTCTTTTTTCAGAAAGTCAAAATTGAAAATGATACTCAATACAAAATCCACATCATAAATCAACTTAAAATAAGTGTATAGTTATCTAAATAAAAATCACATCCATAAGTCTTCAAATATAAGGAATTGTGAGCATTTATGTCTTTAACACTTTCTTTGACCCATACTCATACATAACACTTAAACCAATTGCTAAGTAAATAGGATATACGATAAAAGGGCTAGTGCTAAATTACACTGAAATCCAAATTTTAAGTTCTAACAATGTTCACAAGTATTATGTGTTTGGTTAAGTTTGGTAAAAGTTCCGTTCTTTGCAAAATGGTATTCAATACTGAATTGATGCTAAAGGCCTACTATATTAGATTGACATTCTATGTTGGTTGATTTTGCAGAATTACTTGTATTTGGGTTATAAGAAATTAGATTGACTCATGTTTTGAATTGAAGGGGTACATCTTTGTGACTAAGTACAAATGTACAATAAGCTAACTCCTGCAAGAAGTCTGATGGGAAAACTTTTAAAGATAAATCAAGATTATGATTTCATCTGCTTTGAATCAGAAGGGGCTCTCAGAATCGCATTGTAAGAACAAATCATAGAATCCTGTAAATCTATTGACATGTATTCAAGATATTTCTCATAATCATAGTTAGCAAAGCAATAATTAAAAAAATATATGTAATATTACTATATTAGCTTTGTTGGCGTGATTAAATTTCAATCAATTTTGTAAGGTTCTCATTAGTCAAGAAAAATTCATAAAATCGGGTGGAATTACATTGAATCATGTTACCATATAAAAATTGTAAAATCGTATGATTCTAAGACTTAAACTATGATATCACAACTATAGGTACAATATTTAAGACTTACTATAACACCAAGAAGTGTGCTGGTAAGGAAGAGGTAGAAGAAGGTTCCCAACAATGCAAGGGCAGTCATGGAACTGAGTTTGCTTAGATCAAGTGATTGGACTGCATTGAAAAGCACAATTGAGGTCGCATCATTCACTACTCCTTCTCCAAATACAACACTATAAAGAAGCGGTGTTTCGTCCTGATTTAGTACCTATGAAGTGCAGAGAGATCATAGTCAGTGGAGCACAACTACGTACCATCATCACAATTTTTCTTTTATTGACAAGCATACCTGCAAGGTACAAACAGAATCTGTGGCGGAAAAGATGGCACCAAGGGCTGTAGAGAAATCAAACCATATTAGGTCAAATTTAAAATAGACAGAGAATGAGATTTCTTAACCTTTCATAATGAGTTACCTAGAAAGTCATTAATACTAAGTTGCGTCAAACCAATCTTCCTCAACAGAAATAATACACCTGAAAGATTTTACAGAAAACCAGTGCTTTAGAATCAAAACCGTAACCACTCTGAGCATAACTAAATTGATTGCATCGAAAAAAGTCCCGATGTCCTAGACAATGGATAAAATATAAATCAAGGGAGGGAAGTCCATAATGACTTCATCTAAAATGTCGGCATGATTGTCTCAAGATCTTTGACCTGATACATACCTCAACCACTGTCATATGATTCACTAATCTCCTTATGGATCGCGTATCAAAAAAAGCGAATTATGGTCGATTTTGGGCTATTTTAGTGTCATTTTCAACGAATCGCGAATTCAAAAAGCGAATTACTTGGCGAATTATGTTACACTCACTCCAACAATTCTCTTGCAAGTTATTTTTTAGTTTTTTTCAGACATTGGAAAGCAAAAAAGAATATCTAACAGATTCTAAAAATTTTAATTTGATAATATCATGAGCATTGGCCATTATAGTATTCCACCAATAATTATGGAACTTACTACATTAATGGGGCATAATTCTTTTCTAGTAAGGGATGATATCGAGAAAAAAACTTATGTACCTCCTTCCCCTACCCTCATTGCAAAATGTTAAAAGTACAATAAATCCCTGAGGCACGAAAATCCAAGGTACTACTTGAACAAAGAAGACACTGAATTGTCTGAGAAATCAGTTGTCTTACCTGCAGAAATGAGGCAGAATGATATTATTGTTCCCAACACTCCAAAAGACAATATAGTTGCGAAGTTCTTGAAGAACTGCTTTTTCTTAACTTGAAACCTGAAAATATACATGAAAAGAATAAATGATATCTATTCTAAGTTCTGTTTGCACCTGAACTTCATATATATACCTATTTTCAATAGATTTTTGAGCAAAAGGGCCCAAATTGTGATACTAGACTATGCTGATTGATTTAAGCATTAGGATTTGAAAGCATAATGAAGGAAACTAGATGAAGAACCTAAGCAAAAGGGCACAATTTAGCCGTAAACCCCTAATGAGAACATGATCGGAAAGGCAATCTTACCCAGCATTGAATATGATTGGTGGTAGCAGGTAAATGAAGAACAACTCTTCATTAAACTCAAGTATGCGTGAATTCTGGCCTTTACGTATCAACAGTACAATACCTCCAGACACCAAACCCTAAATCAAGCAAAAAATTAGACTAATAATCCAAATATAGCTACTATACCATTTTGACATATATTGCATATCTATGCCAACATGCTATCATTCGTGCACAAGGCTCACACTACCAAAACAGACAACATCATTTGATTCTCAACCAGATCACACATCATGTTAGATAACAAACACAAGATGTGCATTCTGCATTGTGCATTGAGACAAACGTTCAAACATGTCGTCCGTTTCCAGACAATGTCATGCAGTTTTAAAAAATACCAATACAAGAATGATGCCACAAGGATACTCAAACACAAAGAGGATCATAGTGGATACTCAAATGCTGACTCGCTAAGAGGATCATATTGGATACTCAAGCACTAGGAGGATCTTATTAGATACTCAAATTCTACGAGGATCATATTAAATACTCAAATGCTACGAGGATCATCTTGGATACTCAAATGCTAAGAGGATCATATTACTGCATCCTTCCCTGCTCCAAGTTAACTATTCTCAAGACTTTTGGAGAAAACACACAATTTATGGCCCTACTAGGCTACTGAATGGCAACTCATAAAACTTGAAGATATGAACTCAGGTTCCTCAACATTTGACTTACACTGTTAGAGACTAAGAGTATATAACATATCATGGGGCCTCAACCATCAACTTAAGTTTTTAGTTGAGTTGGTTCCTTGACATGGTATCAGAAGCTAGCGTGACAATAGGTGACGGTTTGGAATCTCAACCACCCCTCATTTAAAGTGGAATATTCAACATCACGTATGAGGAGGGCCTGTGTTGCATGCACACTTCTAGCTCAAAGGGCTCAAGTGGGAGGGGGCATGTTAGAGTATATAACATATCTGGGATTTTAACCATCAGCTTCAGCGTTTGGTTGAGTTGGTTCCTTGACATACACCCATTAAACCTCAAAATCAGAAATACTATTTAAGCTTGCTTTTCACAATTGTTATGCAAGGTGAACAATTAATCATTCAACAACAATAACTTTTTTACATCTAAACACTAACTGAAAAAAACCATACAATACCAAAACTTGAATTCTAGACAGAATCCTAATTAAATAACATTCAAATTATTAAATGGAAATAATCTTACAACTGTTTTTTAGTACTAATCAAAAAATCAGCAAAACAACCCACAATATATCAAAATTAATTCCAAACCAAAAACCCATTATAGTTAAACCCTCAAAACATCAAAGAGATTCAAACTTCTAAATACTTCAACACTAACATAAATCAAACAAAAAAACCCCAAAAATTGCAATAAATGAACATTCCAAAATAGACCCACAAAAGTTCAACCTTACAAGAACAAAAATGTAGAAAGTTTCATGTAGGTATGATCAAAATAACTTAAAAATCATCAAAAAAAAAAGGGAGAAAAAGAGGATTACCAATAGAAGAGAGGTAATGGATTCATTAGCCCATCGATTCTCCTCAAGCAAATGACCAACAATAATACACAAACAAATTAAACTCACGAACACAGTAATAGAAATCACTGTGCTTCCATCAAAAGTTGATTCATGCAGTATATTTGGCAAACCAAACATCTTGCTTTCTTTTTCAAAAGTTTGAAATTTGAAGCTTACATAAACATTAAATCAAATTCCAGGTTTTGGGTTTGATTTGTGCCAAATTCTATGTAAAAAGTTCCACTATAAACAACAAAGTCAATAATGATAATCCGTCAAAATAAAATTAGTTACCAGATTTATAAGAAAATAATTGATTAAGATATAATTTGTAAAATAAATAGGTGTAGAAGAAGTATTTTTTTTGTTTAGAAAGATGATTAATTATATCTTAATTTTCCGAAATTGATTATATTTCCTAATAAGAATATAATTAAATTTATGAATTCATATATGGAAAATATAAAATGTCGTTTGTTTTTTTTTTTTTTTTCTAAAAAGGGAATGATGTGGGCCAAATCCAATGATTTGAGCTAACGTGTATAGAAGACACTTGGCTAAACATTAGTGGAAGTTGAAGAAAATGACTTGGAAATTTAATGGTGAGCATGATGAAGGGGATCCTTAGGGTTGGCGCAAAGATGGAAGAAAACAATAAAAGATTTGCTCATGTCTAATTAGAATAATTAATCACCGTAATTTGTAAATTAATATAAAAAGACAAAAAGAATAATATTAAAATAAACAAACCTAAAAAGATAAATTAAAATCACAAAACTCTCACCCAATCACATCTTACCACATAAGAGTAATTTGTTAACTTTGCAAATCACCGTTATTTACTAAAACCTTCTATAAATATGATAAGTTAATATCTAATTAGAAAACCATAAATATAATAAGCTGCTCTTATTGAGATAGCCTGACTGTGACACACTTATATAATTATTTTTTTATTTAATCACTTTAAAATCTATAAGTAATTACTTTTGCAAACTAAATATATATATATAAGTCGATTTAATGAAGATGATCTTACATAAAATTATCTCATTTAATAATCTATGAAATATTGGAAATAAATAAATAAATAAATAGACCTTAAATATGGAGATGACGAGGGCATCAAAGATTGTCTTTGACTACTTAGCATTAGTCCGACATGATCATGTTTGTGTTTTTTGTGTCATAATTTTTTTTTAATATTGTGTTAGTTAATAGCAGTGAAAGTTAAACTTAATTTATCTTTAAAAGTGATAATTAGATAAAATTAATTATTTGAGCTAATTTTATATTTGTGTTAGTGGTAATTAAAGGTGTTTATTTAGTTATATTTGAACTATGAGTATAATATTTTTGGATTTGATAGTTTTTATATTATCGTGTGTGCTTAACTTATAGAAGTATGTTAATTATGTTTTAATTTATAGGTAAATTTTATTTTAGATTTGAAACATGTCATGCTCTAGTTTGAAATCTATCAAATCTATTTTTAAGCAGTTTAATGAAAATAGTTAAGCCTGCAAAAAAGAGAAGTTAAAATGTCAAATTAAACTAGCTTTCTGATGTGTAAACATTAATGAATACTCAATCTCATGAACATGCATGATTAAAGGATATTTACAAAGGCGAATACTTAAACATTGTACTGGTGTCTTTCGAACCTAGAAAATATTCAATCAAGAGTTCAAGACTAAAAAACATGATGAAATTAGATAGTTAAAAATACTCGATAAATATTATACACTAGTCAAATTTTGAAAAATCTTCTCTCACATATTATAAAAATAAACTTTGCCCTAAGCATGTTTAAGAATCAACTAAACAATAAATGTTTGTTAAATTTTCATCATTTATTGTTTGACACTCTAGCTAATTATATGTGAGGCTAAAAAAACCCTAACTCATAAAAACTTTAGTAGATGAAAACCTTAGAAGAATTCAGACCATTAGCCAACATCCTCCAGAACAACTCAGCACAAAAGTTTATATAATACCCATAAATTTTGCCAAAAAAATATTAAAAAATTATGTTTTCAATTATTTATATTTGAAAATTTAAAGTTTAAATTTGATTTTCAAAACTAGATTTTTATTTGAAATTTGTAGGCATCATCTTTCAATCAATGTGATTGGATTGAGCTTCTGCAACTCGTACTAATTTAATTACAAACTATAAATTTCACTATATTAACTGCTTTCCGAATTAAACCACATGTGATCCATTTATTTAACATAAAAACTAACAATATATATTGTTTTTAAAACAAAATCTGTAAAAATTTAAAAAATGATAAGTAGTAAACATAACCAGCATTACTACAATACTACACAGAAATTAACAAGCTATTCTAAATTATTGTGTTTTGAATTGAGACTTTTATGATGTTTTACAATTTACACCACCAATAAATAACAATGCTGAGGTTATATTGAACATAACTAAAGCTGAGAATGGGTATTTTCTCAGTTGGAACAAGTATCGCATTTTCCGGGCAAGGTCATGGGATCGAATCTCACCTAACCCTCCCCTTCCCTCAGCCTATCATGTCGGCCAAAAAAAACAAAATGAAAGCTAAGTGCCCGAAAGAGAACCTATAACAGTGTCAACGACAAGGCAGCACTGCGGAGTTTAACACCATCGTTATCCCACTTTGACTCTGGTGAAGTTGCTCCAGCTACAAATGCCTGCACCATTTCATTAAACAAATTCATCAATCCTTTATTCTACCTTGTTTTTCAGTTGCAGCAATTTGACGAGTGCGATTTTCTCAATGTATATTTTCACAATGTCGGCTTTTAGTAATTTCACCAACAGATAACTGAAGATGTTAACGATTGAGCTCGTTCATTGCAAACATTAGGGTCTGTGTTGAAGAGCTTTCATTAGTAAACACGTAAGTAAGCTTTTGAAATGGCCACGCGTAAATGGATATACATAGTTGGTCATAAACATACACCCGATCCCAACAAATGCACCTAGGTGGGGGCCACTAATGACGTTGGGTTAACGGAATGTTATTGTATTGCAAGAAAGTTGAGACCATTCTATGACTTGACAAGATAACAATTAGATACCTTCCCACTACTAACAGCAGCTACAAGTGCAACATGTTGGTCATCTCTGCCAAACTCATAGAAATAATATGTCCTGTTCAACATCATAAATAGCAAACATGAGAAACTCTGGTAAGAACTATAGAAACCTTCGAGAAGAAATTTGACGGGTATTAATAATGAAGCAATACCTGAAACCTTCATCTTCTTTTATTTTTATAGTTCGTGCAGAGTACAGTTTTGATACCCCACCTGCAGTAGCATCAAGCGAAAGCTAAAGTACACAGTAAAAACTAATACTTACAAGGCATTGCGAATGATCAGTAAATACCAATACTTTCACGGCATTGCGAAAGATAAGGAAGATGTGAATAGCAATAAAACATCAAATCACACAGAAGTACATCTGATGTTTATACTACATTCCATTACTTTTGTATTGATCAGTGATCCATAGTGTATAAACAAGCCCGCATCGCATCACATTGCGTTGTCCGCGATGTAGAGGTTTTCAAAACAATGAACCGATATTTCCCATGTCATCAAGGAGTAAAAAGACCATGTTATGGGCAGTATCAAGGGATATCTTATGGTTTCAACTGATATTTAGGCGTTAGGATAACCACATCACTCCGTTACCGCATCACCGTTCCGTTACCGTGATCGCGACCGTTACCGCATTTTTACACTATACAGTGATCTAAAGGGAGGAAAGATGATTCAAATTTCAATCTACATACCTGGAATGAAAATCTTAGCTGCTTCTTTTATAGAGCCTAAATCAGTAATGTCTTGAGCCTGCAATGTCAAAAAATGCTTATCAGAACTCAAGAGTGGCGCCATCTGTTGAGAAGAATGTGGGAAACAGAAGGTTTAAACTAAAAATGCATTTGGAGATTAAGAGAAGCTTAAAATGGTAGCTGGACAAAATATGTGGAAATCAAATCCTCAAAGTCAGACATAGAAAGAGGATCTCTATTAATGCTTTAGCAACTTGATAAAACAAGCAGCGGACAGCTTGGAATGAAAAGGCGTACAGATTAACAGACGATATAAATTTTTGGCAGAAGTTATAAGCTGGAAGTACAAAGGCAGAGTCAACTGTTCTTCAAGCAAAAGTCTTTTTTGATATCCCACTAAATTCACAATCTTATGAAAGAAGTAAATAAAAAAATTAAGACAAACCTCTAGGAAGGTGATTTTCAGTTGGTTGGTGGGCTTGATTATAACACTCACTACCTCAGACCTGCATTGAGCAAACCGTAACATTCCAAATAAGTAATAATCTTGATGACCAAATTAAATGCCTATAGGAACTGGAAGAAGGGATCGTGACTATTCTTACCCATCAGGGGATGCAAACCGTGCAGCAAATGTCTTTGGCTTTGCCTTATCTCCATAAAGGGACTGTCCAGCACTAAAATCCTGAAGGGAAAAATGTGTAATGGAGTCTCATAAGAAACTAATCAATTATCCAATTTGAACAGAGAAAATGAGGACAAAACTGCTTTCTCATTTCCAACACTCAAGTTTCAAGTTTCAATCAATAACTTTAGACAGAATTAGTAGTAGTACATAACTCCATAACTACAGTAAGATATTGTTCCAATTTGGACCCTATTTGAGCCATTGAACTTATTGAAATGACCCACAATAATCTAGGGGATCTCAAACTGTTTACAGCACAGTCAAACAAAAAATAAGTGATTTATTTAAGTGACGCAAGGCATGATCAACATAACAGAGCTTCAGTTCAATGATGTATCAACATATCTAACTGTTAGAAGAATATGAATCACAATGTCTCCACTCTCCATTTCAAATTCTGTCTTTTAAGGTATGTACACCTGCCTTTCAACAGCCCATCTTCGTCCAACAATCACTTTTAAAATTCCAACATTACCAAAAAGAAAAAGTAGTGTTGGTTTAATTGAATCTCTTTACGATTCTCCCTTTAACCTTAGTGGCACACCTCTCTTGCATAATACTCCAATCTCAATTCTCCATTTGAGCCACCTATAGTGAATCATATGCCTAACATATAGATCAATATTGGCATTCTTAAAAACAGAGTCCATGCACTTGAAACCTTCAATTGGAAGATGATTCTTTGATTAAAACCGGTGTTACCAGGATCAACAGGTTGCCTAGCGCCCCATCTTGTGATCCTAAGTAAGGGTCAGTGGTGACCTGGGTTGACCAGATTCGCAATCTCAAGCAGCAAAATAGTTCATCCTAGAACTCTAAATGCACTCACAAAAATGGAAAAATAACAATGGAATGGAAACTTACTGATTTTCATTAGTCTTGAAGATAGAGATGCTGAGGATTGAGGAGAGTAGATGATAAGCACCATTGAAGTTCATTAATTTGTTTCATGAAGATGGAGAAGAGGATGATAATGACACCATTGAAGCATTAACCTTTACCATTTAAGAAGATGAATAGAACGGAAAGAATTGCTTCATGAAAATGAACATGAGGGAACAAAATTGCTTGGGGAACATAAAATGACCCAAAGGAGTAGGTGGATGCTGTCGTGTGTCAGTTAGACTGCACATGGTCATGGCTCTAAGATGGGTAAAATTTATAAGAGAATGGATAATATGTTAGGAGAACTTAAAGACATTATGATGGTAAACAAGTATGCCGTTGATTACCCTAAAATGGAGAAGATTGTGTTAGAGAGGTTTGAAAATTTGAGCATTCCCCTCCATTGTTTAGAATTTGCTTTGACCCCTAAATTCTATCATTCTCAATACATCGAGATTCCAACTTAAGGAGGGCCAACTAGAAAAGCTCCTAAATATGACTTAGATATCATGATAGGAGTGATGAGTGCTTTTGAACGGATTGCTAATGGTCAAAAAGAGGCTACAGTTTTTAGAGATCATTTTGCTGAATTTCACATGAAAAAAAAGGCTTATTTGGTATGCCTACTACTCAATTTGATGCATTGACAACGAATACTTAGATTAGAGGTCTAGCTATGGATCATAAACACTAGAGTTAGCTGAGCTAGCAAAAAAGATTCTTTCTCAATGTATAAGTAGTTCTTTTGCTGAAAGAGTTTGGAGCACATACAACCATATTCACAATGTGAAGAGAAAAAAACTAAATTTTGAATACTAAGTTCAATTTGCTTGATTTTCTTTCATCATATTGCTTTTAGGTACATCATAATGCAAGGGTTTGTCATTAATGGGTTCAGAACTCTTGATTGTGTGAATACTAAGTTCAATCTGGCTAATTTTCTCACTAAAGCCATGAGTAGGGACTCAATTGAACAAAAGTCAATTGCAATCAGGTCATGTCACTCTAACTCAAGGTGAGAGCCCAATTCACACTCGATTAACAATGTGTCTTGAGTTCAGTGTGGTCTAACTCTCTTTGATGTTTGAAAGCAACAAAAAATTAATGAATCAAAATTGCTTAAAATTGTTATGAGCAAGGTAATCATCCATCAAAAGTTCTCAAGTTCTAGAGTTGAAGAGCTCTAGGTGAATTATCGTATCACTGGGGTATAATAAATGTAAAAAGAAACTACCTTAAGCTTGAAGTGTGCCAGCTTCAGTATTCAAGACTAGCATATAAACTATGATAAACTTATGAATAGATAAGAAACAACCATTAAATTATGACAAAAAAATGACATTGTGTTATGTTCCATGTGTACTTCATATTTAAGTGTTCAAATAAATTAGAAAACTTGATTTTAAAATTAAATCTGTATTGGAACAATAAATTCTAAATGGCTCTGAATGGGGGGATTGTTTGAATGATTTAGAGCAAGTTAGGGCATCCCTTGATACTATATAATAGTGGGACATACAAAAGTAAGGCATTAGGTCCAAGTATTTAAGATACGAAGCAAAGAAAGAAACAAGGCAAAGCTCAACGAAGCAAGTGCTAGTTCGTGTAACCATAGTGCTCATTCGAGCATTTTCAGCTTTCTTGAGGTTTAAATAAAGGGCATGCATGAGGTTTAAGACACATTATATTCATGAATCCTTGCTTCATATTTCTCTCTACACATGAACAAATAAAAATTTTACAAACTCGTGATTTAGTTTTCTGATTTTACAATCATCCTCACATACATATTCATTTAGATTGAAAGGTTATTGTTTGTATTTCATTGTGAATTTCATCTTATATTCCCAACTCCAAATCACCATTGTGGGGAAAATATCAAAAGAAAGTTTTCATACGCTTCCGAAGTGACTTAAAGTGTTGCAAACTAATCTTCAAATTTCTATCCTTTTGGTGAATTCAAGAAGTCTATTGCCATGTATACAACGGAGTACAAATATGAACTTGTAATTTGTATTGCTTTTATTATAAAACACTATGATAGCAGCCATTTCAACAATAATAGAGAATGAGCCTAGACGATGTGGAATAAATTACAAAATACACAATCTCAAACTTGAAATGATTATTTAAACTATAATATAAGTGATAAATACCATATCTCAATTAATTCCGAAAATGACAACACAAAATGATACGAATTTCCGTCTAAAATTTTGCAACAATTCCCAACTGAATCGCACAAAAAATTTTAAAAATTAAGATTGAGAAAAAGAATAGAACCTCAGGTTCCATAATGTCCTCGAACTGGGGAGGAACACGAATGCAAAATCCATCTCCATAGAATTGAAACCACGATTTAGTGTTGGAAATGCTGGAAAGAATAGATTTTGTAGGAGTATCAGTTGCAGATAGAGCAGTAGAGGGATTAAGGGTTAGAGAAGCAATGCAGAGAGAGATTGATTGGAAGAGGAAATCTCTCTTGAAGGATAGAGTTTTAGGGTTTATGGTAAGAGAAAATTGTGGAGAAGAAGAAATGGGTTTTGGGGTTTGAGAAGGTTTAGGGGTAGGATGAAGAGAAGAAGAAAGGGGAAGTGCCATGAGAGAGTAAGGCACTTGCCAGTTGCGCCATTGCCACAAGAGAATGAGAGTAGATAATGGGATAACGTTTTTTAGTTAGTTTAGCTCCAAAATCCAAATACAGATTGATAGGAAATCGGACTTTGATGGGGCTTAACGGGTAACACGGAGGCTCGGATTATTTTCGATTTACAAATTGTTATAAGAGACGGTCTCTCCGAAAAACATATTAAATTTATGGCTAAATATCCCAATTAATATAAATTAAAGAGAAAATAAAAATATAGACTTTTTATTTTGAGATTATCTCTTTGAGGGACTGTCCACACAAGAATAGTTGTTTTCAATTAGGTAGATTTGATACCAATTATTTGGTTTGGGTTTATGTCGGATTTACGACTTTATTTCAAGGGTTTTTAAAAATTTTTTCACATCATTCAATTTTTCCATAAATTTATACATAAAGTTTTGATTTCAAAGCTATTACAAATAAATATGACTCAATGTTGTGGGTTTCAACTAGAAACGAGAACATAAAACTGAAAATCAGTTAAATTTAGGTTTGACTATTTTTTTGGCATTTTCATGTCGGGATATTTTTGGATATCGGTCAAACCTTTTGGATTATGACCTATTTATTATTGGTTGGATTTTTAGATTATTTACTAGTTACAAATCAAAATTTATGGATTATTAACCACTCATTTTCAATCGGATTTCGGATCAATTTATGGTTGGACCAATACATGACAATTCTCTAGACGATAAATTAAATAATGCGATCGGATTTTGGTTGGGTGTTGTATAGGGTTTAGATTTTATCGAGTTGAGTTTTTATCTAGTAACCTAACAATTTGATTCGTTTCGGTTTAGTGTTAGGTAAAATTGGGTGTGGTTGTATGTCGCATCAATATCACCCGGTGAATTTTGTTTTTGATCGGTCAAATTCAATTGTTTTTATATTGGATTGGGTCAATAAAGTTCAAGTTCAAAATGATTACACTCCGAATCAAATCGAGTTTAGTTAGACAATATATGAGTCGGATCATTTTTTATGTCTCGTAAATTTGAGTTGGGTTATTTTATGTTTGGGTTGGCTTTAGGTCGGTGTATCATGTTTGGGTTCAATTGGAGTCGAAAATAAATATGAATTCTTGGTATATTGGGTTTATGTTTATTTTATGCGGTGCATATATTAATTTGAAGTAAATGTTTTGATAGTTTTTGATAGAATTTTTTTTTTGAAAGAATAGTTTTTGATAGATTTGGATTAAATTTATTTCATGAATTTGAAATTTTGGTTGAAAGTCAAGTAAATTATTATTATATATTAAAATTTTATTTGAACAAATTATATCTTAATAAATTGAAAATTATTGAATTTTATCTTTTTCTTTCACATAATATTTGAAATGAAAAATAAATTTATAAAAATCCTCCATCCAAAATAAAATGTCATACCCTCAATATATTCAATACCAATTCCCAAAAGTTTATTTTATTTCAAATAAAAAATAATCGATATAAAACATTCAATTTATCAAGATTCTCTATCCAAAATCACAACCATGAAGTTTTCCTTCAAAATTATATCTTGAAAATTTATTCGTATTTCAAATAGAAAATACATGATATGCTAAGTTAAATCTTCTAAAGTTCACAACCCAAAATTCAATTGTCAAATTCTCACTCCTTACTTAAAATTCAAAAGTTTGCTTTTATTTCAAATATAATATATTTAATATACAAAATTAAATATCTCTTAATCCCCTGTCAAAGTATAATCCAAAATAAATTTTCCTCTAAAGTCAAGTTTTAAGTTTGTTTTTTATAATAATATAGTCATCATCATATTCAATATGATCCGTTCATAATTGTTATGATCAGAGCGAAGAAAAGAAGACGACATATCACACCTTTTGAAGGAGACTGCAGTTAATGAAATCCTCAGCTTGGTAAAAGTCTTCAAAGAATAACAGAGACAAGATAAGACAAAGATAAGGTAAGACAACACAAGCATACAAAATAAAAATAAACCAAAAAATTTTTTTAACATACATATGCACCGACAACAAACATGGCAAAAAAACTTTAAGTTTATCCCTAGTCAAATTCTAATAAAGATGCACTCACTCGTATCAATCGTAATTGTTTCCCTTGATGATATGCTAAAAAGTTTTCATGAATATATTTCTTGTCAAATTTTATTAATGTCATCATATGAAGCATTCGTTTCAAAATTTGTCATGATTTTCAGTTTGTCATCATTTTCAAGTGATAATTATTTTGACAAACATCTTTTAAATTATTACAAATTACTTCCTTTATGGGTATAAGTTGCCGCCTTTCTTTCCTCTCCACCCTATTTATAGTTTTTCTATGAGCGGGATACACCGGATAAGATGATGACGATGATCTTTAAAAATTTACTTCCTCTATTCCAAATTACTTATATTATTAAAATTATTACACTATTCATTCATCATCCTTAGTTTGTGATTAGTTTTAATTCATAAGTTAATACATAGTCAAGTGCGATATCGTCTCAATTCACTACTTATTACTCTTTCTCCTTATATATTCTCTCTACTTTCTAACATTTATTACTATTTTTCTTCTTTTTCTTTATCATTTTTTGCTCACCTCAAGCTAGCACCAACAACCCATTTGGTAATCGTAATTAAATGGTCAGAATGAAAATAATTTGTTGTGTAAATTTTCATGATATTTATCATTTCATTCCAAATGGTAATAAAAGTTTAATCATAAAAAAATTTTTTGTTCACAATTTTCCATTATCACTTGTCAAATAATAATGCATTGGAATGAATTTTGTGAAGAAAATAAGATTGTTGAAGAAGTATAACCATGTCCATTAAACTTGTCAAGAGATATTTTTAATAAAATTACACTAACTTTCTATAACCATTCCCATCATTTAGTATCGATTACCAAACGGATCCTAAGATGTTTTACTTGAATATCAACAACCCTATGTAACTAAGTAATACCATCACCAAGTTAATTTTTCTTAATTAGGCTTCAACAATATTCAAAAACTCCCCCCACCCCACCCAATAAAGCAGAATCCTTCCACAACACAAATTAACAAAGGGACCCTCTTATAACCCCATGCCTTATGCTCCATAGAAGTTATCTTGTGGTCGCCTTACACTCAAACAATCTAACATCAACAAATACACACCACCCAAAATCCCCAAGCCATCAAAAAAACATCACAGAAAATATTCACTATTTTCACAAACCATAACCATTTTATCCTTGATGAATTTCCTCCCTCAAACGCACTAATCCTCAAATTCTCTCTCAAATGGAAACCATTCTTTCTCCTCCCACATTTTCCCCACTTCTCAATCACAAACCCTCTTCTCCCAGAAATTTTATCTCTTATTCTCTTCAACCCAGATCAAATTCACTATCATACACAAAAACCATTTCGTGTTCCCTCAAAAAGAACCTATATTTCCCTCAAAAATCACCATCCTTTACAATACCCACAAATTGTTTTTCTCCCATTCAACAAGGATTAGCTGCTTTTGCTCTGTCTTTAGCACTGAATTTCACCCCCATTTTACCAATTTCTTTTGCTGGAGCTTCTGAATTTGATGTTCTAAATGATGGTCCGCCCAAAGAATCATATGTTGTTGATGATGCGGGAGTTCTTAGTCGGGTCACCAAGTCTGATCTCAAAAGGTTGTTGTCTGATTTAGAGTCTAGGAAGAATTTCCATATTAATTTCATCACAGTGCGGAAACTAACTGTAAGTTTTGTTTAATTTCATCTTTGTCTCTTAATGTTAGTATCTTGATTCATATATAAATGTTTATAATGGAGCTTTTTGTTTGTTTAGCTTATAAATTAATTATATGTCTTAGTACTTCAAAGGATAATACATTATTTTCATTTTCTTTTTGTTTTAAGCTTATGGTTGAGGCTCCAGTTAAATGTCAATGCAACGCATTACTTAGATGAGATTCGAACTTGTGATACTAATGTCCCATTAGCTCTGGTGATTGATATCATGTCAAGAAACCAACTGAACAAAAAGCTTGAGCTTATGGGTGAGAGTTAGAGACCCAATATATGTAATATTATGATTTGGGTAAGTGTTTTTGTCATCATATTGGAGTGGAATGGATGCAACATTGGAAATTAGTGTGTGCTAGGACAATTCAAGGGAGTAAAAGAATAATGTGAAGAATTTGATTTTGATATAGCATAGGGCAAGAGATTATTGATAGGAATGAATAGAGAAGTGAATATGTAGAGGATCATTATAATATTGAATTCCAAGTGAAGATTATTAATGCTATTAGTTTAGTAATGTTTGGGGTATATATTAGAGAAGGCCAAAGATTAAATTAAGATAGTATGTTGCATGGGGCTCTTTGTTTTTTTCGGTTGCTGTTTTGACACTTTGTACACAAACACAATGAATCTTGCATATCAATGGAAACATTGCGCGGATGTGTTTGTTGGATAGTTAGTAGCCCATATTTATCAAGATCACAAAAGGAATATTGCAGAAAAAGATTAGTGGCGAGATCAGCAGAAGTGGACAAAGACTGCGAATATGAAAGATAAGAACAGGAACATGGTTCGACTCTGGATAGAGCAACAAGTTCCGATTCATGGATGAAGAGAGGGGATTTGACCTTTTTGCTTAATATCTAGTTCTATCGAGTATTACATAGAGATCATTGTAATACTTAGTTGGAGCTTTGCAACATCAGTTTCTTAAAACTTGGTTTGGATGAATATCTTGGAATTAGGAGCGAAAACAACGGAAGGAAGGGAGAGCGGAGGGAAGAGAAAGGAATAGAGGAAATTATGAGGGGAATTCCTGTTTGTTTAGGAGGGAAGAGAAGGGAAACCCAAATCTTTTCACTTTTGGAGAGATTTTATTCTTAATACATTTAAGGGAGTTGATCCCTCCAAATCCCTCCCTTCCAAATTGGTATCTAAGTAATAGAAAATCCGTCCTCCAAATCTCTCCCCTTCTGTTCGCTCTAAATCCTTCAATGTGAACCTTGTGTTAGTTTTAAGTGTAGATCTCAAATATATGTAGTTATTCCTCTTGATGTATAAGACTGGGATGTTCCATTATAAAAAATCAGATATCGACAAGTCTGATAAGTTGAAAGATATTACTGAAGGAATTCAATTCAATGTATCTTTTTGGTGCATGGAGAGCTACAAGGGAAGCATAAATACAAGATTTTGATCTCATCCCCCCACCCAAATGACTTTATTAGCTAAGTTAGTTGGCTTCCATGTTACTTGGATTTGGATTTAGGTACTGATGTCGGATACTAGACATGTCCAAGTGTCGAAGACGTCTAAATATTCAATTTTAGCGTCTAAGTGCTATACCAATGTCCGAGCATCAAGGATCGGACACAAGTAAGTGAATCAAAAATGAAGAATCCGAGTAACACAAGGACTTGGTTTCATACCCTATTATGCTAAAATTGTCACTAGATTGTTTTGATTGTTGATTGCAAGTTAAATTATATGTAGAATAGTAACTACAGATACTGATTGGCTCAAGCTGATATTATTTTCTTCCAGAGCAAGGCCGATGCATTTGAGTATGCCGACCAAGTATTGGAGAAATGGTACCCAACTCTCGAGGAAGGTGATAAAAAAGGGATAGTTGTCCTTGTGACCAGCCAAAAGGAAGGGGCAATTACCGGTGGACCTTCATTTATCCAGGCTGTTGGAGAAACTGTTCTTGATTCAACTTTGTCTGAGAATCTTCCTGGTAAAAAACCTTGTTATAAAAATGCCCTTTCTTGTGCTCTCGTGCTAAATTTAAAAACTATTCAATAGCCAAAAAGTTCTGTTTTTTTACAAGATGGCTTAAATGTAATGTCACTCATAAGAAAATCCAAGAAAGAAGATTAGTTATGGAGATGAAATATTGATGATGGTTAAAATTGTACTTGCAGTACTAGCAACTGAGGAGAAATACAACGAAGCCATTTATAGCAGCGCCAAGCGGTTAGTGGCTGCTATTGATGGTCTTCCCGACCCTGGTGGTCCATCATTCAAGGATAACAAGCGAGAGTCGAACTTCAAGACTAAGGAAGAGACTGAAGAAAAACGAGGTCAATTTAGTCTCGTGGTTGGAGGCTTATTGGTCATTGCATTCGTAGTCCCTATGGCACAGTATTATGCATATGTTTCCAAAAAATAGGCTGTTTTTTGATTTATGCCATATTGTGAATTTTTGTAAAGAATATGTACACATACATAATTAATCAACTAAAATGTTTGACCATGTAAACAACTGATTGATGAGGTACTTATTTAAGGGCTATGAGTAAATCTATCATGTGCACTAATTCTTTTGTTAATGTCTCAAGTCATGGCAATGAAACTTAACATTTTACATGTCTGCATCCTCCATAAAGAATTCAAATGTGATGTAAATTCTTGTCATTGATTGAAAATAAAAATAAAAATGTGATTTAATCCATAATTCAGGATCAATGAATTGTATTATATGTACTTTACATTCTTTTGGGGTCTAAATTTAGTATACATCGTCGTTATCTAGAAGTTAGAACTTGAGCTTTAAGAGAAATGGCATCTGGTCAGAGAAAGGCGGATCCGAATATTTTCCGGTAAGGATCTGTGATGCAACATACTGATTTGCTGCTTCTGTGTAATGAATGCCATCCCAGTTGATATACTCTGTGCTGTCGCTGCATCCTTTAGCAGTAACCGAGGTGCCATTTATGGTTTTCGTTTGCCCACATGGTACTCGACTGTCGTAATTTAGTGGAGGGCCGCCATATCCACAGCAAGCCATGATTGGCTGTTCAAACCCTGCAGATCATGGGTTAAAGTAGATGTTCAGGACAAAAATGAAGAAAACAAGAACAGGATCAGTTAAAAGTTCGGAAACCCACCATATCTAGAATAGTTTGACAAAAGATTAGACTTGATTGTGTATATATCAACATACGTGACATTCGAATCTGCATATTGTCCTTGTAACTTCTTGCAGAGGGCATGGAGTTGCAGGTTGAATAGCTGAGCAGCTTGGTTGTGTCCTGCAACACACCCTAGTGTGTCCAACTTTGATGGGTCAGTCCCAAATTTGGCAATGTTCTGGGGCAAGCATCCTACTGGACCTGTATTGTGAATCCAAAAGAATCGTGCTCCCACGTCATACAATTTCTGAACAAAAAACGACAGATGGTATTCAAACAAACACAACTTTTATGTTTTCATAGAATCTGAGTTATAGTTAAAGCTTACTGCGATGCCTGCTTCAAATTCTTGTAAAATGTATGGGATCGAGGCAAGAACTTGATCAAGCGACTTTGAGTAAAATGCACCACCCACATCGTTCTGGCCTATGTCGAACATGTAAAGAGCCTTTCCGAAGGAATCTTGTGACGGGATATACTTGTCAACTTTCCTACCTGAGAACAATCGGAAATTTGATCAGACATTTTCCAGTACATGGTCTCATTTCTTTTCGAATATCCCAAAAGACGGGAGAATGCATACTTTTAGCTAAATCTTGGACTCGATCTTTGAATCGAAGAAACTGAGCCATCTGAATTCCAAATGAGAAGGGACTAACTGATGATGCAGTTGCTGGAAGAATCGTTGATCCTGCTGCAGCAAAGTTGCAACCTTTTCTGAATACAGGCGCGCCGACAGAATCCAAATAGGCATTGAGAAAGGGTAAGTCAAGTTCATCCACTGCAAGAAATCAAACACACTACTAATGGGAAGACACAAGACAGGAACATAAAAAACATAGGAAAACAGTGAAGTCCTTACTGAGAAAATCAACGATCAAACGCCCGTCACAGAATCTTCCTGACGGTTTTTTGAAGTAAGTCTCTCCATAGGGATCATCAATCTCCTCAAGGCCTGAAGCTACGCGATCACCAGTATCGGAATTTGAATCGCCGAAGTTGAAAACTGCTGGGTAGTTAAAATCTATGGATCTGACATAAGATATGGATATGGATGTTAAGAGGAGAATTTGGAGAAATAAGTTACTGATGGTGGCCATGTCTGGTGCAATGTCAGCTATGGAGATGTAATATGATTGCTGCAGAACAACCTTTATAAGTTGTTAAGAGAAGGACAAGAAAGTGTGAGAAATAAAAAAGGAAAAAAATATTAAGAATTGGTTGGTGATAAACTGAAAATCATGGGCAAAGAAAAGCTTGCTTTGAATAATGGTAATCCAACAGAAATCCCCTGCTTCAATTCCAAATTGCCAAATATGCCCTGGATGTGAATGTGTGGTCATTGGACATTGGTTAGAGTGGTTGAATTAATACTGTTTACTCCTTTCGTACCATTGAATTTGTTACATTTTTTATAAAAGGCTCGTTCTGTCTTATTTCGATGGGCCAAAGATTCATACTTTGTTAGTTTTGAATTACGAATGACTATACTAAAATAACTCATTAAATCATATGCATTTTTTATTTATGTAAAGTTGTAGATGAATAGATGATGTTTGATATCAAGGTTAATCCAAAACATATTTGTTATCACTAAGCAACATCTTAATAAAATTGTGATAAAGAAATGTCGTAAAAAGGTCTCAAACTGAAAATGCAAATGTAGCAAATTTGATGAGATCGGAAAATATTTGATTGGACTGAAAATGAGCTCATCAGTCATAAGCATAACTAATCTGATAGAGTTAGAATAGTTATTTTAGAATAGACCTAGAAACTCTACCCATACGCTGCACATATTATAATCTAATTCCCAGAAAATTAAACATTATTGTGGTGTGATGCTTGGACTTTCAATTTTAAAAAACCTAAAATTCTTTTAAAAAAAACTCCCTTTATAATTAGAAATATTCAAGTTTGATGTAAATTTTGATTAAAAATATTTTTTGTCATATCAAATATCATATCATTGTAAAATTCTCATACAATATAATATAAATTATACAATTTGACAAAAGATAAAGAATGATTGGCTTGTAAACAACAAGATCAAAAAGTCTATCAACTAACAAAATTAAAATTAAAAATATGAACATTTTAAAAATTTTTGTTTGTTAAGAATTATATTTGGAGTAATCACTTTAATTAATTGAGGGTTTACTTGGAGGGGCATTTTAGTAATCAAGTGGAGTGATATGGTGATGAAGGTAGGGCATACACTATCTTAAATCTTTCCTATCATCAAGAAGCAAACTATTCATAATTATCTTCTACGGATAGCAACACCAAAGTTTTCTGTGGCCTATCACATTGGCGTTTCTCTATGTTTTGCATTCTTCACTCCATCCCAAAATCAAAACCAAGCTTGGAAAACTCAACTTTTTATGTTGCTACATGTATGGGCGGAGTAAATATTACAGGATCCCTATAATTTTTTTTATTTATTTTCGAAATGGAGTTCTTAGGGCCTTTACGTATTAATCACCTATAAAAATAATTAACGTCAAAATGTAAATATTACATTTAAAAGAAATAGTTTATGCTTGAATGTTGCTCATAAACACAATAACAAGACACATTTCATCTTATAAACAAACAAATATATTAAAAGCGAAAAATTATTATGAACTACAAAACTTGAATATACAAAAAAAAAATGTATCTTGAAATTAATTTGGGGCCCCTAATTTTTAGGCTCTAAGCGGTCGGGCACCTTGAATGAGCCTAAAACTGCCCATAAGGTCTTTTATTTGGAGGGGATCAAGGATATATAGATCTTTGGTTTTGAATTATAATGAACTAAGATAGAAACCCGTACAATATACGAATTTTTATATACGAATTTTAGACTATTTATATTGTAATTTCTGTCATTAAAGTGTTAATACATTTTTAAAAAGAAATAATTGCATTACCAAAAATTAGAAAATATTTTTAGTTGATTGATTTTTATTGCACTATATTTGATAGTTGAGGTAGTCTGATTGCATACAGAGTGATTATCATTGGTTGCTTTTTTGCATTAATTTATTTGTTGCCAAATTGACATTCAATTCAATATTCTTGACATTTTTCCTTAAATTCAAAAATGTAATTATGGTAGTCTAACAATGTAAATTATTGATTTTAATGATCTATTAAATAAATTTTATGTCATTTCAGTTTAAAAGAACAATTGCTGGAAAAAAGGGCAATTAGGTACTTTCAGTAATTTCCTAAATTGCAGTATAATTTATCATGCGGTATAATTTTCTACATAGTACATAATACATTTCACAGTATACTTTTATGAACAGTATATCATATATATTACAGTGTAATTCCAATAATTTATTATATAATATATAATTTTCTAAACAGTACATCATATATTTCCTAGTATAATTTTTAAACAATACATTTATATATAATAGTGTAATTAAAATAATTGTAATTTATTGCATACATTAATGTATACATTTTTTCAAAAATACAAATTCGTAAATATAGTAAATCCAAAAATAAATGTTAATTAGTCAAATTCCATTAATAACGTCCAATGAAAAAAAGACAAATAACATTCTCATAATCAAACTGTCTTATGCTATTCATCATCATCATCATCCTACCCAGTGTATCCCGCTCATAGAAAAACTATGAACAGGGTCCGGGGAGGGAAAGACGGCAGCAACTCATATCCATAAAGGAGAGCGCGACCAAAGGAGTCCCCCGGCTCGAGATGATAAAGAGACGTAACCACACGGGAAAGACGGCGACAACTCATATCCATCAAACTGTCTAAAATTAATGGTATGTATGATTTGTATGCACGTGGTTAGATATTAAACTATCACCCTTTGAAATTGAGTCGACCTAGTATTTTATTATGCATCTCTCTATGAATTATCTTATTTTTGAAGGAGATAGTGATGTACTCAAGAAAGCAATTAAAAGTAATAGCTCTTCATCTTTCATTTCATAAATAAGTTTGACATCCACAAAAACCATGACTTTCGGGGGATTGGGATGATTCCAGATCAGAAATCCGTTGCAAAAAATATCTTACCGACATCCTTAATAGTAAGATATCTTCTTTTCAAATTAGTATTGTTAGAGATTTTCTGACCTGTATATTAGATTTATGGTCTAATCATCTCATCCTTGTCTCTCACAATAAATTTGCTAAATTGCGTTAATTATTATCAATATAAATTGAGTATTAAATCTTGTTTTAGTTGGTTTACTTTGATCATGTAACTAAAGTTTCCTGTAATAAAAAAATTATAAATTATTTAAAATTTTTTTAACCTTGATTATTTATCTCATTTTCCATTAATTCCTACCACTTCATATGTCTTATACCACAACTAACATTTGTATAATCTTTTCTCCTCATATATATGAATTCTCTAACTTATCCTCAAATGAAAAAACAAGTTTGTTGGAAAAGAAAATATTTGTCTTGAATATTTGTTTGTATTCCATTAAAATATATAGAAAAATGATGATTTTAGGAAACTACATATTACACAATTATAAATATTGGTAGAATAAAATATTTACAATTTAGATATTATTATTATTAATTACAATATTTACAATATTGCTAGAAAATAATATTGTTGAGATATTATTATTAATATTCTAATACACGTTATAGTGGAGTCGGGAGGTTCACTAATGTTGTGACTGTTCAAAATTTTTGAAACATAATAAAAGGAAATTAAAGCCTTCGGTGAAAATGTATGCAATATTATATACTGATGAAACACAAGCAACTTTTTCACAAACGAAATGAGTAATAATTTTAATGTGCCCCTTTCATTGTGTTGAACATCATTGCCAAACCGATACACATCATTAATATTATCATAATACACCAAAGTAGCCTTTGGAATGGAACAATAAAGCTCAAGTAGAAGATTGTGAAGCCAAAAAGATTCAGATACTACATTGGCAACTCCACAAATATTCGGCTTTGGCATTAGCATTGGAACGAGATAAGGTAGCTTGCCGTTTTGAGGACCAAGACAACAAATTGTCACCTAAAAACACAGTGCTCCGAACTCTAAAGTAGGATGACGAGTATTAGGGTACCCAGCCCAATCAACATAAATGAAACAAGAGTGATGATGATATGAGGAAAAAAGATGCAAACCATATAATGACTTATTCAATCGACAGAAAACAATTTCCTACATAAGCATGCATTTTTAACATTCAACTGATTGGTAGACCACTTTTTAGCAAAGGTAGACCAAGAACATTACAAATTGTTAATGGTTTCACAATGGGGTTGTATCTCTCTCCATAATCAATGCCCACCTGCGGTAGTTGGTTTGGAGGCTTCCATTGGGTTGTGGCTCTCATTGGACATAGAAACTAAGGTAGGGAAAGGATTATGTTGCTCGATAGGATCAAGGGAGAAAGTTGTATGATCTGGGTCAGGGGGACCAGAATTTGAGTTAGGATCGTGAGGGCCAATAGAAGAGCTCTCATGTGCAAATTTTTCTTTGAGCTTTGTCATTTTGCGAAGGAGTTTGAGGGCAAGAGGAACGAAAAGATATGCCATTTTTTACTTATATCTTATAAAAAGTAGTATTACCAAAATCGCTATAACGATTATCACATTGAATGTTTTTAATTTTCCGATCAAATTGAGTTTTGATGTGTGCTCTAAAAAGTCTAAAAGAAGGATAACCTTGAAATTTGAGAGATAGAAAAAGTCTATAGAAATTTAGAGAAAGTATCCAAGAAAAGCACATAAAAATGATGATTATTAGTCCTCAAAAAGGGAAAAGTCCAAAAATCACTATAAATAATGTCATAAAGCATATAAATAATATTCATAGAAGAAATAAGTGACAATTTAATATGTTTACCAAGCAGATAAAATTGACAAAAATTAGAAATGTTTGTTATAGCACAAGAAATGGATTTTGTTTTCCGAGAAAATCTGATATGGTAGATTCTAGATATCCCAAACCAACATGCAAAGAGAAGGGGCCAAAGCAGTAAAGAAATATGGGGATAAGGAAGGGGTCAAAAGTAATTGAGACATTTTTATTAGTGGTAAATTTACCAACATAAATTAAATTCATAATTTGTTTTAGAGCATAAAGAACATATATGTGTAAAAAGGGAGGATTAAAGGAGACAATTTTATCATTACCACGTCCACTAATAGGAATAGAATGGTCATTTTTAGCAGTAATTCCATTATTTGTGCTTAAATTAGAATAAGAAAAGAAATTACCAACATCGAATGTCATGTGAGATGCAGCTCTCGTATCCATATATCTAGAAGAATCCGGTGGAGTACGCCCAAAAGTGTGATAATTAGCTTGAATGTACAAGGGAGGAGCCCATGGTAGTAGATGTCCATATTGGACGCCAAAGTTGTTTGTTTGGTTGAGAACATCGGCCATGATGTTTATAAGGTTGCCAAATACAAATTTGGGTGTGCTTCCATAATAGGTTGCAATGGAGATAGAGATAAAAAAAAGTATGAAGGTAACAAGTTGTTGAAGTACGGAAGAGGCAGAAGAAGAGATTATGAATATGGTTAAAATTAAATTCTTGATACCTTGAAAAAAATATTTGCTATGAATATTTCTTTTTCTTTGTATTGCATTTAAATATGTAGGACGTGTACAATGATGATTTTAAAAAATTTAATATTACACAATAATAAATATTATTTGAATAAAATATTTACAATATATATAAAAATAAAATAATTTCTTTGAGAGGAATTATAATGGAGGTTATGTGTAGAAGAGAGGAGCTAATTTTGGGAGAAAAATAAGCTAAGCAAGGATGCTTTATGTATGAGACTTTGGTGCAATAATAACTAAGGATATAAGGGCGAATTGATAGGGGAAGATGTAGGGCTTGATGTAGAGCAAAAGGGGGCAGCAACATATAAGACAGCATGCAGCAGTAGATACGCACAGAAGCTGGCAGCATGGTCGCTCGACCATGGCTCGACCAAGTGGCTGCAGGCCAGCCTTTTCCTGCTCTGTTCTTGCTTCTCCACGTACCTCTATGGTCCCCATTACTCTTACTCCTTAGTACTTGCTCTGAATGTCTTCCTTGGAGCCCAAGACATGCATCAAAATACACACAACCAAGTTCCCACTACCACTAGTACAATGTACTATGGTACTTGTTTGATTCCCACTCATCCAACCATAAAATGGTACTTGTGTCCTCTTCTACTTACACTAACTAATATGATTAATTTTCTTTAATCATTATTTTGATTACTTAGTGAATAAAAGTCACCAATAATCCTAACACTTTGTTCTTGGTAAATTTTGTTCCAAGTCCTTATTTGTTTCAGACTTCATTCAAGATTATGACAAGAAACTGCATATATGGGATAATATCGTCTACTCTTACAACCACTGGAGTGTTTTCTATCAAAGATGGAGAACGGAGTGGTTTCTTTTTTTTTGTGCAATGGGAAAAAGAGTTAATTCTTTATATAGGTGGTGAGAATCAAATCTCTATCACAAGGGCGACAAGGAAAGCCCTCAATCATTATAGGCTAACCCACGATTCTCGGAGTTGTTTCTTTATGATGAGATTGCAGACACGCTTTGGACTACATATCTTCGCCATGGTCTATGAGCATCTTTAACATATCTTAGCATCTGGGTCAGGTGAGGGATATATCGAGCAGTATGACCTAATGAAATTGGTGCAGATTATTTGTGGGGTATCTAAAGGTTATAGCTAAATGAAACTTTGCACCTATGTTTGTACACTTTGGATGAAGGAATCTTGTACATCATCTATGATGCTTTTCAAGGTGATATGAACATATTTCAATAAAATGACAATCAAATCACTGTTAGTTATTAATCATATGGAATGTGAACTTCATTTACATTACAGTATCATTACTGTCAGGAAACTCATGTACTGCAAGTTAAATCCTTCTAAATCTTCGATTTTTTATTTGGTGATTAGAAGTATAAAGTCAGTACCTTAACATGCATGTTTCAGTGACAAATATCATCTGTGATATGAAATGAGCAGCTCACCGAAGCCTGAGGAAACTAAAAACACCTGAGAATTGATTCCACAAATTTGTAGTTTCTGCAGTTGCAAGCTTGGCTTTGAGAACCTTGTTCTGCATCTTAAGCTGCTTAGGGATCTCAATCAGAGTACATACATAATCGAATATAAATCAGCAAGAATAAGTAAGCATATAAGCGTTGTGCACTGATAATATATAAAATCACTAGTTCAGTTAGCACAACTCATCGAGCAATTGTCCATATTTCATTGGTTGGATAACATTTTAATTAGGTCAAGGAAAAGGAAGGAAGCTCGATGATGCTGTGAAAGTTCAGAAATTAGAATACGTGATGAATGTTTGCTTCTACAATGAGGTGACTGAAGAGTTGCTCCATTAAGTCACTTTTTCATTATACAATTACATATGTAATATGTTATTCGTAAATCAAATCCTTCATATATTCCTTGGCTTCTACAACAAAGTTAAAATAGTTCCTGAGCTGCAGCGAAAAACGAATTATATTCCTTCAAATTTAATGATTAATTATTATCTTGCGAATCGCATTTTGTCTGCATAGTGCATACTTCACATTTCAGAGGGGAATCTGTGGTAATAGATTAAACTCACAAATTAATTTTGTCAAGGAACCAACTCAACCAAAAGTTAAAAGCTAATGGTTGAGGTCCCAGGATATCTTATATACTCTAACACACCCCTTCATATGAGAGCTCATTGGACTAGAATTGTGGATGCAGCATAGGCCCTCCTCATACCTGATGTTATATATTTCACTTTAAAGGAGGAATGGTTGGGATTCGAACCCGTGACCTTTTGTCACATTGGCCCTGATACCATGTCAAGGAACCAATTCAATCAAAAGCTTAAACTAATAGTTGAGGCCCCAGGATATGTTATATACTCTAACAAACTCTTCGTCCACTACATTCTAGTAGTTGCAATTACTCTACATTATGTTTGGATAATAATTTTAGAGAGAGAAAAAAGGAAGAGAAGAGGAAGGGGGAAGGGGAAGGGTAAGAAAGAAAGGAATAGAAGGAAAGTAACTCTTGTTTGTTGAAGAGGGATGGAAAGAAAAATAAATAAAAAAAAAGAGACGAGAGATCTCCTCAAACCTTTTTATTTTTTGTGAGATTGAAACCTTAAAAAAAATCATTCATCTAATCACTTCAAATTTCTTTCCTACCATTTTATTATCCAAACATGAAAATTTTCATCTCTCCAAATCCCTCCCTTTTCATTCCCTCCATTACCTGCTATCCAAAAACACCCTAAAGCTGAAGTCAGAGTATCCAAGACTCAGAAACCCTTG
Source organism: Amaranthus tricolor (assembly GCF_026212465.1). Classification (NCBI taxonomy): domain Eukaryota; kingdom Viridiplantae; phylum Streptophyta; class Magnoliopsida; order Caryophyllales; family Amaranthaceae; genus Amaranthus; species Amaranthus tricolor. The sequence goes on from NC_080058.1 coordinate 7,784,676, forward strand.
AGCTTAGTTTCACAAGTCAAGGAAGAACAAAAGTGTTTGAATCGAACGTAGTGTTACTAAACTTATATGAAAATATGATGCAACATGTACAGCGAGTAAAGAGGCATAAAATTGTTCTTACCTCGTCGACTGTGGAAACAAGATCTTCTAAAGCTTTCTGCTGGGATGAGATGATATTTGACGTGACATTGTCATAATCCAATTCTAAGTCTTCAATTGAATATGAATAATTCATGATTCCCTCCAGTATTAACAGCTCTTTAAGCAATTCCACTTCCTCAGTACCCATTCTGTCTTTTAGCTACAACAGAAAGTAATATTCTTGAACAAAAAACAGTTCAGAGACTCGAGCATCATCTCACAAGTGATCCAGAAAACTTACTTTGTCCAGAAGTCTCTCACATGCAACATCTTTGTTCTGGAAAGCGGATTCTTGCATCTTTCTACACTTGTCTTCAGATGGGACAACGCAAGGCGCTGCTTTTATATGTTGCGCCCTGATCCATACAGAAGATAAAAAGATCACCCAGCTTTATCAGGATTATTTCTTTTCAAGATTCACAATGCTCAACCTTATCACTCAAAAAGCATTCACATTTATTCATTTAGTATGCAAGGTGAACATCATCATCATCATACTCAGTGTATCCCGCTTATAGGAAAACTATGATCTGGGTTTGGGAACGGAAAAAAGACGGCAACTCATACCCAATGAACTAAAAATCTCACATCCAATGAAGTTATGTGCAAGTCATTTAGACGAAGTGAGGCAGGGACAACTAGATGAACAGAACCTGGGATGAAGGAACAGTTGCAATGCCAAATAATTTCTGTGCCAATGAACAAAAAATATACTTATCTCAAGCCCAAGAAAATAAATTACTTAATGTTTTCCTTAGTTATCATTAGCACAAGTCATGCCTTCAGGCTTCAGTAGAGTTTACGCTAACATTTTCAGGCTACAGTAGAGGTTATCTAAGTTAAATTGAACAAAGATCTTACTACACAGTACACTACTGTCAGCAAATGAGAAAAAAAGAAACAATTAGATAGACTTGAGACTATATAAGTTAAATCATCTAAAATCTTAACGTGCTGCAATAATTTTAATTGAAAAGGGAATCTCAGTTCAACAAAATAACCTGGCACCAAAGCGAAGGGTGGACAGAGTCTCTGATGCGTTTGAAGAACTTGGGGAACAACAACACAGCAATGCCATTCGGCAGCTACCTCCCTGAAATATCAATTTAGAATTTCAAGACAAACCAAATTCCCTTTGAAGTATGAACCAGGACCGAAAGAAAATCTAACCAGTGTGTCCTGTAGTATTCGAGTAAGCTTAGAATCACGATAAGGGACGTGGGTCAACTTGCTCACTGAGCTAGATGTGAGTGAATTTACAACATTCCCCAGGGCAGAAAGGGACTTATTAATAGTCTTCGCCTCTTCCAAAAGTTTCCCTTCTGCTCCAGTTTTCCCCACTTTCTCAGAGCCAGCCAAGTCCACAAGAATCAATTTCCCCGTTTTGACCCTGCAAACTGATCTCAGATCCATAACCTATGCAAATAGTATATTGGACATAAAATTAAGAAAACACCTTTTATCATCTGCCAATTCTTGCTGAATTGTGAATATGTATACACAATGGCTTCTGCTACTAGCTACGTTCATCTCTATTTAGGTCAAAATTGGGAAAAAGAAAGGATTTACTATCCATTGTATGTGTTAATGTACTGGTCATCAAACACTTGATAGACACAGAGAGAAGATGCTCACGGGTCTCTCCAACTGCTCTATTTGCAATACCATTCTGCATTAGTGACCCTATAGTCAGAACTCAGAAGCAAAAATATGAGTATGACTGAGAAACATCTGTAGCTTTTTCCAACTTACAGATAGGATATGCATTGCTTCTGCAGCTTCCAGCACTGGGATCTGAAATTGTGTACATTATTGTATACTCAAGTGAGGATGCAAAATTGATCAATCAACAAAAGAAAATGGCATTGTGACTATATATCTCTACTTCTGAAAAATTATCACTAGGAGTTGAGCTTTGTTATGGCCTGGAATTTCAAAATCATCCAGCAACAAGTTGATGATTTTCCACATGGAGAAATGTGTTAAATTCACATGGGCAACAATCTTAATTTAGGGATAATTGGCAAAAGATTCAAGGATAAGGAATCTACCTAAGATGAAAATTTTCCTGTTAGTAGTTTAAACATGACAAAGCCTTGGAAAAGTAAACTCACTTCAGTAACTCCACATAGTAGAAGTCCTTGTGATTTTCTTTCCATAATCTGTATGTTATCCTTCGACAAATCAAACAGGTCCCTGTTAAGAATAATCATGTTTATTGCTTAAAGATCTAGGTCAAAAGTTTTAAAAGTAAGCATAGTAATATGGCAATTTCTAGCTTTTCCACCAGAAAAAACTAGCTTATGTCTATTTTTGTGGATCCTAAAACTGATACCAACCTCACTCTTTCCATGTAAATCTCAACCTGCAACAGTTTATGGATGAGTAAGCCCTTTGAAGCAACAAAAACCTCACATAATATTATAAAGCCTAAGTACAAAAGCAAAGTAAGTCATAATACCATTGAGAGTTTAACTGAATATGCAGTAGCTCCATGTGAAGAATTGATCATATTGAAAAGTCCTTCAATAACTCTAGGAATTAAACCTTTCCTCTCAGCATTACAGTTGTTGATGCCAGGTCCCTTAAGTAAAGGCTCATTAGTAAGCTCTTCATATATATCTATAAATCAGTATTGTTAACAAAAGAACTTACCTCCATGCTGTAAGTTTTGCCTGCACCAGTCTGTGACCAAGCAAAAGTAGGTTAACTTGATTAGTACTTGGAATCAAATCATAAGCCCCTTAGAGGCTTCTGAGAAGCGCTAAAGGTTGTGTACTTTAATGTGCTTTAAACGTTTGATACTTTGAGCTGAGCAGATTAGAAATTTCAGTTATCATGAAATTGCATCCAATGCATGCAACTAAAATTGACTCCCCAAATCGGGACTTTGGATGTACGCAAGTAGAATTTTATGGAGACAATATTTGAAAGCTTTTTATAGGAGTAGTAAAATCATCATGCAAGAGAATGCATTTTCCTACATACGTATTACATCAAAGTTCAGACAACTATCAATCAAGCCATTAGCCATTAGGCTCTCACTAATAAAAGCCTAACAAAATTGTAGAACAAAAGATTATTCCAAATTAAAATCATACATTTGTTATTCATAGTAATCCAAAACATATATTTTTTCTTATTATTTCAATCTGTATCAATGCTTTAGAAGACCATTTAAAACAAAAGAAAAAGTTATAAAAACAAAACAAAAATCATCAAAATTCTATGGAAACATAACACTATCCACAAGGATTCATAAAGGTGCATAAATGGGAGAAACATCTAGAGAAATTACCTGGCCATAGGTGAGTATTGTCCCATTGATCGCGTTAACAGCATCTGCAATGTTTACATAACATAAGAGAACATACCATACAAAAATTATCGGACAATTTTCAAATTTTTCAGTTAGTTTTCATTTAAATCAATCTGACACATCAGGAGACAAATAAAATTTCCAAATGTAACAGCAATTAGTAGGCATACTGCTTATCCAGTTTTCATCTTACAAGTAACTAAAATTCCATATTCAAACAGAATCCATAAAATTTTATTTTCTAACGCTTAAAATTTCTCAGAAATCGTCAAAGATCAGTGAATCTGTCAAAAGAAACTGAAAGAGAATGGCTAGGACCCAACAATGGTAGAATAAGATGTAAAAGATGAGTAAAAAAAAGAGAATAACAAGAGGACAACAAAAAATCAACACAATTTGCTTATGAGGTATCTAATGATACCTCCCCTCAAATAAAGTATCTTATCATTAATATAATCAACATTACACTAATGACTCAACTTACAATAGTTAAAAGCTCACTCTTAACCCATGAAAGTTTCACCTTTAATGGTGAAACTCCACAAATGGCACTAATACAAGGAGAACACTCTAATGGCCAATGCCCTAGTTTCTCTAGCGTATTTGCCTCTCCTCTTACTCCTAGTAATATTAGCCTCTCTTATATAGCATAGCACATATTAGAAGCCCTAGGACCAATGGCTTAAAGCCCAAACAAAACCCGCAACTAAAACAGAAAGTCGCAAAAAACTGCTGATGTTGCCCGCTCGATCGAGCAACCTTGCTCGACCTGGTCAAGCGCCTCTACTGATCACTCTGATCTGCTTCTGGATGACAGCTCGACCCATTTGCTCGACTGGTCGAGCACCTCAACTTGGTGCTTGTGACTGCTGCTTCCTTTGCTCAAGTAATCATCATCACCTCGAGCGTTGCCTTGACCATCATCACCTCAATCTGGATGACAGCTTTTAGTTGATTTGGTGCTTGGCACAATAGAACCAACTCAACTAAAAGCTGATGGTTGAGGACTTAGGATATGTTATATACTCTAACACGTCCCCTCACACGAGATTCCATTGGGTTAGAAGTGTGGATGCGCATAGGTGCCGAATATTACACTTTAAATAAAGGATGGTTGAGATTCGAACATGTGACCTCTTGTTATGACTTCTGATACCATGTCAAGAAACCAATTCAACCAAAAGTTTAAACCGATGGTTGAGGTAGTAAGATATGTTATATTACTCTAACAGAATCAACTCCTTTCAGATGGAGAAGCCGCACTTACATTTTATTATTGTTTACTTCTTTTTTTTGTTCATAATTCCAAATTTTGAGTCTTCTTGCGTACAAAATTTTTAACCTAAATGTAGCGCAACTTTATTCAAAATAATAAGTGTTTCACTTTCACCTTGAACAATCGGCAAAGCTAAAACTTCATACACACTAGCTTGAGCAGAGTCCTCGTAGAAAACTTTATCAAAGGTAAAACTCAGATCTCCATCTTTTTCATCCTTCAATTTCAAAGCAGATATATTCAGAAATCAGAAGAAATGTAATGTATTATCTTCAAAATAAATTGATTACAGATATATGAGAAGTAAACTAAACCTTGAAATTGAAATTTTCGTCATCAATGCGATGAATACTGACGAAATTGCCGTGATCCTTAATCTCGCTAGAACTTAACGGTCTAAATCGAGCGCAAACTGTGACTTTTGACATGTTCAATTCACTCATCGATCAAATTTTAAGGATGAAATCAAACCTAAAAACCGAATTCTAATGGTGATCAAATTTGCGAGAGATTCTTTTAAAAATGAAATGTAAGTATCGTTATTGTTGTTGTTGTAATGTACTATAAGAACTACTCAAATAATCAGAGAGGAAGATTGGAAGAAGTTATTTGATGGATGAAGTTAAGAAATTCATCAAGTGTGTGACTGAAAGCTAGTGAGTGATGAGAGAGAAATGAGAAAATGAAAGTAGAGAGATGAGAAGTTGAGAACCGAAATGAAGAGGTTTGTGTTGGCGGGAAAATTGAGATGGGCTAGAAATGACTTGGCTATTGTCCTGATGTGTTGGGTTAATCGTTAGAGCACTCCAAATGGATCTAGCATATACTCCATAATTGATTTAAATTCAAAAAATCATATATTATACTTAAAAACCTTGAAAATTGTAAGTGTAACAATTAAAGAGGATTTGCTAAATAAAACTTATTTATTGGATAAAAATAACATATCATTTAATCTTGACCAATATCTCTACAATTAAAGTATTTTTAACTAGAATTTATTTATAGTAATTAAATTGAATAAACTAGAGAATATAATATATTGTATAATATATTATTGACAATTTTTAAAATTACAAAGTTAATTTATATGTATAACTGTCAAAATTGAGTGTTTTTACTGCTATCTAACTTTATTTTTAGTATCATATATTTATAAATGTCGATGCTAAAAAAATCGTACATTGCACGAGTTTCCATACTAATTTCTATAAATAGTTTGATTATGGTTAATGGTTATGCATTTTTTCCAAAGGTTAATGTATTTTGTTGTGATTTTTTCTTATTAATTAATAAGATTTGTTTTGTTTAAAATGTGAAAGAGTTTTTGTCCTCAATTTACTTTTCTAATTTCTCACTTACATTCAAACATAGTGTAAAAGAATTTATGATTATCTTAATATTTTAATTAGTATTTGTTGAATAAATGGACCCTTAAAGAGTAACTCCTCAAAGTTACCGTTACGATTTTATTGGTTTGCCATTAATCAACTGATTTCATACTAATATTTCCATCAACTATATTCTTATTCATGGGGGTGATTTCATACGAATCCTATTAAATCACATTTATGATCTTTGACCAAGATTAATGAAGTTGGAATATGAATGTTGGAAAGTGTCTAAATATAGTGCGTGTATAATCCTTTTGGGAACACATGATTCCTATTTTATTGTCTTTTCTTTTGTTCACTCGTGCAGGATGGTATTTACTCCACATCTTTAGTATTGAATGTACATTGCTATGGGTGAGTGTATTAGCCTTGGAAAAGTCTCGTTTATATAAACTTGGGATAGTCGGAAAATAACTTTCAAAATGCAACGATAAGCTCATGTCACATCATACATTTTCATATCAAACATATGTTAAACAAACTCTAAACAAATTCCTCATATATAAATGTTATACATATTATTATCACTAATGTGTGTTGATGATTATAGCCATAAAAAGTCTTTGTAAAGACTAGACTTGTGCGGGATCTCAATTGGGGCCCTTGATCCAACCCTTCATTGTAAGGGTTGTATATGGGGGAGGGTTGAAAAGGGTTTGACTTAAAACTTAACTTACAAAAATTAAAAAATAAGAGTTGAATAAGGGTTATAAATGGACCCTGATCCAAAGTCCATTTCCTTCCTTTTTTTTTTACCACTTAATTATATATAAATTAATATATAACTAGAGTGGAACCCCTGCCACAATAATCTTCTGCTTGAAAATTGAAACTTATTGAATCTTCCATTGTATATTTTAGCACTAATTTATCTTCCATAATCGTTATTAGCCAATATCTACTGCTTATATCTTCCATAATCCTTATTACATTCACAAATTCCTTACATTTTGCTCTATAGCACTAAATATCTACTGCTTCAAATTTATTGAAGCTCTTTATTAGCCAAAATATTTATTATTATTATTATTATTATTATTATTATTATTATTATTTTCAAATTGTAGCATGTATTTGTATGTTCAATAAAATAAACGGGTCAGATAAGGCCGGATCCATTTAAAGTCCATGTTCTATTTTGTAAGGTCCGTTTATATCTGGTCCAATGTACAGGCCTAGTGAAGATCTTGAAAAGATCTATATTTCCAACATTATTTATCTAATTGTTAAGGGTTTGGTTAGTAATTAGGCTTCATACAAGGGTTTGGGAAACAAAGTTTTCTTATCAATGTATTATTCTTGGATGTTATATGTTATAATCCACTAAATCATCATAATTCATACCCCAAATTTTTTATATATTCCACAAAAAGTGACAATCGGGGGATGGTATTCTTGTGTACAAATTACTACTCCTAATACATAAAGAATTTCTCTACAACTCCAATTACATTGTGCCAATCTTCTGGTTCTCTTAATGTGTTATTATTATTGTTATTTTTATTTTTCAGATATGTATGACTTTTATAAAATGTTATTATTGTTATTATGGACAAAAAGGCAAGGTCACAAGACAAAAAATCCAAGCGAATGGTAGATCTGTAAATGATTAAGACGGAAAATCAAGATAAATTTGTAGATGGGTTGAGAATAGAGAGATGTTTATTCGAATTATCAGATTGATTTTGAATACGTATTTTAGGTCGGTTTAAAATTTAATTTTACATTTACATTGATTTTTACATTATTATAAATCTGTTTTAAACAATAGTTGGTGGAGCAATAAAAAAAAAGTTGCAAATTATGGGAAGTTGAAATAAAAAAGCGACACTAATTGATTTGAGTATTTTGAGCAAAAACTCGTTTAGAGCAATAAAAAAAAAGTTGCAAATTATGGGAAATACTTAAGTTGTCAAAAGTTCTTTGTGAGATTTTATTCTCATCAGTGAAAATCCATGAAAACCCCCCAAAAAAATGTAAATGTTTCTAAAAGATACTAAGTGAGAGAAAATTTTTGAGACTTTTTCATGGTGGGCTCCATCATCTAAAATAAATTTTAGGGATATAATCAATAGTATCCTTGTATTATAGTAATTTATCAATGGTACCCACGTTAATTCAAATGGTACCCCCAACTAGCTATATGCTAATTACAACCGCGACACTATAATACCTTTTTCCGTTAAATGCCGTTAAATCTCCAATTTGACCTAATAACCATGGTTAGTTTCTTCTTCTTCCCTTTTCCCTCTCATCTTCCTTCTCTCCTTCCACTGCTGCTTCATCTCAGGTGGGATTTCACCATAAAACGAGTTGTTCGAGAGCTTGAGAATGACAAGATTACTCAATCTACCAATCCAAGATGGTATAATTCCACTCAATTTGTTGTTCGACAACAAAATCCAGTTCATCAAACTCGACAAGAATGATGCTCTAGAACTTGGCCGCATAGCCTTGGATTCCCATATAGCTAGATTCTGTAAAAGTGTCAAACTGACCACCAGTTAGTATCGAAAATCCGTCAAGATTGTTGAAGGATACATTGAACTTCGATAAGAAATTTAGGCTTTGCAACGATGCTGGAATTTCTCCAGTCAACTGATTCCTCGAGAGGTCTAGCATTTCAAGGTTCGTGAGGTTGGAAAATTCTGATGGAATGCTGCCCGTGAATTTGTTTTCACTGAGATCCAGCACATGAAGATTCTGTAATTGACTAATTTCAACTGGAATCTCACCACTGATGTTGTTACCCTTAAGGTATATAACAGGTGGCAGGTTCGCAAGTTGGTTATATTGCTGTTTGCTCGCGTTGTTCTGGGCATCTCTAGTTTTTCCATTAGGAGGAGGAGAAGCAGAAAAAACAGGGGAAAACAGATAAGGGTAAAGAGAAAAGAGCAACAATATAGCGCAAAGAAATTTACAATTTCACAAGTGGGTTTCAGTGGGTTAGGGTTTCATAGTCAGCCATTAATGAGAAAGCTCAAAGCTTGATTAATGAAGGAAAAAACAGAGGAAGATAGAGAAAGAAGAAAGTGGTAAAAGATTGGAGTAAGGAAGAAAAGAAGAGTATATATTAAGAGGGGGAATTAAGAAGGAAGACTTAGGGAGGAGTGGAGGAAACAGCTGGTACTTTCTGCATATTTGGGTTGATCATTGTCGGGCTTGAGATGAAGCAGCCATGGAAGGAGAGCAGGAAGAGGAAAGGGAAAAGAAAAGAAGAAGAAACTAACCATGGTTAGGTCAAATTTGAGATTTAACGAAAAAAAGTACAATAGTGTCATGGTTGTAATTAGCATATAGTTGGGGGTACCATTGGAATTAACGTGGGTACCATTGATAAATTGCTATATACAGGGATACCATTGATAATATCCCTGAAATAATTATTTCATCACTTCCAAAGAACTCATAAACATAACCACAAATCATACATCCTTTCCACGACTATCATCTACAAGTCCGCGGAAGCGGCCACAACGATTACACCGTCTGCCGCTGCCGCCGAAGATGTTACCGTCACCAGCCCCGGCAAATCGGAAACTAGGGTTCGTGTCGGCATTACCATTAAAACATGATATGGATGATGAAGAATTATTATGGATGGCTTCCATGGCTCCAAAAATAGAAGACAAGAAAATAATGGAAAAATTAGAACAAAAACCTAAAATAGCGTTTATGTTTTTAGTACGTGGGAATTTGCCAATGGCCCCACTTTGGGATAAATTCTTTCGTGGATATGAAGGATTATACTCTATTTACGTGCATGCTGGCCCTTGTTTTAATGGAACATACCCTAAATATTCTGTCTTTTTTGCTCGAACAATCCCAAGCAAGGTATGAATATATCATCCTTCGTCTCCTTTTTTTTGAATTATATATCAATTGGCTTTATTGGTTTTTATAATTAGATTAGGATTGTTATTTCTCTCTATTTTTAACAATTAGATTTTAATATATATATATATATATATATATATATATATATATATATATATATATATATATTTATATATATATATAATATAATATAATATAATATGTATCAACTTTTTTGTATTTTTTATGAAAATTATGTATTTAATGTTAAAATAGTGCATTCAATAGCTGAATTTAAAAAGATAATCATTAAAAAAATATATGAATGATTTTTTTGTTGACTAAAGAACCATGAATATGAATATAATATGTAATTTTTTTTATTTTTTGTAAGGAACTATTAAGATATTCAGTTCCGAAAGAAAATAGGAAATAGGAATATAATCATGTGTTACCATTTAAGTGGTGTAATTAAATGAATATACGTTGAAAATCTTTTGGAGTATATGAACTTATAGCAGTACTCGAAATCTTTATTTTCTAAAGATAAATTTTAGAAATTTTATTTGTCATAAACATATAAATAAGTTGAGTCCAGTAAAAGATTTAATTTTTAAGGCATTTTTCAAAAATTCGAAGTTTGGTTACCGATTAGCATGTATAAAGCTGTTTTTATTTTCGAAGAGGCTCAAATAATTATACTTATTATTACAAGTATTTATCAAGAAAAAAATATAAATAATTTCTCTAAAATACATTAATTAATTAATTAATGATAGATTAGGAGTTAACGAATCCACTAAATATTCTCTCTTTTTCCAAAATTCTTTCCCATTTATAAAACTATAGAAGAGTAACTATAATTAGGGGAGCGATCTTATTTAGTGTCTACATTATTTTAAAAATTTTAATTCTTAAATTTTATGGGTTTAATATATATGTAAAATTGAAGTAAGATCCACAAGACCGTCTGTTTAAAGGAATATTGTAGGGATTTGAAATTATTGTAAACCCTCGCAAAATATATAGACAAATAATCGATGGCTACTTAGTTTAGATTTTTGAATAGTAGTGTGTTACATAATTTACTATATAATGTGAATGGAATTTAGCAAATTTAGACAAATTTTAGCCGATTTTAGATGAATTAGTATAACTAATTAATACTAGTAATGAATCATATTTATCTTTCATCAACTACGATTTATTTATAATGAGAAAAACTATAATAATATTAAGGCAATATAACTTTTACCTTCAAAAACACATATAGCTTAATATTTTACTAAACATATTGATAAAAGTTAAATTTTTCCACCAAAATTAAATATTACCTAAGTTTATACTATAATAATTGAAATGTGAACATTTGGATTAGTTGATATTGGAAATCTAAAGATTTTTTAACCTATACAAAAAATTAATAAGCACTAATTTAATAACTATAAATCTAATTCTATCAACTATGTTATAGAGTGGAAATAATGAAATTATAGTGATGAAAATAAATATTAAACATCAAAAGGTCCTTAGTCAATTTGGTATGATCATGCCTATTGTCTAACTTGTTATGATCATAGAATTTGGTATATGTATTTAAAGTTTAGTTACCAAAATTACAATACTATCCTCGTTTATAAACTGTCCTGGATACGGTTTGAACCCACGACTTATTAAATCGTATTTGGTTGGTCATTTATAAATTTAGCCCATATTGTACGAGATTGTCTCGTGATGAAATGACTTCAAAATACAAAGCCCATAAGATAAAAGTTTTTATTATTGAATTATATAATCTAAGTATGAGGCATGTCTCACAATGAGACCATCGCATACAAGAATTTGTGTTATAAGTCAAAAGTTAGAACCCATGACCCATCCAATATGTTATTGGAGGAAAAGTATAAATGGATGAATAACAGTAGGAAAGAATGATTAAAGAATTAGTAATTTTGATTACCGTAATTTTGGCATATTCTAGCTTGTAAAGCTTTATTTTTCATCTCTAGACGAAACCTTTTTCAAGTACTTTGCTTAGATTCTACTCTTAGCTCTTTTGGATATAATTTCATACTTTGTCTTTCGAATTTTGGCTGTGTAACAGTTGCTAGACTACTTCCTTTTGTTCATTTCTTTCTCAGTTTAACATCACTACTACAATTTATTATTCCAGTATTATTAAGTGACTCCCACCATCTAAAATAGAGTTTGAAGATTCGAATCCACACAAACTTACTTTTTTGTTGTACACTTGTTTGAGGATGTCTAATATTCTAATGGATTTGCTAGCCTATATGCAACACTAAGGGCTTATTATAAATACTTTGATTAGTATCATATACTTAAATCAGTATTTATTAGGAACTAATTAACAAAAGTACACTATCATTAATTGGTATTATTTATTTAAACATTATTTAATAAAGCATCTACACTATTTTTGTGTGGACTAGTCTTAAAAAGTATATTAAAATATTAAGTATTTTTACTTGACAAATACAATTATTGAAAAATACTTATTATTAGATTGGTCCATTCTAAAATAGTGTGGAATTAGTCTGTACAAGACTTTTACTCTATTTTATCTGATTATCGAGTAAATATAGTATTAATAAATACTTCTAACGCATCAATATTACTACTGTAGGTGGTAGAATGGGGCAAATTTAACATGGTAGAAGCGGTGCGACGTCTATTAGGCAACGCCCTACTAGACCACTCAAACCAACGTTTCGTACTCCTCTCAGAATCATGCATCCCCCTATTCAACTTCAGAACAGTTTATTTCTACATAATAAACTCTAAAAAAAGCTACATTGAAGTATATGATGATAAAGGCGAGACCGGAAGAGGCCGATATAACAACCATATGTACCCTAAGGTTCAACTTTCTCAATGGCGAAAAGGGTCTCAATGGTTCGACATGAGTCGCGAGTTAGCCCTCGAGGTCAGCTCGGATCGAAAATACTTCCCTATTTTTGCAAAATATTGTAAGAACTCTTTGTTATGGAGATGAACATTACATACAAACATATGTGAATATTAAGCTTCCAAATAAAAATTCAGGAAGAAGTGTGACATGGGTTGATTGGTCTGTTGAAGGGCCCCACCCAGGGAGATATGAAAGGTATTGGACAACACCACAATTGTTGATCAATTTGAGGAGTAATGCTACATGTGAATATAATGGGGAGAAGACTAATGTTTGTTATTTGTTTGCAAGGAAGTTTATGCCTAGTAGTTTGGATAGATTGATGAGATGGTCTCATAGATATTTGATGTATGGTTAAGTTGTTAAGTTAATTAAGATTGTTAAAATACTCATTTGCAAATGAGGGAGATGGGAGTTGTTTTTTGTGAGTTGGGATTTTATGTAAATTGATTAGTGATGCTTAAACATTATTCTTTAAATATTTGTTGCCCAATAAATTATATTTGGTTTTGATTTTGTGTTTGTGAACTATGTTAATGTTTAAATGGAAAGAAAACCCTTGAGTTTGAAAATAGATTCATTTGTTTTATCCCAACTCTTCTGTTTTCAGCACGGCACTACCATGGCCCATGGGGGTCAATTAGCATAAGCCAGTGGGGTCGCTTTGAGAAAGAGAGCTAATCAAAGCTGTACGAAGTTGCAAATTTACCAAAATCTTATTGAATGTTAAGATAATTGTCCAGAATCAAGAATTTTAATTTACATATTAGAACACAATGAAACATTGCATAACAAGGCTAAACCCGAAACTCCATCAAATCACTACCTAGGCGCTCAGCACGCATAGTCAGAGGTTCTTATTTTAAACCAGCATATCCTATACAAAAACTAAATTTATAAAAATCAACAACGAAAAAATATCTTTGAAGAACACGGGTTTTTTCCTGCTGGTGCGTTCTTCATTTGCAGCTGTTTGTTTGGAATCCAACTTATTTGAAAGTGAATCAGATTCACCATTCAAGCTGTCTACTCCAGCAATATAAGTCTAAATAAGACAAGTGCCCAGGAAACATAGAAATCAAGCAGTAGAAATGACATTAAATAGACTGAAAATGTAATCATTCATTCACAATCAGAATTCTCAAGCTTTAACTAGATCAGCAAGGACATATTCGCATACCTTTCAACAGAAATCGATCAAATTTTCTGATAGGTGGGGATAGGAACACCTATATCTTCTGTCAATTTTTTGTAAGCCTCCTGCAATCTTAGTGTCACAGGTCCTACCTGTCCGTCTCCAATCAAACGGCCATCAATCTTCACAGCCTGATAAGAGATATCACATTAAGCACTTGCACAATGCAGCTCAAAAAGCTCATCAAAGTCAAGATGCAGATTGGAAAGACTTACTGGGCTCAGTTCTCCCATTGTTCCAGTTGTCCACACCTGCAGCAAATATAAGTCGGATATAAGAGGTTGTTTAAGAGAGAGCAAGTAAAATACTTTTGCTTCCAGGCAACTTCTCATCAAAATCAAAATCATACAAAGTCCACAAATCTCAAATCACATAAAATCATGCAAAGTCTACAAATCGAAACGTCACATTAATGATGAATTAAAAAGGTGTAAATATAGCTAGCACAACTTATAATTTATTGGGCAGGTTTTACATAATACTTTTAAGAATATCACCAAGTGGAAGAACTTTTTTGTTTAACTAATTCATATATTGACCACAGTGCATCTCTCGAAAGGTAATTCAAGAAGAGAGCAATATTAAGCCACAGCATTTGCTCTTAGAATGTACAAGAAATGTCAAATCCTTTTTAACAAAACACAATATCAGTAATGTGGAAATTAAGACCTCATCTGCCGTATGGAACTCTGAGAGGCTGATCCGTCGCTCTTCTAAGACAAAACCCTCCTTCACCACAAGGTCCATGACCTGCAAATTTGCAAAGCTGATTATTAGATACTCTAAAGGAGAACTAGATATCAGGCCAGGTCTATCATGAGAGCTGCAATATAGCAGAGTATTCTACTCAATAGATATTGAAAATTTACAGTGGTGCAAGAGAAGAGAAGAAGAGTTATTCATGAAATTCCATTTCTATATGGGTAATACCCCTTTGAAATCTTTCAAATGATTCTCTATTATGTATAGATCAACATTAAACCATCTTTCCACTAAGGAGAAAACACATTTATGCTGATTTTTATTTATTTATTTATTTATTTTTTTTATTATTTTTATCAATGCTAAGTGTTAAATACCACAAACCACGGGGGGATGTACAACTTACAGTAGCTCGAGTTATTCCAGGAAGACAATAGTCTGCGTGAGGTGTAAAGACTCTGCCTTTTTCACCATAAACTGCATGAAAAAACTTCAACTAGTCATAAAACAGCTGCATGCAAAATTAAAAGGTGTGCCTTTTTTAAGTACATATGCTGCACAAAAGTTGTCATAAAATAGGCAGGGATCTAAACAGATACCAACAGCTGGGGAGAGGGAGAGATCAAGATACAGAAACCCTTCGATAAAATATGCAATGCATATTGAAATTTTATAACCAAGTTCATTTTGTATAATTTTTCTTTTCTAGAAGTTTATGAAAAAATGTAATAAGATGACACAGGTGTAAAATTCACTTTTATGTGGAATTTAGACCTAAGTAGACAGTCAATTAAAGTTCGAATAGCACTCAAATGTCTCCCATCCATTGTCATTTCTAAGCACATTTCTTTAAACTGTGATTAATACTTTCGCAATGTTGAAGGCATTGATGACACTTATGATTTACATAAAAAAACAACCGCATGTAAATTGGGCTGTTTATCTAATTGCAAACATTCACTTAAAACCTTTTTATCATTCATTTTGGGGGAAGGGAAGAGTGGAATAGCAAAGAGACATCTTTCAGATTATAAACATGATAAATGGGGGTCATAAAAGTAAACCGCGTGAAAAGGGATCTCACAATATTTGTTGCATTTGTTTCAGATACATATCCGTCTTTATCAAGCATTATGGCATCATCAGCATTTGCATTATTTCCTTCTATCTGGATCAGAAAAGGTTACTGAAACTTAGTATAAGTAGAAAATATCACATTAATGCATTCATCATTCTATATTAAGATCAAAATTGATAAACCCAATAAACATTTTGGCCAAACATTTAGAGGGCCTTTAATCTTGAAGTTGTAAATACTGAACAGCTAACATCTTCACATGGCATATTAGCAGCAGAATATACCTTATAGCAAGTATGTTGTTCAGTAAGTTGTTATGATGGATCTTTGAATCCAAATTCTGCAAGAACATAGAATAGATAGCTCAAATAAACGGGCATTGATTATGAATTTCACTCTTCTACAATTTTGCATCCAGTTCAGCGAATGCATCTAAATAAGAGCACGTTGGACAATATTTTGTTTTACCCTTTACTTAAGTAATCAAAGAAAAGTTAATTTTATAATCCTAACTTTCAAAACAGAAACTAAGTAAAGTTACAAAAAGTAAAATTGACTTTTCAACCATTTAAGAAAATATCAGAAGATGTACTTATCATAAATCTCTGACAAAACAATATAAAGTCTTGTAGGAACATTAAACTAGTCATTCTTCAATTGCATCTCGAAAAATAAGGAGACAACTATGACAATTAATGAATCCTTAAATCAGTAGAATCATTTGTTGAACTAATCAGAGGACCAGTAACATCACACTGAAGATTCAATACTCATATACTGCTACAATCAAAATTGCTGTTTGGAACTGCCAGCATCTTCCAGTAAATTTCTACATTATTCAGTCAGCAGGATGATAAGCTTATTATATCCGTGACAAGGCAAGATATTGTGAAAAATCATAGCATCATAAAGAAAAGCACGCTAAAGCAGTATACAAAGGCACAACGTTAATACATTTGGAGAATTAAGACGGGTAGTTGCAGTAACCAAAACAATACCCTTGGTGTTATCATAGACAGGTGGCTTCCATTCAGCAAGAACTACATTTCCACAGAAAGAATGCACGTGATTAGCTCTGAACGCATTTCTCCCTTTTTTTTGTTTACCTTCTTCTCCCCCCTGCTTTGCTCATTTTTGTAAGTTTCTCGCCTCCTTAGCGTACCCAATGGTGCAAGTGGCCCAAATCATCTTTCCATGGCGCGCGGAAGCCAAGCCTTACTTCCAAGAGCTTCCTAGTGCCGCATAGTGTAGTGCTCATTCAAAGCACTATAGTGCTCGTTCAAGGTACTTTGGGTTAATGATTCGTCTAAGTGTTGGAATTAAATAACAACCGACAAAAGCTGCTGGAAGCCAGTGCTTTCGAGCATAGTGCTTGTTCAAGCACTTCAGCAACAGGAGGAACTTTATTTTTGCGTTGTTAAACTTCTTTGCTCTTATGTTTTCCTTGTATATAAAGGGCTCTTCAAGACTTGGAGAGCAACTGAAGAGAGACTTTAGTTCAATTTCTTAGCTTAGTTCATATATTTCATTCAAGTTCCAAGTTCATTTATGACGATTTTGTTCTTTTGTTGAATTTCGAGTGGAGTATTCAAGGAAAAACATTCTTCTTCTTATTTATAATCATCTTCACTTACTACTTCAACGAGCAAGATTTTCGGTATCTTTTTCTTAGTTTCATGATATTTTTATATTTTATTTTCATTTCTTAGTTTGTTCTTGCATGTTGCTCCTCTTTCTAGATCCTTGCTTCTAGTTGGTAGTTATTGATTATCTCTGTTTAAACTTCATTGATATAGCTTTTTACTTGTTTTTTTTACTTTCAAGTTGGTTCTATTGAGTTCTTTAGAGCTTTAAAGTGTTTATTCATACTACCTAGTACTTATGCTTAGTTTATGTTCTATATTTGGTTTTATGCTTATAGTCATGATTTGAGAGTAATTATTTACTAGGTTATCGGGTAAAGTAGCTCATCAATATGTAAGGGGGATAATTTGCTCGAGTTTGGATTGTAGAGCTTAAATGTTTGCTAGATTAGTGAAGTTTAGTTTATGAGCTAACACAAAAAAAGGGTGCAGGTGCTCTACTCTTCACTAATCTTAGTTGATTTAGTGATTTTACTTGATGATGTGCTTAGTTACCATTGTCATGTTGATGTTTGAGAAACCAAGAAGCTTGAAAGCATCGCCAGTCACTTACTAACCCATGAAGGTGCATATTTGATGATGTAAGCTTATCTAAGTAGTTTTGGAGTTCCACACATTTCAGGGTTTGTCAAGATCAATTTCAGTTCAAACATTACATATTAATAACAGAATCAAAAATACCCATCATATCTCATCACTTTTTTAACAGACTTGTCCAGTTACAAGCTGCTGAGGTCGCAAAGTTTAGATAGATTAAAAATATACTCCCAGCACTTATTCAAGCTAGTAATTTAAGAGAAAGAATACTGAGTAAGTGGAAATACCAATTAAGGTGCATCCATAAAGATTGAATGCAAGACTCATTCCAGAAGTGACCTGCAGAAGTACAAAGGCGGTTTCTCTTCAGAAACGATACAAGTGCATTAAAAGAAGAAATTCCAATCACACTAAAACTTTAAGCAGAAAAGTAAAATGTAACTATTTCCAAATGTCATAACACCATGTTTAAGGAACGACCACAAAGACATTACAGTTTTGAGAGTAAAAATTGCATTGATAGTTGCAAAGAGTAGAAATTAAGAAAATGAGGTTGACAATAACACTGTCTTAATGAGTCAAATTTTTAATATCTAAAGTAGAGGTTGAACAAGAAAAGAAAGTACCTTCTTGCCACGAGTTAAACTTAATGAGCCAAAACAGCATCTTCCAGTGAAGATTCAATACTCATATACTGCTACAATCAAAATTGCTGTTTGGAACTGTCAGCATCTTCCAGTAAATTTCTACATTTCTCCAGTCAGCAGGATGATAAGCTTATTATATCTGTGACAAGGCAAGATATTGTGAAAAATCATAGCATCATAATCAGTAGAAAAGAATATATGCAATTGGACAAGCGCAGCCAATAATAAAGAAAAGCAAAAAGCAGTAACAAAGGCACAGCGTTAATACATTTGGAGAATTACGACGGGTAGTTGCAGTAACCAAAATAATACCCTTGGTGTTATCATAGACAGGTGGCTTCCATTCAGCAAGAACTACATTTCCACATAAAGAACGCACTGTGATTAGCTCTTACTGAGGATTATCCCATATAATAAAGGTGAACAATTTTAAAATATAATTTCAGAACGCCAAGACAAAAAAAAAAAAATAGAATAGAGTCACATGACATTATTGCTTAAAGATGCTCAACCACTTGACTACAGACATCAATGAACAAACATAAGGCCTAAAATTTAATCCCATAAATCCACCATGGGAAGAGGTAAAAATAATGATCTAAACAGTCTATAGCTTCAAGAAAAGTTCCATCAAGATAACATTCATTGAGAACAAGGGAATTTTCTACTTGACGCAAAAGGGTGAAGTGTCAAATATAATTGGCTGTCCACAGCCTTATTCCTTTGAGGTCCCAGTTTGAAGCCTTGTGTTAACTCCACACAAGGAAAAACAATGCCATGAAATCACAACTCGAAACACTACACTTCATCTTGAAAACAAAATTCGGAATCAATTATTTTCGGAGTTATAAATTTAGAAGGCCAAAACTGTAGATAAACACATGAAAAAAGGATGCTAAGCCATAACTCGGAATCCTTACATAAGCAATTTGGTGGAGAAGAACAAGCAATTTGTAATTTGTAATTAATTCAAAGGAGAAAACAGTTGAATTTTCACGTTTTAACTAAGAGAAAAGGAAATAACTTTTTCCCAAGCATGACAATAGTGCAAAAACAAGTTGCATCACATCAAGGGTAGCGTTGTAAGTTTTTCAAAAAAGAAGAACTAATATTTCCCAAAGATGTAAAAAGGCGTTCCTATTTCGAGGATATCTTATTTTTCCTCTAATATTAGACGTTACAATAACCGCATCACTCTGCTACACAATGCCCGTTACCATGGTCACGACCATTACTGCAATTTTACATTATGAAAATGACTACATGACAAAGGTTGTCCTTCTGATGAGTGAGTTTTATGTCACTCATTGCCCATTGGGTAGTCATTAAGTCCATTTTCAAGTACTTTTACATATATTGCTACCCTTATTTTGTCAATGGTTTCTCATGTCATGGCTAAGTTAGCTATAGTTGCATTCTTATATATTTTAGTTCATTTTTTGGTGCATTTTTCACATTTCTCCCTTTTCTTTGTTTACCTTCTTCTCCCCCCTGCTTTGCTCATTTTTTAAAGTTTTTTGCCTCCTTAGCGTACCCAATGGTGCAAGTGGCCCAAATCATCTTTCCATGGTGCGCAGAAGCCAAGCCTTACTTCCAAGAGCTTCCTAGTGCCACATGGTGTAGTGCTCATTCAAGGCACTATAGTGCTCGTTCAAGGTACTCTGGAATTAAATAACAACCGACAAAAGCTGCTGGAAGCCAGTGCTTTCGAGCATAGTGCTTGTTCAAGCACTTCAGCAACATGAGGAACTTTATTTTTGCGTTGTTAAACTTCTTTGCTCTTATGTTTTTCTTGTATATAAAGGGCTCTTCTAGACTTGGAGAGCAACTGAAGAGAGACTTTAGTTCAATTTCTTAGCTTAGTTCATATATTTCATTCAAGTTCCAAGTTCATTTAAGATGATTTTGTTCTTTTGTTGAATTTCGAGTGGAGTATTCAAGGAAAAACATTCTTCTTATTTGTAACCATCTTCACTTACTACTTCAACAAGTAAGATTTTCGGTAACTTTTTCTTAGTTTCATGATATTTATATATTTTATTTTCATTTCTTAGTTTGTTCTTGCATGTTACTCCTCTTTCTAGATCCTTGCTTCTAGTTGACAGATTATTGATTTTCTTTGTTTAAACTTCATTGATATAGCTTTTTACTAGTTTTTTTTACTTTCATGTTGGTTCTATTGAGTTCTTTAGAGCTTTAAAGTGTTTATTCATACTACCTAGTACTTATGCTTAGTTTATGTTCTATCTTTGGTTTTATGCTTATAGTCATGATTTGAGAGTAATTATTTACTAGGTTATCGGGTAAAGTAGCTCATCAATATGTAAGAGGGGTAATTTGCTCGAGTTTGGATTTTAGAGCTTAAATGTTTGCTAGATTAGTGAAGTTTAGTTCATGAGCTAACACAAAAAAGGGGTACAGGTGCTCTACTCTTCACTAATCTTAGTTGATTTTGTGATTTTACTTGATGATGTGCTTAATTACCATTGTCATGTTGATGTTTGAGAAACCAAGAAGCTTGAAAGCATCGCCGGTCACTTGCTAACCCATGAAGGTGCATATTTGATGATGTAAGCTTATCTAAGTAGTTCTGGAGTTCCACACATTTCAGGTTTGTCAAGATCAATTTCAGTTCAAACATTAAATACTAATAACAGAATCAAAAATACCCATCATATATCATCACTTTTTTATGGAACCTCTAGGAGACAGGTTAACAGAGACTTGTCCAGTTACAAGTTGCTAAGGTCGCAGAGTTTAGATAGATTTAAAAAATACTCCCTGCACTTATTCAAGCTAGTAATTTAAGAGAAAGAATATTGAGTAAGTGGAAATACCAATTAAGGTGCATCCATAAAGATTGAATGCAGGACTCATTCCAGAAGTGACCTGCAGAAGTACAGAGGCGGTTTCTCTTCAGAAACGATACAAGTGCATTAAAAGAAGAAATTTCAATCACACTAAAACTTTAAGCAGAAAAGTAAAATGTAACTATTTCCAAATGTCATAACACCATGTTTAAGGAACAACCACAAAGACATTACAATTTTGAGAGCAAAAATTAAATTGATAGTTGCAAAGAGTAGAAATTAAGAAAATGAGGTTGACAGTAACACTGTCTTAATGAGTCAAAATTTTAATATCTAAAGTAGAGGTTGAACAAGAAAAGAAAGTACCTTCTTGCCACGAGTTAAACTTAGGCGTATATGGGAATTATCAAACATGCCATTCCTAATAAGAGTGGTGAATATAGCTTCCTTTACCTGTTTTAGCAGACATGTACGCATAGGAAATGAAAGCAAAAATCATATCAATAAAAGGCTCATAATGAAAATATTCAAACTCTGTCACCGCAACCTCACCTCTTCACGTGTTGCAACACAAGCCAGAGCTTTTGCCGAATCAAACATTCTGAAAATGAAAATTTTGAAAGTATCAAATAATTGAAGTGGTGACAATCAAAACTGCAGCCAAAACAGCAGTCACAGACTCATGATAACAATGACTCTAGAATAAGTCCGGGTTCTCTTCCTCTTATAATACAAGTCCCTTAGTTAACAAATTTTATAACGAGATCAGAAGAGCATTGAGCAACCCAGAAAATATATTCTTTCAACCTAGAGCATAGACCAATAAATAGGCAAAAGAAAAATAATATCTAGATTTTTTTTAATGAAAAGTAATAGACTTGTATAACATTAATGTCTCATATACAGAACTTAATCTGCTGACAGTTCCGACCAGTTTCTCTACGATTTAAATGTATGTCAATAATTTGAAGAAACTCTAATCAGACAATCCTACAATTTATAATTTGGTGAGCTGAAATAACTTGCAGGTAATCAAATCAACCAAAGAAATGAAAAATATGCATCAGAGTCACTGACCTATCCAGATGCTCCTCAAGCTTAAATACTTTTCCTTTGTAAACACGAAGTCCTTCCCAAACAGAATCGCCACCTTGTACTACTGAGTCAAACACTGAAACCTGAAAGGAGTGAATACAAAAGAACAAGCAGCAAAACATACATTGTTAGCAACACATAAAAACTAATAAAATATAACAATATCCAATGGAATATATTAATATTGCAAGATATTGTAATATTTTTAGTACATTTGTATATTTATCTTAGACTCTTGTATTTTGTAAATATCTTGTTTCCTAAATTTATCTTTGTACTCTTTATATTCAATGAAAATAATGAAAGATGAAAGACAAATATTACTTTCATAGTATCAAAGTCTAGGTTTTCAATACCTTCCTAGCTTTCGCCTCTTACTCACGATAGCATCCACCATTTTTTTGGCTAGTTTTTTTCCCCAATACAACTAACTTGCCTTTCATTGTATTCTCTATTCTTCATGAACAATCAAAGCCGCTTTTCTAATTTATTTACTCCTAACCCAATTTCTTATGATTTTTGAGATGAAGGTGTATCCCCTTAATTAATTATCTCAATCAAGAGTCCACCTCTCCTAATGGTCCTCATGACCCAAATGTCTCATCACTGATCACCCATTCTAGCCCCTCACAGCCACACTGCAAATCTTCCTCAATCTGGCCCAAATTTTTAAGTCCCACACGACCACAATCACCCAATCAATCCAGCAGGCCCTCACAGCCAACCTGATATTACTACTCAATCTGCCCCAATTTTCCCTCCTCCTGGGGCACATCGTCATGCCACTCCCGTAACAAATCAGCCCCATTTATCCTTGTCAGCCAGCCACATCAGTGAGAAAAATAACCAGTCCACATCTACAAACGACATAACCTCCATTCCAAACCCCATACCCTTTTCTTCCTTAAAATCATCCTCAAGAGTCAAGACCCATAACCCGCCATCAACATGGTATTTCAAACCCAATCCCAAATATCATGGAGAGCATCATACTCAAATTTCCAAATCTCCTTTGCCCAAAAATCCTATAGGTGCACTTAAGGTCCTTAATTGGAAATTGACAATAATTGATGAATTTGATGCTTTGCTTCAAAATAAGACGTGGGATTTAGTTCCTAAACCATCTAATGTTATTATACTTTATTCTTTCGCGATTTTAAGACATAAAGAGCATTCTAATGGTTCTTTTAAAAGCACAAAGCCCGTCTTGTAGGCAATGATGATGGACTGGTCAACAGTTTGGCATTGATTGTGGAGAGACCTACAGTCCAGTAATAAAACCAGCAACTATCCGCACAATTCTTGAAGAAAATGCCTACATCTATAAACCCTTCGGTTTTAAGAACCCAAAATATCCAATCATGTGTGTCGTCTCAACAAATCTCTTTACACATTGCTCCTAAGGCTTGGTATCAAAGACTTGTAGATTTTGTTGCTAAGATTGAGTTTATTCACTGTACTCGTGACAACAAATAAAAGACTTGGGCACTCTAAGTTATTTTCTTGAAATTGTTGTCAATCATATTTTTAGCCTCTTTTATCAAAAGCAAAATAGGCCAAGGAACTTCTTAGTCATATAGGGATGTCTTATTAAAAATCCTGCCCTACTACAGTTTACACCAAGCCCAAGCTCAGTGCCTTCTCATCCACTCCTTTTGAGGATCCTACCCTATATCGTAATCTTGTTGGTGCTTTACGATACCTCACTTCCACCCAACCAAATATATCTATCTTATGCAGTACTACCTTTTTGCAAAATCCCAAGGACTCTCACATGCAAGCTATTCGCCGTATTCTTAGATATAATTGTGGTACTCTTTACCATAGTCTCTAACTCTATCGGTCATTTACTTCTACACTTCTCTCCTATACTGATGACACTCGATGATCTACTTCAGGTTATTGTGTTTTGTTAGGCAATAATCTTATTTCTTGGACATCTAAGTGACAAGCCACACTCTCGTGTTATAGCGCAAAAGCTGAGTATCGAGCGGTGACTAGGTTAAGTAATTTACTCCTTATACTTCATTGTCCTATCCCTAAAGCAGCCTTGGTATATTTTAAAACATCGGAGCTCTACTTGTATGGCAACCTAGTGCAACATCAACACACCAAACATATTGAGAATGATATACATTTTGTTCAAAGAAAGTCGTATGGGTCAAGTCAAAGTACTTCATGTCGCGTTTAGATACCAAAATGCAAACATTTTCACAAAAGACCTTCCACTTATACTTTCTCAAGACTTCAGCGTCGGTGAACATCCTACTTCAACTGCGTGGATGTAATGGTATATAACAATATTGCAAGATATTGTTATATTCATTGTATATTTGTAAATTTTATCTTAGAAAATTTTTTATTTCGTAAATATCTTATTTCCTAAATCTATCATTGTACACCTCTTTATATTCAATGAAAATAATGAAAGATGTAAGGCAAATATTACTTTCAAAAACAAAATGAATAATGTTTCTGTAAAAGGTGAAAATAACAAAATATATCAAGAAAGCAAGGATACACCTTTGCACTATCACGAGGTAGCAACTCATCACCAACCCATGCAAGCAGCTTCTCATTCTCGGGAACAGGAAGACTGGGTGGGGGCAAGGGTGAGCTCAGAATGGAAAATGATCTCTTAAGACGACGCTTGAGAAAGTTGTAGAAGGGTAGACATTGTTCTAGTAAGTCATAAAGTAAAGGAGGAAATGTCTGATATACACAAAAAGCAAACTAAATATTAGAATAACTTAATGGAAAGACCAAAAAGAGTGGTAAACCAAAAAATAATAAAGCAAAAAATTTAAAATAAACATCGTCTTCCATGTGTATTCAACATTTTATTCTAAAACTACCTTAATTATCCTATTTGCGATCACGAAATAAAAAAATTTCTATAGAAATACTTAAAATGCAAGACATCAACAGACTATATGTAATGCCAAGCTAGAAATGTATCTTACTTTACCTCCAAACAACAAAATTGAAAACAACTTATAGAAACACAGATAACAAAAATTTGGAAGTAAAATGCTTGCCTCGTTAACTTAAACATAATCATGCAACTTTTCAGAGCTTAAGTACAAACCTTATGACATGCACTTCAAATTATGAATTCGGGTGATATGAAATGCCCATAGGTTATCATTTTCTTTCTTTTTTTGATTGGTGACAAAGATATATAATAAATTACACTAAGGGAGTTGTCATCCATATACAAAAGGAAGGATCAGGGTAAATATCTTGATTCCTTAAGATAACTAGTAAAGGTTCATAAAAAGTTAATGTGGTCAAGGAAGAGTTGGTTCATGATTCTTATTATACAGGACCCTTAGAAGAAAGGAATTTGAAGCCTTGAGTCACACAAGCATGTGTTAGAATTCTCTAACACATCTTTCATGAAGGTTACCAAAAAAAGCCAATAAGATAAGTTCCATTGCTTTAAAGAAGATCAAAGATTAAGAAAATCAAACCTTTGGATATCCACGTTCTGTTTTAAAGCCAGTTGACTTGTGAACACTGTCATACCACCATGGAGCCCATACGCCATCTATAAGTTTCGGACCAGCTTCCCATCTAAAAGAGGAAGCTTTAGGTAAATTCAAAAGACATATGAACATAAATCCACAAATGTAATTAACAAAACTCTTTTAATCGTGCTCTACAAATGTAATTAACAAAAGTTTGAAGTTGAAAGTCAAATAAAGACCCTTAGTAAAGAAAAATACAAAAAAAAAAAGAAAAAAACTTAGGGCCCAAGCTAGATGAAAGTTCGATTCAACTGAATTATTCGAGCTTTATTTAATACAACTGACAAATGAAATAACTAAGTCACGATTAAACTATAACCTACCTTCTTTCTTTCAGCATTTTTATCGCTACTACTTCACAGCACAGTATCACACAGAACATTGAGCATCCACCTCAGTTATGCCCCTTTTAAAACAACAAGGATTCATACCTTCATACCACATATCGAAAATTCAAACTATGAATGCTATTTTATACTACTGATTTGTCGTTATTTTCATAAAATTTGCTATCACTCTGAACCTTCAAATATA
Source organism: Amaranthus tricolor (assembly GCF_026212465.1). NCBI lineage: Eukaryota > Viridiplantae > Streptophyta > Magnoliopsida > Caryophyllales > Amaranthaceae > Amaranthus > Amaranthus tricolor. Next base: position 7,811,325 of record NC_080058.1, read on the forward strand.
GTCCATAATCACTAATTCCTTTCCGAAAAATGGAGAGCTCAAATTCCTTTGAAACTGAAATTAGTCTTAACCTCTCTTAAAAATGCATTGCTAGAAATTAAGGAAAATACATTGTTAGGTTTATGTTGAAGAATACTTGTACAATTATTTTAAAAATTATATATTTAATCAAATTATATTGAGAGATAAACTAATAAAGTCCAACCGTGGAAAGCAAAAGGTATCTTATATCATGAAAACAAGAAGTATTTGCTTGAAAAATTACTATGTATCCACTACCTACAATTTGCCACACAAGACCGAACAGCATGACAATATTGACAAATGAGTTATCATTATACATTCTATATACAACATTTTCTCACCCCCAATATCATTAAGTGGCTCCCATCTAAGATGTCACGTAGGAAAATTTTGGGGCATTGGATATACGTAATTTTACCCTTGTGATTACAAAGAAGTTAATTTTGATTGACACTCCGCAATTTCACTTAAATAAGAAGTGCACATGATTGAAAATGTCATTTTACTATATTCTATTATAGTCCAAACCGAACATGACTTAATGAGTAATTTTACTATATTCTATTATAATTCAAACCAAAGATTAGTAAATCCTTGACCCTGTCGAGAATGGACATCAAGAACACCATATACATGTGAGAAAACTTTTAACAATTACCCTGAGATTTGAGATTTATAATTATACTCCCTCCGTCCAGTTCCAACTAAATGTTAACCAAAAATGTTAACAATTAACATTCTAGCAACTTTTTCTCTAAAGTTTGGGACCCTCATCTACCAACTCACCTTTTCCTCTTTCATTTTTCCATAAAATCACCATACGCAGGAGCAAAAAACAAAAAGATGATCTGTCGCGAAATCATTCAAATAATAAACTGAAATGCATGCATTAGAATTTAGAAATTGATAAATTATCCAGTATACAATGTTTTAACAGTATGAACAAAGGACCAGCAAAGTTCATGTGTCTTACTTCAGCATGGTAGGCTGAAAAGGAATATTCAAGTCTTCACAGAGACCACGTAAAGCTATCTGCAGAGAAATATCAAAGTAGCACTTTTTGGTCAATAAAAAAAAATTATTTCTGATATATAACGCAGGAATGAACGGATTGACAAGATTTTATTACATCAGCTGTATGACTAGTACTACAGTTCAAAAGAACCGCACAAGATGAAGAAAAAATGCACATAACACAGCAGGTAACATTTCTACCAAATACAGAATACACTGTTGATCCTAAAGATTTTTCACATGCTGCACACTCTTGATTAAAATCAATCATCAAAAACACCATGTTAAAGGGTAAATTTTGTTCCACCCAAAGAGACCAAAATATGATGTTAAAGTTTACCATGAAAGGATTCATCCTTTTTTCTTTTAAAAAAAAAAAACAGCTAACTCAGTTATAAATCAAACAATAGGCACCAAACAAACAATTTCAGCATCTTGATTTCCTCCATGTAACATTAGAAGTGCAAAGATACATTACAATTCCTTCACCTCGGTCCATGAGGCAAAGAAACTTGAAATGTGTTTATGGAAAATCCATTAACATTTATACCAAAAGCAAAAAAAAAAATGACAGAATTAGAGAAGTGCAGTCATGTAATCAATTAGAAGATGTCTTTTGATCTCCTAACAATACCAGAGCTTGGTCTATTAATTAAAAAAACACGCAATATAAGCAACTTCTTAGTTTCAAAGGTGCAAAGCACCCTAAGAAGTTAAGGGTCCTAGAAGGCACTATTTTTTGGGTGTGAGGTGTCCTAAAAAAAATCAGATAAGTGCAATTAATTGCACTTATTTATGGCATTTATACTCCTTTTGGGTGTCGTATTTGATCCATTTTGCATAGTTTTGTGATATATCTTGTAAATTTACCTAAAAATCTTATTTTTAATTTGTTGTGTTTTGAGGTGATCAATCGATAAGTCCATAGAGTTATAACTTATAAGAGGGTGAAGGCTTCGAGAAATGGTCAAAGATCCCTAACAAGCAAAGAAGAAGCAAGCACAAAAGCATAGCCCATGCAGGTGGTCGCTACCAAGCTCCAATACTAAAGCCATGACTTGTCGCTCAAAAAAGAACAAAGAATCAAGTCAGTGGGCAAATGACGAGTCGCCTCTTTTCAGAAGGCCAAAAGCAGCTTGTTGCCGCTAAGCTTCTGCAGTCAAGATAAGCAATAAGTCGTTGCTTACTTGACAACGACTCACCGCCTTGTTTTTAGACGTGTTTGCTCGTCAAATATACGTTTAAGTAGTTTTATGTTTAATTTCGTTAATTATTTTTGTTATTTCCTATGTCCTATTTAGGGTTATTGGAGAATTTTTCCCAAGTAACCTCCCTCTATATATACAGGATTTAGGTTTAGGGTCTAAGGGACCTCTTTTAGCCACATTTTTCCATTCCTGGTTTTCATTTAGTTCTAAGTTTCCAAATTTTAGTTGTTGTAATTAGTATTGTAGTCATTTTTATTGATAATATAAGCACATTTGCCAAGAATTTCAAGTAAATTTCTAAGCATAATTTATTTTCCTGATTTATGTTTCTTAGTTTAGTAGTTTATATCTTTACAATCATGCTTAATAGTATAAGTCAATTGAATAATTAGTGTTATTTGCTATGTCTAGTGAGTAATTTTATATCTAAGGTAGAGACATTGATCCCAATTTTAGTGTGGAGTGAAAATTGACATGAAATATTTATAAAACTAAGGATTTATGATTAGAACTGAGCTAAATGAACCTTGAAAAACAACTTTATTAACCTAGTCAATATAACGGAAGTTTGAGATAAGCAATACTTTAGGGTTAAGTTATATTTAGGTTAAATTCATATTAATTCAACAAATACAAGGAAAGTTTGAAGATTCAATTAATAAGGCCCAAAAAGATAATTAATCAATAAATAGAAGCTTGAGATTAATAAAATCCATTTAATCAACTTAAGAGTCCTTTTTCCATAAGTATTGAAAACAATTGATATCCACACTAGAATAGGGTCATTCCCAACATCCGATGTCTTAGCTATATACTTAAAATCCAATTAACTGAATCTTCTAATAATTTAAGACATTACTCCCTCCTACATTTTATTCTTCATCAGGTAATAATTGGAAGTTGGAACAAGGTATCAATTTGAGCTTCCTCGTATTCGACCCGTTAGCTAGATGTAAATCGTGCACTTCCAGTTAAATAAAAGTTCACATCAAACTCTCACAAAAAAAACAAAAAGGGTAAATAATTAAGAAACAAGAGATAAAGAAATAAAAGAGAGGATAACATTATTGAAAACAATAAATAAAAATAATAAACAAAAGCAAATTACATGAGCCAACATCACGTGGTCTGGGGTTACGACCAAAAGGCACCCACATTCAATCACCCATGCCATCATCTTAGACACTATAAGACGCTTACCCATAGTAATCACCTCACCTAGCCCTATTAAAGCACCCAGCCCATTGACCATCCACACCTCATAGCTTAGGCGCGCTTTCTTAAACTTATTGCACCACATCACACTATGAAAATATCTAATTAACATTTTGATCAAATTTGAAAATCACCTCTGGATCTCGTTGAAGTTCTCCTGCATCAATGATAGCCGGCGGATTCCCTTGATCACTAAGCTCATTGTATATGGTAACAAGAGCAGCTAAACCGAGCTCCAAAAATGTTGGGGGCACAACTTTATCGAAGGATGCCTAGCAATTAAGCATACAAAAAGTTAACACAACAAATAATGAGGACGTGTATTTATAATTAAAATAATTGCATCACAGGGCGATCACTTTTCCAATTGAACTGCTTAGGAAGGAATATTAAGTAATTAAGATACAAGAACAAGTGCTCACCAGAACATCTATTGGGTTTCGTATCAATATGAAGTGCTTTCCATTCTTCATCAAATCTTCTGGCAATTTGGGTAATCGTTGTTTAGACATGTGCTGCAATCAGATTTGGGCTATTTAATAAAAAAGAGCCCTAATTTAGTGACAAACTTCGAAAGGAATATAGAACTGAAAACTATTATTTGGTGGATGACATAGTCCTAAATATAATCAATCATTTAAATAAGAAAACTAGGAGAATCTTATCATCTAGAATAGACTAGACTACAAGTACAACTATTACATGTTGTTAAAACTTGTGGATGAGGTAAGATCATATATACTTACTAGTTAGTGCTCCAACATTCATCAAAATTCTAATTCATTAATCTTGAGAATGACATGAGCAAAAGATTTGTTGTACAACATAAAAAAATGTGGTAGCAAAGAAATAACGGGAGAATTCATCTGTTATGTGTAATTTAATGATGTCATTGAATATAAACAAACCATTGCAATTGGTTTGAAAATAGAACTTTACTCAAGCTAACATATGCTCATTTATATGGCCCCCCATATCAAATGTCGCTTGGTATCAAAGCAAGTCACTCTTAACTCTCTGCATTATCACTTCAACGAATTAATTACCACTACTAACTATTAAAACCATTGTTACCAAGATCGAGGAACAATCCGGGTTGCGGAACAAGATCGGGAATGTAATTACATCTTTTAAAATTTGGGTCGAGATGGAAAATTTCGGGTCGAGAATTTATGAGTCGCGAAACGTTATATATGGGATCGAGAAACGATTTCAGGTCATTTAATTAAAATTTAAAACAAAGGAAAAGAAAAAACAATAGAACAAGAAAAAATAAAAAGAAAAATGAAAAGTTTGTTTAAGAAAAAAAAGAAATTAAAAAGAAAATAAAGTAATAAACACCCATTAAACACTCACGTGATTTTAATGAGTGTAGTTAACTTTTTTTTTTTTTGGGAAATGGGCTCAGAAAAAAGCCCAAGCAAATTTAGTAAAAAGCAAAACTCTATCAACAAAGATTAATACTTCATACACAGTATTGTTGGCTGTAAAAATCAATGGCATTCTTCATCCTCCAGTACCACTGTCCAAGGCTTGTTTGTTCTTTTATTTTTCTCTTTTTTCTACATCATTGACACCATTGATATAAGCTTGTTTGTTCATTTATTTTTTGTTTCTTTCATTCTTCTCTTTTTATTTTCTTTTTCTTCCTTTCTTCTCTCCATTTCCCGTGTCATGTTGGAAGTTTGATTTGTTGTTGGGTTGAGGTTGGGTCGAACGAAATAGCGTTTCAGATCGGGTATCCTAGCGATCCAGATCGCAATTGACCCGCGATTCGGGTCGAACGATCCAGATCGCAGTTCGCTTGCCAAAGTGGCGATCCCGGCTACACTGATTAAAACTAAACACACAGTTGGTTATTCATAATGAAGAGTTCAAGTATTTTTCCATTATACAGAAGCTACGTAACACTCAAAACTCACTTTCTTTTCGTACTTATATGGTGCACCAAAGAGAGCATCGGATGATGCTTCATTGATGAAACTTTGAGCTTTACAAGCTCAATTAACTGCAATTAAACATCCAATATCTTATTTACATAATCAATCACCCTAACAGTCATACTCCCAATGGTATTCAAACTTCTTTCGAGATAGAAAAAACCTAAACTAAGCTTATAGACAACAGACAAAGACATATGCCTTTGTGACTACAAGCTTAAATAAGGAAAAAAATAAAACTGCAAAGCTAAGGTTTATGGAAGAACAAGTAATTCATCTTGAAATTGAAAAAAAAAACAATGCTTACTTAGAATTTACAATAAACACCAGAGTAAAAACTCGCACCGGCTGCATTATAAAGGTTTTCAAAACAAACGAATCGATATTTCCCGTGTTGTAAAGGTGTAAAAAAATTGCGTTTTGGGCCGCATCAAGGGATATCTTATGGTTTCGACCAATATTTAGGCGGGATGACAATCGCATCAATCCCATTACCGCATCAACGTTCCGTTACTGAGATCGCAACCGTTACTGCATTTTTATACTATGATAAACACATTTATAAGCATATAACAAACAATTTGAATACTTTTTATGTCCAATAATCTAAACATTTAGTTTTATAAACAAATTTTTTATTTCACAAATGAGTTACCTATAATAGTCAAAATAAAATTCAGTAATATTTGTGATACAAACATACCACTTATTAAAAAATGCAAATCGTGGTTCAATTTAAGAACCTTGAATTGGCAAGTCCATTCACGAAGCAAAACTGCAATTGTTGATGTATTAGTAGAATTTAATTCTACATTCAGTTTGATGAACCGAAATTGTTAAATTCGTTAATGAACTTTGGGTGAAAGAGCCATGTCATGTTTCTCCAATCAAGATGTAATCACCATATTCTTTACAAGACTAAAAGAGATGCATTACCTTACAAAAGCGATATTTCTTATTTCCTGAACCGTAGATAACATCTTTGACGACCTTCTCACCATCACATTCCTAATTAACATGATAAAAATAATCAATACATAAGAACGTAGAAGATTACTAGTTATGGAACTCATTTTTCATTTGAGGCATGCTTGAATCAAGAATAATGCCTTAACAGAGATTGTTAGCCCATGGAAGATGAATAATGGGTAACAAGTCCCTCATCCCTCCCTTCTCCCCCACAAGATCCCTAAGCATCTCATTTACCACAACCTCCATTCATTATCAATTACTTCTATTTGGTCCAGAAATCAAATTAAAGTGACATACTTCAATCAAAACCAAATCAATGGTGCTACAACTAATGCATTCTTTACGATACAAACCATTTTCGATAGAACCTCGTCTAAGTAAGGCCGCTTTACGCCCGTCTGTTGAAGATAGTTCCCATAAAGTGGTTCATCAAGCACTTCAATATCATCCCGCTACAAAACAATCCACAACAATAACAATAATAATAACAATATTAGACATGATGAAAGGGTGAGCTAAGCACATCAATGGAGAAAACATTATGAAGAAGAAGAAAGAAAGCATTTTGTATCTTATTGTGTTTACACAAAAGACAAAGAGGGGTATATATACAATTGCTATGTGCGGAGAGAGAAAAGAAAGGCTAGCAAACTAGGGCCCTAACAAACTAGCTATGACGTGTCCCTTGTATAACAAACTAAATAATAAACTATATAACAAACTTGGCTACTGGAATACAAAGAAGCTAAGTGATATCTTCTGGTGAAATAAGTTGTAAACCATGATGAGCAGCAGCATTTTGTGGAGCCTTGATATATTCAACATCCCCCTCAAACTTGGGGTGGTGTTGACCAAACCAAATTTGCATAGTATAGGCTGGCTAACAGAAGAGGGAAGAGTTTTAGTAAACATGTCTGCAAGTTGTTATCGAGTAGGAATGTAAGCAAGTTGAATGAGCCCTTCAAGAACTTTCTCGCGAGTAAAGTGGCAATCAATAGCAATGTGCTTCGTACGCTCATGTAAGACAGGATTATGAGCTATTTGCAAGGTAGATTTATCATCACAAAATAATGTCACAGGATGAAGATGAGACACACCCAACTCATCAAGAAGACGAACCATCCAAGTTATTTCTAAGGCAGTAGAGGCTAAGGCTCGCTACTCAGCTTCAGATGAGGACTTAGACACATAGCCAGTAACGAAACGGCGCGTATCAACGCAGGCGCCCCAATCAAAGTCTTGAAGACTGGGGGAACCTTGTAATAAGATGCCTTGATGAAGAGTATGAGCCACGTAGTTAACTGTGTGCAATAAAGCTGAATAGTGATCGTCCGTAGGATGTTGCATGTATTGACTTAGAGATTGTACAGCATAGGAAATGTCGGGGCGAGTATGAGTAAGGAAGTTTAACTTCCCAATGAGACTGTGGTAATGCGTAGGTTGTTGATAAAGTGGGGAATTGCTTGCTTGTAGCTTAAGATGAACAGGAAGGGGAGTGGCGACTTTGTGAGTGGGTGTGAAACCAGACTCTTTGATCAAGTCAGAAGCAAGCTTTCTTCGTGAGATTATAATTCCTTCTGGAACATAGGTCACCTCAAGACCAAGGAAATAATGAAGCTTTCCAAGATCCTTAATGCTGAAAACCTTATGCAAATGAGCTTTTAATTTATGAATACAACCAATATCATCGCCGGTGAGAATTATATCGTCAACATAGACAGCAACAATAGTAATAGAAGTAGGGGTGCATTTGATGAAGAGAGAATAATCATTCTTGGACTGAGAAAAACCTTGATGAGTTAACTCAAGATGAAGTTTAGCGAACCACTAGCGAGACGCTTGTTTTAGTCCATAGAGGGAACTTTTGAGTTTACAAACTAAGTAAGGATCAACAGTTAAGCCCTCCAGAGGTTTCATATATACTTCCTCATGTAGATCACCATGGAGAAATGCATTGTTCACATCAAGTTGATACAAAGGCCAATGACGATGAGAGGGAAGAGTGATGATAGTGCGAATAGTAGTCATGTGAACAACGGGAGAAAAAGTCTCTTGATTATCAACACCATATTCTTGGGTGTGACCCTTAGCAACAAGGCGAGCTTTATATCGCTCCAAAGATCCATCAGCCTTAAACTTAACCTTGTAGAACCATTTACATCCAATAGGATGTCTTCCAGTAGGTAAAGGGACAAGGTCCCATGTATTGTTGGCCTTGAGAGCATCTAATTCCTTTTACATGGCATGAATCCACAAGGGATCTTTGATGACTGTATTGTAGGTTCTGGGTTCAATGAATGAGGGAGTAGATGTGGTAGAGGAAGTTACAATATTACAAACATATTGTTGCAGGTAAGATGGTGGATTATGAGGCCTAGAGGTGCGGCGTAATGGAGTAACAATTAGGACAGGAGCTTGGAGAGGTGAAGATATAGGAGGGAAAGAATTAGGAGTAGATGAAGAAGGAGGAGGACTAGGGGAAATTGGAAAAGAAGATGTGGACGGGTCATGGGAGTAGTCAATGTCAGTAGGTAAAAAGGTAGGAAAAGGTAGGTAAAAAGGTAATGAAATAGGAATATGGGTAGGACGGAGATGATAAGGGAATATGTGCTCATGAAAAATAACATCCTTAGCCAGAAAAAAAATTTTTGTTTTCATATTGTAGACCTTGTACGCTTTTTGAGCAAAGGGGTATCCGATAAAAACACATGGGTCAGTGCGAGCGTCAAACTTTTTGCGTCCTTGTTGAAGAGTGGACATAAAACTTAAACACCCAAAAGCTTTGAGATGATCATTGGTAGGGGCTGTATTGTACAACCGTTCATATGGAGAAATATTACACGAAGAACTTAAAGGCATACGATTAATAAGATATGTGGCACATTGAGCTGTTTCTCCCCAAAAAGAAATAGGGAGATTGGACTGAAATAAGAGAGCACGAGCTGTTTCAAGTAGGTGCTTGTGCTTGCGTTCAACAACCCCATTTTGTTGAGGGGTCTGAGTACAACTACGTTGATGATGAATCCCTTTAGCATCATATAATTGCAATAAAGCACCTTCACACAATTCTTTGGCATTACCGGTACGCACTTGTTTAACATTGGTGCGAAACTGAGTTTCAACGTATGAAAAAAAATTGCATATAACGGTAGCACATTCATCTTTATGTTTCAACAAATATAACCATGTAGATCTTGTATAGTCATCAACTATTGTAAGAAACATATTATAACCATTGTGTGTAAGTTTACCATAAGGTCCCCACAAGTCTATATGCAACAAGTCAAAAGGATACTTTGTTCTAATTTCACTGTGAGGAAATGAGAGCCTATTTTGGCGTGCAAGTGGACATATAGTACAAATCAAGAATTCTTCAACACAAGAAATCTTAAGAGCAGGATACATAAGTTTTAGCCTATGAAATGATATATGTCCATGCCTAAGGTGTAATAGCCTTATTTCTTTAATCAAAGCATGAGTAGTATTATGACTAAGTAGGCTATTTTTAGGTGTAGAGTAGTCTTGTACTTTAGCAACTTTATTGGAAACTTCAAAGTGGTTTTTTTCCTCTGTGCAATATAGTCCATACTTCATCTTACCAAGAGGTAAGCCCTCTTTCTTGAAAAGGTCCTGGTACCAACATTCAAGAGGTGAAAAGATGAGTGAAATAGCATTGTCAGAACATAATTTGTGCACTGAGAAAAGATTATAGCGTATGCTTGGAACATAGAGTACATCTTTTAGAGTGATTTTCTCACTAAAACGAATGTCTCCAATCTTGGTAACCTTTAAGCTACTGCCATCAGGAATGATAACTTCATGCACATTACGTTCCACATCTCTAACATTGGTGAATAAATTGAGTGTTGCACATATGATCTGTGGCACCACTATCAATTATCCAAGTCTATAACATAGATTTAGAGGCAAGGCATAAAGTACCTGCAAGATTACCAGAGGTGATGATATTGGAATCATTTTCATTAACACCTTCTTTGTGGTCAGTAGTTGTTGCCTCTTTCTTATTGAGCAACAACATTAGATTGTTTAGTTGTTCATTAGTAAGTCTAGTACCTCCAAATAGTTGTACCAACATCAGTAGCTTCATGTAAAACATTAGCAACAACTTTTCTTCCTTTGGAATCAGGATATCCATGTATCTTGCACCATCGTTGAATGGAATGGCCTCGAATCTTACAGTGATCACAGAAGTAGTTGTTGCTCCTCTTGATTCGTCCATTTGGCTTCTTGTAGTTGTATTGGCCTTCACTGATTCTGTGATGTTCATAAGGTTTTCGTTTGTCAGCAACAAAAGCCATATTCTCAGTATTGGCTATATTGACTTTGCAAATATCTTTGTGTCTTTCTTCCTAAACCAAAATCCTATATGCAACCTGCACAGTAGGTAACTCATTCATCATAAGGATGTTAGTGCGTGCCTGTTGAAACTGCTCATTAAGCCTCATTAAGAAATGAATGAGTCTTTGATCTTGTTGACTCTTCAAGATACGTTTAGTGAGGGTGCAAGAACAACCATTACAGGTGCACATAGGTAAAGGATCCAGATGATCTATCTCATCCCAAAGTGATTTCACGCGTGTGAAATATTCTGCTACTGTCATGTTTGATGTCTGTGTGAGGTTTGCAAGTTCCTCTTGCAAGCTATACAGTTGTGCTGAAGAGGATTTGCCAAATCTCTCTTCTAAATCACGCCAAATCTCATGTGCATTGTTATAGTACATAACACTTTTAGCAAGAACTCTATCAAGAGAGGCGATGATCCATCCGATTACCATGTTATTGCACCTCTCCCAACACTTTGAATCAGAGGAATTAGAGGACGGTTTTACAGCAGTACCATCAACAAAGCTCAACTTATTTTTTGCAGTTAAGCCTATAATCATGGATCTCTTCCAGTCTGCATATCCTAATCCATCAAAAGAAGTTGATACCCGTTTTATACCGGCATGATCAGAAGGATGAAGGTAGAAAATACGTGCTGGATTTTGAGTTGGATCAACCTCAGAACTCGCCATTTCTTGAATGCAAAACTAACGTTTGACAGAGAATAACCAGGAGAAAAAGATTTTGAAAAGAAAGAAGGAAAAGAAAATGGTGGAAAAATGTTTTTAGGGAAGCAGAAACACCTGCTCTGATACCATGATGAAATGGTGAGCTTAGCACATCAATGGAGAAAACATTATGAAGAAGAAGAAAGAAAGCATTCTGTATCTTATTATGTTTACACAAAAGACAAAGAGGGGTATATATACAATTGCTATGTGCAGAGAGAGAAAAGAAAGGCTAGCAAACTAGGGCCCTAACAAACTAGCTATGACGTGTCCCTTGTATAACAAACGAAATAATAAACTATATAACAAACTTGGCTACCGGAATACAAAGAAGCTAAGTGATATCTTCTGGTGAAATAAGTTGTAAACCATGATGAGCAGCAGCATTTTGTGGAGCCTTGATATATTCAACAAGACACAATAGAAACCTAAGCATTTTGTGAGAATTATGAGTCCGCCTTCTACTTGAAGGCTTTCTCTATCACTGATTCTCACCCCCTACAGCAAAATCAATTCACATCCCCCTCTTCTCCGTAGACCTTGTGGGAAGAAATTAAGCATTTTAAGCAATAAACACACATTCATACTTCATAAAGCTCAGAAATCACAAAATTATAGCCTCAAATGAAATGTATTGAAAGTGAAACAGCATATAATTCAAGCATTTCAAAATTTATCGGGTAAAGATTTAAATTTATATAAAAAATGGTCAACGATCAAAATGATACAACATGCAAAATTATTATTGGTTGAAAATCTAAAAAGTTGATTAAGAAAATGCAAAGATGAAATGAAAAGACGAAAAGAAGGTTAGCAATGAAGATGAAGTGCTTACTTGAGCGAAAGCATACATGAGACTGGTACTGAGTGATCGAGGAGCAGACCATGAGTGAATCACTTCCACTTCCGCCATTTTTACTGATGATGATTTCTCTGAAAAATCTCTACCAGTGTGACTCCGTGGGCAGTGACAATTTCTACAATGTTTTCGATTGTGAGGAGATCAATCAGTCGAAGGTTAATTGGGGTCGTTTCAATCTCCAGTAATCAGTGTTTTAAGTAAAGATAGTTAAGATACCATTTGACTTTGAAATTAATTAATTTTTTAATAATTATACCAGGTAATTCCAAATTTGCTATACTCGAAGTACCCAATAATTGGTCTATCTCAAAAGGGTAAAAAAAGTGTGAGGCAATTCATTTGTTCTCTACTTTTACTTTTTATGTAGATTTCAATGTAAATTAAGTAATTTTATTTATGAGTTTTTGAAAATTTAAATAATTTTATTTAAAAAATATATATTAAGACGAATCTATCAAAATTTAATATGAACATGTGTTTTTCAAATTGGAATAAAAATTTACTAATAAGATAAAAAAAACTTAATTATATATGTAAATGAGAATTTAAAAAATGAAAACTATTACCAGAAAAAAAATGTGACAATTATTATGAGACGGACTTAAATGTAATACATAGAAATTCCTATGGATCTATACTATCTAATTGGAATTTTTTATTTTTTTTGAATAATATATGATTGGAATTTCATAGTGAATATATATGTAGATGAGAATTTAGTTTTCCATTTAACCTTTTAATTATTAGGTTTTTTAATTTTTAATTATTTTTCTTTTCTTAGAAATCAACCTGCAAAAATCGATCAACATTTGGGCAACAATATTTCCTGAATAAGTGATCCTAAACAATAACGATATATCAGATAGACAAACAAATTTCAAGTGTTGAGCCAAGTCTGGATTAAAGATCATCCAGAAAACTTGTTTAACATCTAATAATTCATTAAAGAAAAAACTTTCACTAGTTCACTTGCTATAAGACTGCAGAAACAAGTGCACATCTGATCTTCTATATGAATCCATGTAAGGTAGTAAGTTAAAAGGCCAAATCGATCCAGTAATGTCTCTAATATCGAGATTATTTTGAGAACATAACTTTCGAAAGTAGTTGAAAGTATCAATGTTTCTTATCACTGAGGCGATAAGTGCGACAGGACCCGTCGCCATTTGTTCAAGCAAGGATTTCAAATTCGAAGACTCTAGTTTCGCTTTTCTATCAGTATCTCTATTGTTGTTCGGTTTGCTGCTGATGGGTTTTCTTCGAGTAAGAAGAATCGAAAGAACTTTAACAAGATGTGGCAGGCACGAGGGGTCGTAAATTACATCAGCACCCAAACTGCAAAGGCAAGTAAACAACAAAAATCAGATCACAGATTCTAGTAAGATCAAGCACTCATCATTTTATTATGCCGATGCCATTAAGTCAGATGTACACAACCTAACCTTTGTAATAACAGAGAGGTAATCGAAAAAAGAAAATAATGTTCTTTCTATTAGAGAGTTATTCCTAAGAAAAGGTCATACTTTCGAGTAAAATACTCGTTCTTTAAAATTTGTTCTAAGCTCACTTAAGCAACTTCTGGGAGAAATAAGTAGAAGCAAAGAGTAAGAAGATCCTCCATAGAAAAGCTAGGAAAACTAAACCTTTGAGAAACAACTTATAAGAGATAATAAATTAGTAAATGACCATTCTACAAGCAATAACCATTCTTTAATATTCAAAAACGTCCATGCTCGAGCGTCGAGCTGCCTATCCAGTCTAGTCCATGGTTGGATGCATCCATGTCCAATACTACTAAAGCCTAATCATCCAGTTACTCAAACTTGGCACCAGCCCCATACTACTAAAGCCTAATCATCCAGTTACTCTAATTTGGCACCAGCACCACTTATGCCTGCACTCAATAATGATTACAGACGTTTGCCTCCAATGAGACCCGAGACTGTTAAATAGCTAACCAGAAGAAGATGTAACTGGCTGCCTGCTTTTATCTTTGACCCATTATGTTAGAGCAAATGCTCTTCCAATAAAGATTCTAACTACAATGAATGATAAAGATTGCAAAATTTAAAAGAAAACAATCAAACACACCAAGAATTGGAAGGTGGTAAAATCCTAATATCAAATTGATATTAGACTATAAAACCCACCCAACGAATGAAGACAATTGTATTGATTAGAGTTCTTGATTACACACACTAATCAATTCTAACAATGGAGAATGAAAAACTATAGAGATTACAAGAGCAAATTGAAAACCCCCAATTTCACTCAAGAACCCTAATTTACGGCTCTCTCTCTAACTAGATCTCTCTCACTTACAAGAGGATTACAATGTGTTTCTCTCACTTGATACCACAACAAAAGATGTTTACAATATGTATTTATAAGGTTCATAAGTGTGAAAGAACAGAAAGGAAAAACACGTGGAAACAGAATCCAAAAAACAGAAGCTGCACTCGAAGCCCTGTAGTCTGTTCGACTGGAAGCTTGGGTCGAGCGAAACTGCTCGACTGGTCGAGCTACCTTCAGCAGGTCGAGCCAATGTGCTCGAGGGGTCGAATGAGGGTACCGTAACATTTTGATGTTGAGCTTCAAAAGATCCTTCATAAGCCCATTTATTCCAAGCACAAAAAGACCACACCATCAAGCTAAAATCGAGATTATGAGCCACACATATCACATTAAAATTTTTACCATTAAACAGAGTAAACATAGATTCGTCCACAGGAAAACATAAATGTAGGTTACAAATTCCATTAGTTGATGTATTCTGTGTTATCATAATTATCCTTAATTCATACTCCTATAAGAATTTTGTTGCTTGCTTAATTATGTTAAGGCGGAGAATTGGTAAACTCCTTTACCTTATAAAGTTAATTTAGCTTTCAAATAACATGCAGAAGGATATGAATTTCCAAGCCTTAAAAGGCGTATTATATGCTTACTCTGAGGATCTTAAATCAAGTATTAGATTCCTCCCACTATTACAAACCCCCAGAAACAACAAAAAAACCAAAAAAAAAAAAAAAAAAAAAAAAAAAAAAAAAAAAAAACAGCATTCACTACTAGGTTTTTTACTCACTAATCAGTGATACCAGATGGAAAACAAACACCAAGGAGTTATAACTCCTAAAAGAACACAACAATCACGTCTAGGCTGGGTGCACAAGAAGTGCACAAGATGCAAAGAAAGACGGGGAGGTGCGTGAGGTGGGCCTAGGCAGAGGCACAGAATACAAAAATCCAAAAAAATTACATCTCTTGGCGTGCACGTTTTTCCCAACACACCCGCACCTAGACTAGCATAGCCCCATGCAGTTTAGTGTCCCTCGCACTTTTTATAGTTAAGTCCACAAATATGAGGACAATCCGTCAAGTGTAACCGAACAAAATGCAAATGATACTCAAATGTTGGAGAATAAAACAATGCAAGGATAACGTTTGAAAACTATTTACACACAACAGCAAAACTATCCAAAAAGGTTACTCAATTAAACGAATTTGATTTTGAAAGCAAATCACAATATCGAAAAAAAAAAACTAGTAATTGAGTAGTGAGAGTAACACTAAAACTTTTTGAAGTGGCATTGACTAGAAAAGTCTCAAGAAAGACAACATAAAAAAAACATACAAGACACTAGATTGAAGAACCAATATTATATAGAAGAATATACCAGTAGAATAATGGAAAACTAATGAAAATTTTTCTTACACAATATCAGGCTGGAATCGCCAAAGCTCACTCTCTTCTGCAGATTCCCATGACAGAGGAATGCATTGTACCTACATCAAATGAACCATTAAACATAAGGCATTACGAATATGCATTCACATAAGAGTTTCATAAAGTTCCTCATAAGTCAAAACTTACCGTACATAAGCTACTGTCACTTTTGTCTAAAGACACATCTAAATTTTCAATCTTATTCATCTCCAAATTAAGCTTTAAATTTTCTAAACTCGATGCATCACCATCAGTCAAAACGACCTGCATCAAAATACAAAGTCGAGACTCAAGAAGTCAATCAAAGTGCAGTTCTCTTTTAAGAAAAGCTTTGAGATAAGAATGAGCACATCTAGAAAGGATCAACATCCAAGGAAAAATAAGGTCCACATTACCAACAAGCTATCCTTCAAAAAGGAACACGAAGAAGAGTTTGCAACACTAACATATTGACAAGACTCTAAGGGGGTATTTGCCTATTTGGTATGAGCTTTTTAAGTCTAAATAAAGGATAACGGATTCACATAACTCATTCCATTATCTAGTGTATGCTATGCGATTGGGTTAACCCAATCCCTTTCATAAGGGTAATGGATACCTCCAAATTGCTACCGCTCATTTCTCATTAGAAATCAATTCCTTTCTCTGGTACTCTCTATCTTCACATTCTCTTACAAGTTACATCTCTTTACACAAAACAAATAATAACATTCAACATCGCTCATATCTCTCTTCAAGCATTCCTTTTCCATTACATTTCCATTTTTCATACAAACACCCCTATGAGTGCACAGCCTACATTACAAAAACATAAAGCAGGTTGATGATGAAACAGAGGAGCTACTCAAAACCTTGAGAAATGAGGTAAATAACACTGTTTGGATAATAATATAGACATGAGCAGAAGAGGAGGAAAAGAGGAAAACAAAGGGAAAGATAGAGCTAAATTTTCCCTCCAATCTCCCCACCATTGACGGGTGGTATTCATTACCCTAGGGAAAATGGATACTTCCTCTCCCACACTTTTCATATCCCAACCCTAATTCAAAGGAACCTGAACCCTAGCCTTTCCCTTCCTTCCTTTTTTCCATTTCCTCTTATCCAAACAAAATGTAAGCGAAAGATGAGAGATAAAAACAATAGAATTTTGTGAATGTACAAATAATCGACGTATGTAAAGCATGTGAAGGCAAGAGTAAATGACACAGAGATGCTAAAAGATATAGGATATATTAAGTGAGACATTCAATGCTCTACAGTTTATTTCACGAGATAAATGTTTTGTATTTTTGTTATAGATATGTTTTCAAGAATTCATCAATTTTGGCAAGAAAATAGAGCTCCATAATTGAAAATTGAGGAATTCATTCTTAACACAACAATGAACATTGAATGGCAACTCTGTTCTAGCCCTAAGAAATAAAAAGTGTTGAAAAACATTAAATCCAGAAAAATAATTAGCCACTTTTTGTCAGAGAAGAATAGGGGTTGAAATAAATGAGTGTACCTTGTACAATGTCAAATATAAAACAAACATAAATCACCAATGAGTGAAGAGTCATATAAATACGTTGTCATATTATGAAGGAATGTATAGTAAAACAAACCTGAGAAGCTTTGACATGATTAAGGCAAACGCCAAGCAGACCTACACCAGAGCCAACCTGTTTAAATTCAGCACATGAAAGAGTAGAATCATTATAACCAACAGTGTCAGACAGTCCATATTAGCACATAAAGTACTAGAATAACAGAATTAACAAATTACTACACTGAACAAGTCAATTTTATTTACTTGATTGACAACAGTTTCAATGGGTCAAGTATAGAAGATAGATAATGGAAAAGGCATATGGAAAAAATTGAGCGACTAGTGCTACTAATTGCAACTTGATTTCTGGATTGAAATCACCAAGTTCTTTCACTAAACCCAACAGAATTTCTTATACTGTTCAACATATGAATCTATTTTAAGAAATTTGATAGCTAATACTTCACCTCAAAACATAACTTCTTCGTAAAAACTTCAGTATATGAAAGAATAAACTCTGACAGAAAAAGACTAGAAGGCCAAAGAGCACACCTACACACATCATAACACAATTAGCTTAACTGGACATGACAAATGAATTAAGTAAATTACAACACCAACAGAAACCAGAACTTTTCTGTGTGGGACCAACTAGATCAAATCCACCAACAAGAACAAACATGAAACACCACAAGCTATATACAATACTCCATGTATAGCCACTCACAAATCTGCAGTATACATTTTGCAATTCATGATAAAACATGGCTAATAGAATCATACCATTACTACCATTACAACCAAAGAGGATCATTTAATATTTAGTTCGACATAAATGTCTTTACAAGAAATGCTTGATCTAACCATGGTACACATATAGTTGTGAGATTAAGAAGAATCATCATTTACAACACCTCTCAAAGGGTTACCAATTTGCTCATATTTAAGATTGACAAACATA
This sequence comes from Amaranthus tricolor, assembly GCF_026212465.1. Taxonomy (NCBI): domain Eukaryota; kingdom Viridiplantae; phylum Streptophyta; class Magnoliopsida; order Caryophyllales; family Amaranthaceae; genus Amaranthus; species Amaranthus tricolor. The sequence continues at coordinate 7,829,851 of NC_080058.1, forward strand.
ATAGTGGGAAAACTCCAAAAGAACTGAAAAACTTACCTAGTGTCCCCTTGAAGCATATTGAGAGAACATTGCAATGGTACAACCATCTGCATTTGACCCCAATGACTAGGCACTTGACAACAAATTACCAAAGGAAAAAAATCTTAGAAAAACTTAGAATCCACAAAAAAACCTCCATGCTAAATGCCTATCAATTCAAATCAATTAATAGTCAATAGTTCTTACCATCGTTAAAAAGAAACGATACGCGTTTCACAATCCATGAACTTCCATTAGCTGGTGCATCTTCCTGAATTTCAAAATTCATATACAACAACACAGTGCACATGGTAAATAAGAATATAAAATTTTCAAAACCACACAGAAGTAATGACCCCTAACCAGAACTGACCGTTAGAGAAGCCATGTAGTCAGCACATCGCTCATAAAATTCATCCAAGACATTTCCACTAGAAGATTCCACTTCTTGAATGAGCTTCTTCAGAAAATTTTTCAAGTAAGGTGCATAATAGTTATAATCCTGCAATAAGCGCAAGCAGTCATGGATTCTGATTTAACAACAAACTCTTACAGCTAGAACGACCTGAGCTCGATTAGAGCTCCAAGAGGAGGAAAGGCCCACAATCACAAGATGAATTCAGAAGTAAAGGAAGGGAAAAATAGACATTTCTCCATCCAATTTAGCATACAGAGAAAAAAACCGGGACCTTACAAGGTACCTTGAGAAAAATATTCATTTGAGGCCATGCCCAAGGAGTATACCGTCAACGCATCATTTCTCTCTCTTGTCAATTACTACATTTATTTCTTGTTACTACACAATAGTGTAAGAGCTACCTCCATTGTTGCAGGGAGGAAAAAAAGTCCTGCAAAAGGCAGTCGGAAGCCAGCGTACTGCAGGTACATCAAAATATCCTCCAAGGGAAACCCTCCACATATTGTGGACAGATGTTCCGCCTAGTCTACTACTCAAATCATCCACAATTGTTAAGGGAAGAAAAGAAGGCCCATTGTCGAAAATTTTAAGGGGCGAGAGGGGGCTTTGTCGCCATGGCACCATGAACTTTTTCCCCTTAATTAACATATATAATGACAACTTCAAAAAATATAATAATGGTTGGATAAGTGGTCACACATAGCTAAGATTAAGTTTTCAAACCTTTGCCCCCTCTTTTTTTTAACACAATTTTGAAAGTCCAAATTTCAAACCTTTGCCCCCCTCAACTTTTGAACCAAGTTTTGCTTTTGCCACTTCCATTATTACCCTCATCACCTCATGCAAACATTGTAGATACAAATCACTGGTTTTTATTCCTTTCTTTCTGGGCCAAAGATAGTGCATGATATAGAGCATTTCTAACTGAACAAATGCATATCAATAAAAGATCTTCACCTTTTTCAATAAAATGGCAAATTAGAGAGCATATTCACTGGAATATGTAGAATAGAACTAATTGTGAACCTTTTGCAATAATAACAAAATTAAACAAAACCCATTAACCCATTACTCTGCAATGTTCTGTCTACTGAAATAAATCATAAAGTATAATACTAGCAAAACAAATTAACTATCATCTCAGCAAAGAACCCATAAAAACGCAGACAGAATTAGCATTTCACATATGTTCCAAAAACAACTATTGATTCAAAACTATCTCAATCACAGTAAGGAAATTGTAACTTGGGTCATTTACAAAATACAATAATGTCAACCAATCAAAATCTAATCAAATCAATATCAAAGGGGAGATCATGTCTTCTCATCTGGGTTCGATTCTCCATACCCCTCCCCTTCACTCAACCTACCCTTTGCCCCAAAAAACATATATCATATTGAATGATAGCTTACACTGTTGTTAATGCAATATGTCCAAATAAATTCTTGCACATCCTTCGAAATAAAGCCACACCCACACTTTCTGCACAAAAAGCGAGGGACTGTTTAATTTAGAACTAAGAAACGAGAAGGAAATATATTTGATGCAGCATATTTGAGAAATATGGTAAAAATGCACATTATATCTCTACGTTTTTACCTTGCAAAGGAAATTAAACAATCTGAAGGTTCCAAAGAGAGAAAAGCAGAGACTAAGTACTGCTTAGCAAGTTCCAGATTGGCCATATCGAGCTTCAGGTTGTGGTTCGACATGGCCAATTATAATGCAAGTGTTCAAGAGAATTCGCAACAGGTTTAGGTTACTGTGAGAGCACTAAAAAAACATTTTCTCACCAATTTTTCTCTACACTTTTCCTTTTCACCATATTAAATTTTGTGTTAAAATATTTACTAAATTAATTTATCTCATTAATGAGAAAACAAAACAATTTCCTCATTGCTTGTCTACTTTCTCCCTTCTACTTTTTTTACTCTACCCCTTCTCTTAGTTTTTATTTTAAAATTTAGGGATATTATCAATGGTACCCCTATATTGAAGCAACTAGATAGATACTCGTGCCATGCACGGAGATTAAAAAAAAATTTGAGTTAATTTTATACTTGTATTATAATTTTTGTAAAGGTTATTAGTTAGTATTTTAAATATTATATATATATATATGTATATATATATATATATATATATATATATATATATATATATATATATATGTATATATATATATATATATATATATATATATATATATATATATATATATATATATATATATATATATATATTATAGAATATCTAAAATTTTTGTTCAATAAAATTAGGAAAATAATAAATGGTAATACAATAATTACAACTAAATCAAAATTTTTATCATAAAAATGACTTCATAACTTCAATATAGATCACCTTGTGACTAACTTGCATGAAACACCCTGCAATATATATATTGATTAGTTATATTAATAATAAAACTATCAAAAGGAAATTACTTAAAGAATATAAACGCGTAATTTTTTGCCTCATAAGTTTTGAAATACTTCTTTATATACCACATTGTCAGTAGACGACGACAACGTAGTTGTTTGATTATCTTTGTCAACAATAAGAATTTTAAGTCCTTTCTTACTTCTCACTCTTGATATGGCAACATAAAGTTGTCCATGACTGAATACAGGTTTAGGCAAAAACAATCCAACATGACTCAATGATAGTCCTTGACTTTTATTAATAGTCATCGCAAAACAAAGAATCAAAGGAAATTGTCTTCTTTGAAGTCTAATTGGAAGCTATGTGGTATCTGTTGGAGTTAATGTTATTCTTGGTATGAAAACCTTTTCTCCTTTATTGCATCCCGTAAGAACAGTTGCCTCGACAATGTGATCTCCAAGCTGGTTGACTACCAATCGTGTGCCATTACACAATCCAGCTGTTTGATCAATGTTTCTAAGCATAACAGGAGCACCAATCTTCAATTTCAGCTCATGATTTGGAAGGCCAGAGCACTTAATACTATTTAAGTACTCTACAGAAAAAGCATCGGCATTAGACTCAAAACATCCATCTGCTTTACTTATAGAATCAGAACTTAAGTAAACCTTTTCGTCCCCAGGTAATAATGAAAGAACATATTCATTCACTTTTCCAACAATATCATTTGTAGGACAAAGTATGGCCCTTTCTTGAAAAAAGTTTGTGTCACTTAAGTTCTCCTGTATGGATGGATATGTACTTTCAACTATGGCACCAATAGGATCTACAACATCCTTAATGAGAAATTCATCAAGAATATCAATAATGGCTTCTCCATCATTAGGTTCCCCTAGTATGCCATCACCAACCTTTAAAATCCAATCAGCGAAATCCTTTAAATCATTATCATCAACAGACTGAGTTTGCAACCTCATGTTCTTTGTAAGCCTTAAAACCTTACACGAATGCCAAATGTAAGAAGAGTTTAATGATGCAAAAACTATATCTTGTCGTGTTCCTTTTGGAATAACTGGTAATACTTGCCTAAAATCACCTCCAAAAACAACTACCTTACCAGCAAATGGAAAGTCCGAAGCAATACCATTTGAATCTCGTAAAGCATCTCGCATACTTCTGTCCAAAGCTTCAAAACAATATTTGTTCGTCATAGGGGCTTCGTCCCAAATGATGAGCTTAGTCTTATTCAACAAAGAGGTTAAATCGCTACCCGGAGTAATACCTCTGCACATAGAATCAAGAGTGGCAATCAAGGAATTCCAAATCTTGAATGTGCAGTTCTTCCTCCTGGCAGTAATAGAGAAGCAATACCACTTAAAGCAACAGGAAGGACAATATCCCCTTTTGATCGAATAGCTGCACACAAAGTTCTCCACATAAATGTTTTACCGGTTCCGCCATGCCCATAAAGGAAAAAAACACCACCTTTATTATCATTCATACCCTGCATAATATCATCATATATGATCCGTTGTTCAACAGTCAAACATTGAAATAACTGCTCATGCTCTATGCGTAGTGCTTCTCTATCATAACTTAACTCATCAGCTATGAGTCTATTAAAACTATCCTTAATTATTAATTCATCTGGAAGTAACTCATTGCTATAGTTGCGTAGTGAACAACCATTATTCTGCAGAATCTTCTCTATATCAACTAATGCATAGCATTTCAATTGTTCATCACTAAGCTTCAAATCTGTAATTATCAATTATAAATTATTATAATATTTAATGGGTAAACATGATTAATAAAGCTATTTGTTAATTAAATTAAATAATTATAAAAATTACCGGGAAATCAAAGTATCATGCGTTGCCTATATAGTACATCTTCTGAAAGCACATGCCATGTACTGTTCCAAACAAATTCAGGTCTAGATATACTATTAGACATAAGCAAAATGGCAAATAATTTTCTTAAGTAGTGTGCAGATCCCAAAAAACTTGCCTCTAATATACCATCAATATATTCTTTATCATCATCTAACAAACCCATTGCATAGCAAGCATCTTTAAATGTAGGGTAGAGAACACCATTTATGGTACGTATATCTTCAAAACTTGTTGGGTCCTTAACATAGTTCAGAAGAGTGCGTAAGTAATATCGTTCACCACATCCTGGAGATACATGATAAAGTCTACCGATAGAAAAACCTCTCTTACGAATGGTCCACTCACGCTCTTTTCTCTTCCAAACAAATTTCCCAGGAAATTCAAAATACCGAAGTTCTCTAGAATTACATTCCATCCAAGCCAAAAACATTGACTTATCAACCAAAGGTTTATTCAAGACATTTTCAATTGTTTCATTTTTATTGAACACAACAGTATGTTCTCCTGGTAGGTGAAAATTCAGTCTCTCAACAGAAGGAAGCCTATAGTGAATCTCGAAGGCAAAAATTCTCCAAATAGCCTCACAAGCCGAAACATAACGACAATCATAATATTCCTTGATCTCGTCGATAGTATTAACATCGGCATTCTCATTTCATTTCCTAACTAATCCTGCTGTTACTCTATCATTACCCTTATTAATGTACTTGAATAAATATTTGATTGCCCGAGACTGATTGCACCACTCTACATTTATGTGTGCTTGATATTTCAAAAGTAAAGTAGGGTTATAAGGAACAACAAAACGATTATCAATCGACACATTGTTGTTGTCCACAATAGCCCCCGTATCCCTTCTCCTGTACACAGGATATCCTTCATCACTTAGTACTGTAGTATTGTTGAATTGTTTTGGATATCTTTTACTACAGCTTCTATCTCTCTCATACACGGTGAATTTAAATTTAAGGTACCACATGGACCATGTATCATAAAATCTTTTACATTCTCGTACAAAAAGGGAAAAAGATTTTTATCTGGAATCTCTGCAGATATTATGTTGTCTACATCTTCTATTCTTGGAATTTTATCGTCTCGATGTAGAAATAATACAATGTGTGCATGTTGTAGTCCTCTTTTTTGAAATTCAACACTATAGACAACTACAAATAAATTAAAATTAGAAGCATGTTAAATAAATTAAATCTTCTTCAATATTTATCTATAAAATAAACGAAGCAAAGTAAGTAACTAACCTGTATTGGCTTTGCCAAACAAACTTCCTTTTGTAATATCTTTCAACAACTGGTCCAATTTAAGCTTGAATACACGACAAATTATATCTAGTCTATCTTCAGGTCGCAAATTCCTCTTCTTAACGAATCTAGATATTTCAGCCCATTTGGAATTACACGTGCATGTAATGAACAGGTCCTGATATCCATGTGTCTTGCAAATTCCCATAGCATCATGATATAGTTCAGTCATAAAACGATCACCTCCATGGAATGTAGATGGCAACACAACACGACGACCAGTATTAGATAAATTTGGAATACCATTAGAATTCGAATCAAGCAAACTATTATAATTTTCAGCCCTTAATAGCGTTTGATTTTTACGGACAAAAAATAGCCTTTCTGATTCAATCATTGTTCACCCAAAACGATAAACTGTTGAAATAATTTCCCAGATCGTAAAATTGTATCTGCTTCATTTTCCCTATCCATCAGTCTATAGGCAAACCATTCACGCATGGTTTTGATTAGAATTCGATGAAGAGTAAGACTCCAATCCTCTATGATTTATACCAATTCTATACCCATCTTCTCTATATACAAAAATTAAGGGATATTGTAAAGCTAGATATGAGGGGTGCAACTCACTAATACGCTTGAATAATCCACTTCGATTCTCAATAATTATGTCCCTCTCTTCACACGAACTACCAATATCTCCTACAATAAGGGTAGCTACTTCAGATGCAGATGGCATATTATATGTCCTACCATCTGTAGCTCTTTTTCCAATCAACTTTAATTGAATGTTAACCTCATTATTCAAGTCAATTTCTTCACTTGCCATTTGGTATACCTTAGCATACGGGTTAAATTCATCAATCATTTGTTTTAATTCTTCCAACAAAACATCATCAAATTCCTTCGTACTTTCAGAACTGAAATGAATGGTCAAAAAATACATTAATATATTTTACTTAAACATAAATTATAATAATAAAAAAATAATTTATTGTAAATTACCTAAAAGCACGTTTTCTGTTTTCAATCTCATTTTCAGTATCTACGATGTATAATTGTTGAAACTTTGCTATATTTCCTTCTGTTGGCAACAAACTACCAATTCTATGGTAATTTTGATCTCCTAGTCTAAAACAATATGGCCCTCGACCTTTGTTAACAGTATTATCTACTCGACCTCCCATTGATGTAAATGCAAACATCATGTTAAACGCACGTATATTTTCAACAAAATATCTACTCCTAGAATCTTTCCTGCTCAATAAATCCTCCAAAAATCTCGGTGGGTTTTTAAGTGTAGGAATTTGAGCTTTGTCTTTCATACAACATAATGAAAACTTTGCATTTTTCAATGATCCATCCTTCCGTGCTCTTTCGTTTGCCCACATAAAGGCCAAACAATACTCACATTTAAAGTCAGGATCTCCAACATCAAAATACACTGTAAAAAGAATATTACACATTAAATATTAATAAATTACTAAAAACTAATTTTTTAGTATACACACACACACACACACACACACACACACACACACACACACACATATATATATATATATATATATATATATATATATATATATTACCTTCACCATCTGTTCTTGTAAATTTTTCATCATCTAAAAAATAAATAAAAATTAATTTTATTAGTATGATGTAAAAAGTAATGTATAAGTTCACTGCATATTTTTTTCTTAACTCAAAAATTTATATGACATCAACTCTATTTAATATTGGGATATTATAGAACCTTATACATAATACTTAACTGTATCACTATTATTTTCTAAATGAGAATCATTTAAGTCAAGAACGTTGGTTGTATGTCTTTTGATGAAATTTCTACCAATAGTATACTTTCCAGCCCGAGTAAGTTTGTTTGAGGATACTTGAGGATAAGTGGGTATAGAATGCGCCGTTGATTTTTGTAATTGCAATAAATCAACTACTATAAATCAAAGAATTGAAAACTATTATTAATAAAAGTCATAAGTCTATTAATAAAATGTACAATAATTATTTTTTTCATCATACTTACAATCCATATTAAAATTGGTAATATTTTTGAGTCATGTGAGAATTACCTGACAATAAATCTTCATTGTCTAGGTTATAGGCTTGGTGCACAGTATGACGACATTTTGAACGTGGATGAGAAAAATCGACTGTACAAATGTGATAAAATATTAGATATAAAATATAATTCATAAACATTAAAAATTATATTTTATATTTAATTTATAAGCTAAAATGTACTCTTTTTTATTCATTATTATTATCCCATTTGATTTTTGAACAATATTTATCAATCATTTTTACACCATCCTTAACAATGATCCAATTATAAAGGTTATGAAACTATTTATTTATTTCCCCTCTCCTAAAGATCATCTTTTAATCTATTTTTATTAAAAGTAATTTTTTTTAACATGTAATCATCTTTATTTTAAAAGTCCCATCTAATTCTTGTCAACCGATTGCTCAACTGATAATAGCTTACTCTTTGACGTCTTTAGTTAAAATATAGTCAAATGTGATTTATGTTAAGTCTTATTGTTGAAAATTTTATTATTTTGATAATATTTTCTCAAGTACAATTAATGATATTTAAGATTAAAATAATAAATTAACGAATATGTCAAAATCAAATAACACAAAAATAGTGAGTAAATGGAAATAGTAAAGTTTAATGTTATTCGACTCATCTAAAATTAATTTTTATTAATAACAATTCTTTTATAGTTTTGAATAATCTCCAATTACAGTTATTAACAATTTATAAATAGTAGTATACTGATATTTGTACAAAAATACATTTATAATCAAGTATAATTAATGATATTTAAGATTAAAATAATTAATTTGAGAAATATGTCAAAATCAAATAAGACAATAATAATGGATAAGAGAAAATAGCAAAGTGTGATATTATTTGATTCGTCTAGATTTAATTTTTATTAATACAATTTTTTACAATATTAAATTATCTCCAATTATAAATATTACTAATTTAAACAATATATTGATTTGCATATAAAATAAATGAAAAAAAAATAATAGAAAAGAGTGGGAAAAATAAAAGTAAAAACCATTCATATAATATGGCATCGGAAAACAATGGGCCAAAATCATGTTCCAATACCATTTTGTTCTTTCAAGTCATGATGATTCTGTGTTGAGAAACGGTATTAGAGTAAATGCATAGGTTATGAGTATCTCATTTGTCAGTTTAATAGTAATGCACTTGCACAACTATTAACTCATCTCTTTCATTTGCCATCTCTAAACTCCAATTTTTTTCTCTAACCATTCAAAAATTCTCTCTTAGTATCTAAGACTTTTATGTAGTTTTTACTGGTTTTTTCAAGTCAGATTGAAAAAAATATTTAAGTTTATCTTTCAATTTTAATAAAATCACCGGTATTTAATTTTCTTCTCTAAAATTGTCTTAATTGATTAATCTAGATATATCTTATAAAAAACTAAGTCGATTTATTTTTTTTTTTTATGTAGAAAATTATTTTTTGTAGTAGATTTTTGATAAATTAGATTAACATGTGATAATATGAGTCAATGCTTTATATTTTATAACATTCAATCTAGTTTATTTTAAACGATTTCGAAAATACTAAACGATTTTATCCTTTGATTTTTACAAAATTATTTTTTTTTGTTTGAAAATTTTTATTTGATTTCTGTAGATTTTTCTTATGAAAAAATAAATCGATTTATCATTTCTTTAAGTTGAAAAAAAAATTTTTAGTGATTATTTTTTTTTTCTAAAATTTGTTTGTTTATAATACGATGAATCGACTTTTCAATATTTAAAAGGGTTTTCATATAATATTAGGAGAAATTTCACAATTGGTTTCTGGTTTATCTACTCCTCTAAATAAAATCAGGTATCCCTCTTTCATATATATGATAATACTTGCAATTTTGTTGATAGATGTTTATACTTTTTTAAAATGTAGTTAACTGGATTATAATTTGATCTACAGTTTTATCCATGTTTGATTTTGAATGAGTTAACATAATTGTTAAAATAATTTCTAGATTATCATTCAACTAATCAGCTAATTTTTTGGGTTTATTTTTTTAAAAATAATATGACCTTTAAAAGGTAGAACATAATTTTGTTCATAAATTAATACTATATGTGTACAGTAATTATGCATGTTTTATTTTGAGTAATTTAACATAGTTATTAAGCAAATTTCCAGATCGATCTATTATTTAAACAGAGTGATATTTTTTTGGTTAACTCTAATAAATAATAAATAATATGACGCATGGAAAAAGTAAATCTGTTTGTTCATATCAACATGTAATAATCTTCTAACTATTTTCCGATTATAAATTATAATTTTGTTGTACTTTAAGTGTGTATATACATGAAAAAATAAACTACTCAGTATTTATTAAAAAATGTCTTCAATTTTCCTTTAAAAATAACTTAAATAAAATTGTTTTATACAATTATTACTTGATAAAAAAAAAACAATATGAAAAAAATATCTATTATTATACATTATGTTCTTTGGTCTAGATGTTCAAAAAGCTTGTTTGATGTAAATTAACATGTTAAACAATTACCTTTATTGTTTAATGATGAATGCATTTTATTTATACATTTGATAATAAAACTAACTGTTGATCTGTTTAATTTTTTATACATGAAAAATTAATTCATGCTGTTAACAATGTGGGGGCGTTTGTTAAAGATATGTACACAAAGCTTGGAATCACTTGGTTCTTACAGGTATTTTCTTTAAACATTTAGAAATAATGTTGCATTAGAAATTCATCAACATTTCTTATAACTTAATAAAAACATAACTTATTATTGTAAATTGTTTGTTGAATGATGTTAAGAGCATCCAAGTTAAATATAGAAACTGCTAATATGAATGTTTTTCTCAAAAGTGCATTTATATTAAAATTAACATATAGAATCATATTTTATTATATGTATCATTTTTAATATACTTACTAAATTAATCTTTGTTTCCATATTATTGCGATTGCATGATATTTTTGTGTGTAATATATTTGATCATCATATTGATTGGTATCTTTATGATATATTTGTTTCTTTTCTGAATAATAGGGTGATATTTTTGTAAAAGTTATATTAATCTTTAAAATAATTAATTTATTGTATAAATTAAAACATTATTTTTTTACTGAATTTATTTAACATTTATATTGAACTTCAAGTGTAGGTCTTCATTTCTTAGAGTCATGTAGTCATCGTAAGAATTTATTTATTTTAATTATTTTAATTATGCTGTATCAGTATTAACTCATCGCAAGAATTTATTTATTTTAATTATACTGTATCAATATTAACCTATTAACAAATCAAACTTTTTATCTTTCAAGTGAATAGCACATTAATTCTATGAACCATATTTAATTTACTACTTATAAAGTTTTTAAAATCGTTATATATATACACATTTAATATATATAAAATATGAAAAATTAGATCTTTTAGTATACAATGTTCCCTTTTTATTGTTCTTATAATCTATTTTTAAGAAATATTACATTTTTAATAATTACCATATCATGTACAATTTATCAATTCAATTATAAGATTTATCGATTAATTTATTTAACTTTTTCATGTAAGCTAAATTATCTCATAGTATTTCAATCTTTACTAATTATGTTTACATGATTTTGGATTAGAGCCATTTAATCATTGCAGTTCATCCGTTTTGTTTTATTAATAATATGTTTATACAATATAATGTTGGATTTTAAATGATAATAATTATTTACAAAGTTTTGGTTTAAAAGGATGAAAATCATAAACAGTAATTGATATTATTGCTATAAATTATTTAGTGGTGTTATATATTGTAAACATCCTCATATGAAAATTGAAAATGTTTGATTTGTCAAGGATTAGTAAATAAATAGAAATTAATTGCTATAAATCATTGAAAATTAATAGATAAGTAAACAGATTATAGTTTTGAACATAAATAATTCGTTCCAAAAACAATAACAATGACTAAAACATGAATCAATTATTCTAAAAACACAATCCACATAATGCATCAACTAATAAAATAAACTAAAAAGCATTGTCTATTAGAAGTAATAGATCTAATTTATTATAGGGTCTTTCTCCTTCTTCATAACAATATGTTTTTTGCTGGTAGAACACTCAAGATCACTTATGTCATATATGTTGTCCAAACCTCTTTTAGTATTGATTTGATCCTCAACTGTCTTCTTATTTGTGGAATACTCACAGTCACTAATATTAATGACCTTCTCCAATCCTCCTTTAATTGGTGTTTGAAAGTTGCTATTTTCTGTTGTTGAGTCACAATTCTGCATTTTAAATAATTATGATCAATAATGTTTACATATACTTTTATGAACATATCATATCATACAAACTAAAAAAAATATTACCTGCATAATATCTTGATTCATAGAAGTGGAATGTCCTTTTGATTCAACAGAACTATCATTTTCCTTATAATTGAAAAATTAACATTTAGTCATTTGGTAGTTTAATTTATATATGTAAATTGAATAAACTTGTATCATGAGAAAAAAGCTAATACCTTTTTGGAGTACAAACATTGGCAGAATTTTAAAATTAGCTCTTCATCATTGGTGAACTTACTTACTGAATATGACTTGCTTTTCTTTTCTATGTTAAAGTATTTGTTAACTTTAAACACAAACAAATACTTTTTACTGATGAGTTTTTCCAACTCCTCTGGAAACGTTTCAGTATCTCCATTCTATAAAAATAAAATGAAAATATTAGGACAAAAGTTATATTTTTTTTATTTTTTTCAGAAAATGTAATACTTCAATGCTATTAATAATTACCTTAACCTGCTTATCAATTAACTCTTTAGCAGTAACTTGTAATTCTTTCTTCACTTGTGAGTCAAAAAGAACAAAAGTGGATTGCCCAACACCATCCGAAACACGCACAAAAATCTTGTACCTTTAAATCACATTGATGGAATTGAGATTAGTTGAGTGTATTGTTGAAATTTTACTTGTTTTACTTGTTAATCAATAGAAGTCAAAAGCCATAAATTTTATGCAAATTATTTACTTTGGCCAAACAATTAGAATAGGTACTTTGCATGTAAGACAACTCATGGAACCATCTGACTCTTTTTGAACAGCATCATAGCATTTGTAACATGATGAATAAGAGTATAAGACCATTCGTGCTCATAATCAATAGATGTGATTGTGCCATATGTGACGTAGTAACCTTCCTGTAGTTCACAATTTGCATACAATTCAGTGGTTTAGTTATTTTGTATTTAAGATTATTATAAATTAAAGTTGTAAATATAACCTTTTGAAGCAGCACTATATCCTTCAATTGCACAGCCTCATGATTATGAAGAAATATTAATTTTGATGATTTTAAACTGTGATTAGACTCATCAAGCAATGACCGTTGAATTATGGAACCGTCGTTGAGTTTCCTTTTGTTGAATGAAACAAAACAGTAATTGATGGTGCATTTTGTTAGGTATTTTAATTTGGTACATGTTTATGCATTACTCTAGTTATATATGCCCCTCTAAATAATTCATCCGACATGGTATTCTTATTGTATTTTATGCCATAAAATACTTTTGCCAGCATGTACACGAATTTGGGGCTTGGTATTAATTTCTAGATTTTTCAAATGCACAAACCAATTTACTAAGCCGCCATGCATAACTAAGACAATGATGTAAGATCTGAGCCAATAAAAAAGTTTTAAATGATTTTTATACCTGTTTTTAAATTCATGCACTTCATGAATATCAGGTTCAATGGTGAGTCGCGTTATGAACATTGAATTGGTCAATAATGTCGTACCTAATACATATGGATAAAGAGTTATTAAATAAGATAAGTATTTTCTTAATCATGCAACATTCAAACAGGTTATTTTAAAATGATTATTACCTCTCCATAATTTGACTTTTGCATATTGAATAATAATCACAAAAGATTTATTATTCTCTGGTTTGGATACGTAACTATAAATTTCCTCTGCATATTGTTCCCAAAACCTTCCTGAAATTTGGTTGTTCCTACATTAAACACAAATATTAAATAATTATTTAAACTCATTTTTTGTGTAATTTCATTTTAATAAAATATGATATTAAAATGACTTACTCCTCATCAATCAATTCAAGGTTGACTGATAATTTGAAACCATCATTTACATTACTATATGCAGTTACTTCTGCAATTATGTCTGTGTAGAAGAAGTAAAAGGTTAATATTTTATGCTATTTAATGTTTTGCAATAAGTTCAATGTATTAAAATTGTTGATAAACCTGTCAATACTGTCGTGTCATATTTCAAAGCAAGTATGTCATTGAAATTGGAAAAATTAAATCGGTCTGTTGGAATTGTTATGTTACTACATTTTCTTAAGACAGAATTCTTGAGAAAAATTATCTTGTGATTGTGTTTAGTTGGTTTATAGTCTCCAATGTTTTCGGTCACTTTAAACCTTGTGATATAGTAATGCTCTCCCTCCTTGATTTTATCTTGATGAGCAGATAATACATACTTTGAGATAATAGCTTGAATTCTAGTACCCTGTAAATTAACATTTTATCATCAGTTAAATAAATATTAAACAAAACCAAAATATGTAAGATAGACTATTATGTAAAGTTGTATTTGCTAAACCTCTTCATCAATAAGAATTGTATGGATGCCATTCACTTCACCATTCTGCTCAAATGTTTTCCATTGATAATTTGCTTTGATTTTTATTCTCCATGTTCCGGTTTCTCCCACAATATTTTTAATCATGTGGTAGCTTCGAGCCATAGGGATAATTTGTGCTAAAAAACTGAAATGTTTGAAGTGTTTGAAAGGTGAATGATAAAGGGCTAAAATTATTGAAGTGTTTGATAGGTGAATGACTAAAGGCTAAAATTTTTGAAGTGTTTGATAGGTGAATGACAAAGGGCTAAAATTTTTCATGCATTTATAGCATGAAAGTAGGGTTAAATAATCCCTCAATTCTGCGGAACGTGTTGCAGTTTTGGACAAAGAATTTGTGTTGCTATTCTACAAATATTTCCTAATATTCTAATAATACAAAATTCATTGACAATATTACAGAAAATTTGTAATTATATATTTTATATAGATTTCATAGTATTCTAAATATATGTTTCCATACCTAATGCCATAAAAAGTTTTTATTGTATGCTTTCCAACAATAAAAGACTGATATTCTACAGCTGTTAACAATTTTAGAAAACAATTTTTCTGTATTTTAGGAAATGATATTGTAATTATACAGAATTCATTGACAATATTACAGAAAATTTGTAATTATATATTTTATACAGATTTCACAATATTCTAAATATGTTTCCAAAGTCAATGCCATAAAAAGTCTTTATTGTATGCTTTCTCACAATAAAAAACTGATTTTACAGTTGTTAAACATTTTGGAAAATAATGTTTTTGTATTTTAGGAATTAATTTGGGCGGGAAACTATTGAAGGAGAGGCTGACATGTGTCAGTCTGTTTCTTCATTAGTATTCTTTATAGATTATAGATTTATCAATGGTACCCACGTTAATTCCAATGGTACCCCCAACTATATGCTAATTACAACCGTGATACTATTGTACCTTTTTCCGTTAAATGCCCGTTAAATCTCGAATTTGACCTAACCATGGCTAGTTTCTTCTTCTTCCCTTTTCCTTTTCCTCTTCCTGCTCTCCTTCCATGGCTGCTTCATCTCAAGCCCGACAATGATCAACCCGAATATGCAGAAAGTACCAGTTGTTTCCTTCACTCCTCCCTAAGTCTTCCTTCTTAATTCCCCATCTTAATATATACTCTTCTCTTCTTCCTTACTCCAATCTTTTACCACTTTCTTCTTTCTCTATCTTCCTCTGTTTCTTCCTTCATTAATCAAGCATTGAGCTTTCTCATTAATGGCCGACTATGAAACCCTAACCCACTGAAACCCACTTGTAAAACTGTAAATTTAGCTTAATGAAACTTTACCCACATAAAATGAAGCAACTTTGCGCTATATTGTTGCTCTTTTCTCTTTAACCTTATCTGTTTTCCCCTGTTTTTTCTACTTCTCCTCCTCCTAATGGAAAAACTAGAGATACCTAGAACAACGCGAGCCAACAGCAATATAACCAGCTTGAGAACCTGCCACCCGCTATATACCTTAAGGGTAACAGCATCAGTGGTGAGATTCCAGTTGAAATTAGTCAATTACAGAATCTTCATGTGCTGGATCTCAGTGAAAACAAATTCACAGGCAGCATTCCATCAGAATTTTCCAACCTGACGAACCTTGAAATGCTAGACCTCTCGAGGAATCAGTTGACTGGAGAAATTCCAGCATCGTTGCAAAGCCTAAATTTCTTATCGAAGTTCAATGTATCCTTCAACAATCTCGACGGATCGATACTAACAGGTGGTCAGTTTGACACTTTTACAGAATCTAGCTATATGGGGAATCCAAGGCTATGCGGCCGAGTTCTACAGCATCATCCTTGTCGAGTTTGATGAACTGGATTTCGTTTTCGAGCAACAAATTGAGTGGAGTTATACCATCTTGGATTGGTAAATTGAGTAATCTTGCCATTCTCAAGCTCTCGAACAACTCGTTTTATGGTGAAATCCCACCTGAGATGAAACAGCCATGGAAGGAGAGAAGGAAGAGGAGAGGGAAAAGGGAAGAAGAAGAAACTAACCATGGTTAGGTCAAATTCGAGATTTAACGACATTTAACGGAAAAAAGTACAATAGTGTCACGGTTGTAATTAGCATATAGTTGGGGGGGTACCATTGGAATTAACATGGGTACCATTGATAAATTGCTATAATATAGGGATACTATTAATAATATCCCAAAATTAAATAAAATGTTTGAAAACAACGGAGGGAATATAACATAACTACATAAGGAGATGGGGTTGATCTCAATTCATGCGTATCCACATTTTCCACATTCATTGCATATGTTATTATTAATTGATTATTATTCCAAACAAATAGGGGTGCTTCTAAGATCAGGAATAGACACGAACAAAGCCAGAAAAAATAACCTATGTAGATAATTTAAATAAAAAATATATCAAACGTTTTTATTATATTAATTGTCCACATCGATTTTTGCATTTTAAAAGCGACATATAATATTATTATTTGATAAATTTTAAAACAAATTACATTCAAATAAGTTATATTTATAACAATTAATGTACTATACAATTAAAAATTTCTATCATATACTTCAATTTTAGGCTTATAAATGTTGTTTCAATGTCTACAAAAAAATTGTAATAACCTTTTAAAATTTTTAAATTTTAAATTATGTACCCTATTTTTTTCAAATATAAAAATAAATTTATAGCACAAGACCAATGAATAAATAATCAAATGAATTATATTGCGACTAGATCCAAAAAAAAAGTTGATGCAAACGGAGGACAAGGTTTTGAACCTAGGACTTCTTGAATAAAATAATTATTGCCAACTCATCTAACTTCTTCTCTAATTTTTTATAACTCGTTTTTATATAAACTTAAGTGTTGTCATTTGCTTACTCGAAGATGTTATTAGATAAGCCTCTGTTTGAGACGATGAGAACATTATGAACACAACTTCACAACCTCTTCATCCATCTGTCTCTTTAGCCTTTGATCTCTTACACTGATTTGTAACCTTTGTGACCACTCCATATTGTTGTAGGCAATAAATTCTTTAGTTCTAATAAGCACATCTTGCTCAACCTTGTATTTCAACCCAAATCATACAATACTATGATCATATTATATCATCATATAATACTATAACGGTACTGAATATATAATTCCATATGACAATTTTATAGAATTTTATCAAATGTAGCATATTATTTGTAGGTTAAAATGTGATTGTGTGATGTTTAAAAGGTTTTATTACATTAATTATGATTTACGTATTAAAAGTAAGTTTTAAGAAAATTTTATTACATCAAATCATATAATATGCAATCATATCATACTACTATTAAAAGTAACTTGAAAAAATTCCAAATGACGATTTTATAGAGCTTTGCCAAATGGAGTATTTTTAAGTGTTCAAATGTAATGGTCTGATATTCAAAAGATTTTATTACATTAATTATGATT
This sequence comes from Amaranthus tricolor, assembly GCF_026212465.1. Lineage (NCBI taxonomy): Eukaryota > Viridiplantae > Streptophyta > Magnoliopsida > Caryophyllales > Amaranthaceae > Amaranthus > Amaranthus tricolor. The sequence continues at coordinate 7,848,002 of NC_080058.1, forward strand.
TTAAATATTAGATCAAATCATACAATTATACAGTACTAAAAAAATAGAAAAATTGCAAATAACGATGTTATAGAGCTTTGCCAAATAAAGACAAAACATGTTAAAATGTAATTGTGGGACATTTAAATCATATTCAATATTATATGCAATTACATCTTTCTTTAAGTTTTTTATTTATAGGTATTTTCATACTAACAAATTTCGTGCATTACACAAATTTATGTACCAATAGTTATGTAAAGCGGTTCAATGTGAGGTATGCTTTATAATTGGATTAAATAATTTAATTATAAAACATATAAATTATAACAATAAAAATTTCTTATTCTAAGTCTATCTCATTAAAATATGATTTCTTATAAGAGTAGCTGATTTTTCAATTATATATAATACTATTCGACTAATTTTATATATGCTTCCTTCATTTGATTAACCACAAGTATTTGATAGTAACATGTAATCTCCCTGTCTCATAGGCTTTGTAGGAAATACATTTCTTGAGCAAATCAGCGAAAGAGAGAAAAAGAGGCTAAAAGGTATACTCCATATATAATTTATAGGAGTGTGAGAAAACTATATAAATAACATTAAAATGAAAATACAATTTAAATGTGTAAATGAAAAGTAAATAAATTATGTGGCTCATTGTCGAAAATAAAAATGAAGCAAAACTCCCTAATAAAAAAAATATTGTAAACCCAGTGACACATAGAGTATCAATGTAATCATTATATAAAATGTGTCCGAACCCAGACCTAAAATCAAAACCAGACTTGCGTGATTTTAAAAGGCCCAGGATCCCAAATGAGTCCAGTATGAGTCTTAATTTAATAATTTATAATTTACGTATTTTACATTTTACAGTTTAAGTATGACTAAGGGTCTATATGTTGTATATACGTATAAATTGAGTTCACATAAATATAAAGGAAAAATTCACAATAATAATCCAATATTTTGCTCTTCCACTGCAGATAATCTCACCTTCATATTATTTTCTAATAATCCAATGATGTGTTGATTTTTAAAACCTACTTAAAATAATGTGTTGATTATGGCAATTAATTATTTAATATTATAACACATATATAATAATGTGTTAACCATTAAAATAATAATATTTGGTAAAGCTCTCATGAGGTGTCATTTGCCATTTTACAGCAAAATTATTAAATAGTATGATTTATGATATGATTATGATTTTGATAACATTATATACTCCGACTATGTTATCAAAATATTTAAAATAAATTTTTTAAGAAAATCCCTAAATATGATAATAATACATGTTAAATTGACAATTACTCTCTAGAGTTTATTATTTAGGTATAATATTTTGTTGTCATAAGATCTTTAAAATAAGCAAACTTTTTTCTTAAAACATGCTTAAAATGATGTGTTGATTTTGGCAATTAGTTATTTAATTAATTGACACATAATTATGTGTTAAACCATCAAAATAATGACATTTGGCAAAGCTCTCATGAGTTGTCATTTGTCATTTTACAGCACAATTATTAAATAGTATAATTTGTCATTTTACAGCAAAATTATTAAATAGTATATTTACTTTATTCCTCTTGTCAGTTTTTATGTCTAGTAAATAGTTTTATGTTTCAGAATTAGGATTTGATCTAAGATTCAACTTATGAACTAAAATTATTGAAAATTTTTATAACATTAGAATTAAGTGATTAAATTGGGCGAATTAACCCTAAATTAATATACTTTGTTAATATGATCAATATAACAAAATTTTGAATTCTAGGAGTAACCTTGTTTTAGGATAGATTTTAGTTATATTCTTATTAATTCAGTTAATGAGAGTGTGAGAATTGAATTAATAGGGTCCAAATTTGATAGTTAATAATTATAGCAAGAAAATTGAGATTGACAAGATCATTTTAATCATAGTTAATCCAAACTCTTACAAATACTACTTATTAATTGTGTTCACAAAAATTAGGTAATTTTAGATATCCTATATTATTTTTATTATTGTTTAAATCAAGATTTTTTTATTTTAGCTTATTTTAGTAACATATTTTTGTAGATTGGTAATTTGATAGTACTAGTGTTGATAAGTGCAATTATTTGCACTTATTTATATCATTATATACTCCTTAATGATGTTCGTTGTTAGTAATTTTGTGCTTATTTTGAAGATTTATGCTAATTTACTCGTTTTGGTTATTCGTGTTGATTTTGAGTGGTTTTGATTGTTTTAAGCATAATTCTTATGGTTTTAATGGCGATGGAGTTTATTAAGGGGGTTTTAGCTCGGGTGAAGATGCTCTACTAAGAAAATGAGCAAAAGAGTAAAAGTGTGTTTATAAGGCAAAAGTTTTGAGGTGAAATTTGATACATGTTTACTCTTTTGGTTATAACTTTTGATAAGAGCATTGCATTAATGCGAGGTTTGCGACATTGGAAACTAGATTTCAAGGGCTTTCCAACAGTATATTATATGTCCAATTCTGACAACCGAGTAAGAAATGACGACCGTTTGAAGTTGCTATAATTTTTCAGCGCCCAAAGCCGACTCGGCTGCAATGCAACATGTTAGAAAGTCGACTCGGCTGATTCACTTCTGGGCTGCACAGGATTTATTTTAAGTGACAGTTTTCTTAAACATTCATTAGCTTTTAGTAATTAGGGTTAAGTCTCCTTTGGGGGGGCTCCTTCCTCCTTTTTTCTCTCCTTCTTCTTTATCATTTTCCTTTGAATTTTACTCCTTTTTCCATTAGTTTACTCTAGAATTCATCCTTCAATTTAGTTCTTTATTAAGTTTTTTCATAAATCTTTCATTGAGTATTGTAATTTTTCTTTAACATTTAATTTCCTTTGTTTTTAATTTTTTGTACTAGTTTAATCTTTCATTAGTGAACTTTTTATTATAGTTATTAATCATCCTTCAATAAAGAATTAGTCTTGTTCTTCATTCATTGTTTTTTGATTTAATTGTTGTATTCTTGGAGTTTAATTATTGTTTTTCTTGAATTTGTCATTAATTTCATTTTTAGTCATGTCTAGTATCATCCTAAGGTTTGTAATTATTGCTTTTACCATGATTAGTCAGTAGATCCATTTTCTAGGGTTAGGGTTTGAACCTATAATTCAAGTATGATTTGATTATTAAATGTGTCTATGAAATTAGGATTAATGTGATCGAATTGTGCCATTAATCCTAAATTAAATATGCTTTGTTGGACTAGTCAATAGAACTAGCGTGTGAGATTAGGATCAACTTTGCTTTAGGGTTGATGTAACAGGCTCAAATTTCTTAATCTTAATCTTCCGATTAATTATTCCGTTTTTTTTTCGAATTCCCAATCCTTTGGTTATCTAATTCAAATCACCTTTAATTTCTAAACCTTATTCCGATTTTGTAATTTCTTCTAAATTTTAAACTTAAAAAAATATATATAGATATATATATATATATTCTTAAATTTCTTTATAAACACTAAAATATTATTTTATTATTTTATACTATGAAAAGTAAAATTTTAATATTATATTTACGGTTTTATTAAAACGTTACGTTTCAATTTCGTTTCCTTAAACTAACTTTACTACTTATCATTTTAACCTTACAACTTTGATTTAATTATTTTATAACTAAAATTAACTATATTTTTCTGATTAACTTTAAGTATAGTTTTAACCAAAATTTTCTAAGTAAACTATTATATTTTCATAATCAAACCTTAATCATACTTTCCCATTAATCTAAAACATTTCACTTAGTATAAACTAGAACAAAAATTTGATGAACCAAAACCCTATCTACATCAATCCATAATGTTCATCACTTACACAAGCTATCACCATTTCCTTACATAAGTTAACCTTCTTCTACACTCCAAACTCTTACACATCCACTTACACACTCCAACTCTTACACATTCACTTACACACTCTAAATCACTTACACAAGTTAACCTTCTTTTTCATACAATCTTATGAACTAAAAAGTTGCCCAAAACCCATTATAAATACCCCTCCTTAGCCATGAGATCACTTGCACCCCTATCATCAAATCTTTCTACCATTCTTTCTTATACCTTCACTTCATTAACATCTTACTAACTTTATACCCTTTTTATTTGTTGAAGAATCAAATGAAGATGGAGCTTGATCTTATCACTTCTTAAGCCAATAATCATCAACTTTTGAAAAGTCAAGTATTATCTTTTGGAGCTTGGATATCATTTTCTTTTGGGTAATTGAAGATCTACTTCTTTGAAGCTTGGAGCCTTGAAGACTTTCTCTTTTGGAGCTTATTTCTTTAAGTTCTTATTTTCCTATTATTATTCTCTTACTTGGTTTAGCACCACCTTCGGAGGAAAATGGTACACATTTTTTTAATTCTCTCGTTATGTGATATTTATTTATGGTTACTCGATAATATAAAAGCATGATCAACATGATTTTATTTTAATCATTTAAACTTTACATGGTAATATTAAAGTCATATCCAGTTCAGTGATATTTTCATCAAAACAATAATACTTTTGGGACACTCAAAAAAAAAAAGTCATATATATGGAAATTTTTGATTAATATGATAATATAGATATATATGAATTTTACTAGTTAAATAAACTTATGTCTTTAAAATGTTTCCATATCATCTTGGTGTTTTGATAAACTTTTTTTTTTATTTTGGACTCAAGTAATTATAAAGAATTATTAATCGGTTTATCGGTAAAATAGTCAAACAAATTTGTTAAAATGCCTAGCGTTGTTTTTCTTGAAAACTCATTTCATTTAGATTTTGGACCCTTAATAACTTGTCGGATTATGTTTTTTTATAGTTATGATAGATCCGTTTTACTATTTTACTGGTTATTTGATGAAATAAGTTATTAAGTACTTAGAAATATTACCCTTGACTTTTATGATTATTTAAGACATAATAATGACTTAGTTTAGCCTCAGGAATCATAGTATAGCTACGAAAATTTGTTATTTGATTAATATTAATTTATTAGATATAATTTGTTTCTATTAAAAGGGTAGAATTGTCAAAATTTTGACTAGTGGAAGTTTGACTTATAAGAATGTAAACTATTTCGGTTTAGAGTGTTGTTTGATATTACATGATATTGATTGTATGACTTTGATAGTAAGGTAACGTCGAACCATGGACCGGCATGTAAAATCCCGGCGTCCGTGTTAGCCGGCACGTAAAATGCAGTGTCAGACAGGGAGTCCGAGAAAAACCCATCCTGTGAAGTCTCGAGCATAACAGTATTGAGAGGAGTGACGACTCCCACCACAGTTAGGGTTTAGGACTAAGGTCCTCACCTAACCAGACCCTTACATATATCAGTTGTCATTATTGTTGTGATCTTGTGATGTGCTATGATGGTAAAGTTATGAGGCTTAATTGAACTTGATTAAATAAGCATTAAGGTTACCAAGTATTTAGTAGCAGTAATGAACTTCTGCAAGCATTGAGGATGTAACTCAATGGCTTAGTAAAGGTCAATAATGAGTAATAACCTTCTATATTGTGCTTGATGATTATTTTGTAAGCATGATTTAACTATCGCATCATAAGCTTGTTGAGAAAATTGTACTCGGCTTTATCGCTGACCGATTTAATCGGCTGTCATCCGTATTATGGATGACAGTATTTTGCAGGAAAATTTAGCTCAGGTTTCGATCCAGGCTGCAACTTTAATTATTCTATCGAGGACTTAGCTGCATTGATTTTACTTGATGACTTTGATGACTATATTGCACTAATGTTTTTTTTATCGTATTTAAGCAAACCTTATTTTATATTTTCTCAGTTGTAAGATTTTTTCTTTAACCTTATGTTTTGAACGGTTTTAGTTTAATTGGTTTTTAGCCGTTCGGCGTTTTACACTTCCGCATTATTTATTTTAAGTATAATTATTAATGTTAATTATGTATCGAGAGTGCCGCAATCCTGCTACAGTTGATTTTAGTTGAATTCTTATTTATTAAATTCTAAATTCTAAATCTTATTTACTCGGCTTTATCGCTGACCGATTTAATCGGCTGTCATCCGTATTATGGATGACAGTATTTTGCAGGAAAATTTAGCTCAGGTTTCGATCCAGGCTGCAACTTTAATTATTCTATCGAGGACTTAGCTGCATTGATTTTACTTGATGACTTTGATGACTATATTGTACTAATGTTTTTTTTATCGTATTTAAGCAAACCTTATTTTATATTTTCTCAGTTGTAAGATTTTTTCTTTAACCTTATGTTTTGAACGATTTTAGTTTAATTGGTTTTTAGCCGTTCGGCGTTTTACACTTCCGCATTATTTATTTTAAGTATAATTATTAATGTTAATTATGTATCGAGAGTGCCGCAATCCTGCTACAGTTGATTTTAGTTGAATTCTTATTTATTAAATTCTAAATCTAATAGTTAATCAACAGAGTGAGAGTTTGAGATTAACAAGATCATGTTTAACCACGTAATTAATCCGACTTTTCATAGACACTAATGAGAATTTGATCATACATAGGGGATTCCTGACACCCTAGATCGCTCTATCATATAGTTTATTCCATTTTTCTTATCACATTTGTAGTTTGTTAGAAAACAACCAACCAAACATTTTTCTCTTTAAGCAATATAATTAATCGAAATTAGCAAGTTTCTTGTCCTAACTTCCTTATGTTCGACCCGCGACTACTCGTACATCGTGCGCTTGCGGTTAAATAAAATTTGCACATCAAGTGTGTTAGATAAAAAATCATCACGTATTTATTTGTATTGCGTGATTAATAGAATTAGGAAAATTAATTAATACTTGTTTCCCAAGATGGACTTGTTAACTACACGTATATTCTCGAAATTAAAATAAAATTCACATTAATCCTTCCCTTTAGGGTGATTATGGCTAGGTCTGTCAAACATATTAGATTGGGTTGATGTTGGGTTCGGGTCATATATAGACATGTCAGAGACCCGTTGACCCAAATTAACTGATTAATTAATTGGGTTGAAAATCAAAACCCTAACTTAATCTGCATCAAATTAGGTTGACTTGATTTTGACCAACTTAATTTGTTTAGATTTTTTTTTATTTTTTATTTTTTATTTTTTATTTTGGAATTTTTGATATTGACTACATCTCATTTTTTTGGCATTAATTAAAAACTTTGTGTTTATGAGTTATATATTTTGCATAAACAATAGAAGATAGGAAAATATTAAATGAATTAGATTTGGGTTATGCTTATTAATTTAACTCAAAAATAACTCGTATAATTAAATGAGTGATAACCTGAAGCTTTTAACCCAATTAACTAATAAATCAGGTCATGCTAACCCATTTAATTAATTTAATTGAATTAAAAGTCTCAACCTGAAACCCACTTATTTCGGATTAGGTTCAAGTCGAATTAATAGGTCAAATCAGCTTATGCCATACCTAGTTGTGGGCAAGGAGGGATTCAAAACCTTGACACCGTGGTTCATAGACCCGTGCTCAAATCCTAAAAAAGGAACAATTTCTCTAATCAGGCAGTTTGGGTTAAAAATATGTGAAATCAAGTTTCTCTCTACTCCATAAGAATATATGATCCTTTAATTCATATTGCGGAATAAAAGATAAAGAAAGTCATGTATTAAATATTTTTTTTTTAAATGAATATATATGGAACGTACTTGACAATTTTTGTAACATAACACATCAAATTAATAATTAAAACAAGTCAAATAATTTCTTATTTTTTTGTGGTGATTATTTAAAAGTCTTAAGGCTACATCATGACAAAGTCGAAGACAAACAATCTTTGTCAACATTTTTTACTGTGCAACACACCTACTAACCTTTTTTATTTAACCTGCTTACCAAACCTCTTCTTAAACCAAAAAAATCTTTTAATTATTACTAATTACTATTACTAATAACGAGAACCACACAATTAATGCTAACTAACATAATAATGTCCAAATTAAGTACAACTTTTTTATACTTTTAAAGAAATTTTGAAGTAATTTTGAAGATGGTAGAAGAACTACTACAGACTACAGTACACGTACACTAAATTTGGAAAGTAATTGTATTTGTATTGTAATGGAATACCCTTCTTTCTCTCTTTCTCTCTCTACCTTACAAACCAAACATAATTATAAGGAAACAGAGAAGATATGGACTCCTGTGATCCATTTCTTCCTTCTTTTTCTGGAAATATCCTTTCTTCCCACTTTTTTTTCCTTCAAATTTAACCAAGTTTTTTCTCTTGTTTATCTCATCTCTCAACTTCCTGCTTTTCTCTGATCACTGAAGAAAGAAAAACAAACAAAGAAAGAAAAAGGTGTTTAATATAATTTTAATTACTCTAAATGTTACTTACTAAGCATTTTTTCTGTTCATTGCTTCCATTATTTTTTTCAGAAAAAAATTTTGATTCTTTTAGTGTAAAAATTTTATGGGTTTTATTTGTTTCCTGTTTTTCTAATATGGGTACTTTGAAATTTCAATTTTTGAGGTGAATTATGTGGACTTATTTGAAGGATTTAAGGGTATGTTTATTTAAGGGTATGTTTATTTGGGAAGATGGATTGACTGGGGCCCTGTTACTATCTGGGTGCTTTTACGGCATGTTTGATACATGATAATAAAGTAATGGGAATGAAATGTTGTAATGGCAATAGTAATGAAGGATTGGAAATGAAAATTGGTAATGAAGATTCTTTTATTTAGTGTACAGGACTAAAGAATGGTAATGGAAGATAATATTCCATTGATTGCATTTGGTTGTTAGTAATAAAAAATGATAATGGCTCTTAGTTTCATTATTGTATATTTGTATCTAAAAGCATTATTGTATCTAAATTATTCAATCTAATATTCTTTTTTTAATAATAATATTTTTATAGATAATTACATGCATTACATTTTTTTTCTTCATTATTGTTTTTGGACAATTGCATCAACTTGCAATTACAAATAATAATATTTTCTTCATGCATTCTTTACACTGCAAATACTTGACAATTACAAACAAGTTTCAATTAAGTAGCCATATTAGTACTCTTCAACCGAGAAAATTAGCTAGTGTTTAGGCATAAAAATTACGATAAAAAGTCCATTCCTTTTGTGACTACCAAGTTCATACTTTTTTAAAACACACCTACATTTTCACCAACACAGAAAATATAACCTAAAGTTCAACCATTTTACATCATAATATTTTTAAAATCTATCAACACTATCATTTTAGCAAAGATTTAACGAACATAACTTTGGACTCATCCGGCACACTGTAGAATATCTCCACCTTCTTGTCATCTAAGCCAATAATTGTGGTAGCTTCGACAACTTCTATTGGTGTCAATTCTTGCAAATTACTCAATACTCCAAAAAGGTTCTCTTCTCACCTATCTCCACATCTCGTAAAAATGATTTCTTCATATCCATCATGATTGAAGTAGCCTCCTTTTCAACATCAATCAAAGCTGTCAATGCAGTGGCCAGCCCACTAAGCTCTTCATTTTCAATTTCCCTTCTTCTCTTACGATCTCTTCGGCCACTTGATTGCCCAATCACTAGAGTTGAGCTAATAGCATCATCATTCTTTTCAGCCTCATTCTTATCACCTTCTTCATCGTCTCCGGGCCCCTTGACCATACTTCCACCGGCACGATCCTTGGCGTAAATCTCACAAAGCTTGTCATAAAGAGGAAACGGTTTACAAAATAGAGCAGCAGCTCCATCTTTTCCCTGGAGCATATCTTACAATTATATATCAATCAAATAAAAGAAACAAAACTAATAGCAAAAACAGTGATTAATACCTACTGTTAACAAATTAAATAAAAGAAAATACCTGAGCCCATCCCATAAAGACTTCCTTCTCACCAGTTACCATTTTTGTAGCATCATCCCAACCAAAACCACTAACTTGCTTCTGAATATCCCATTTGTCTCTTAAAAATCTTAATTTTGGATTCAATATGTGGCTTACCCTTCAATCCACAATAAGGAAATCGCTCATTCATTTTCTTTTCAATATATGTCTGATAACCTGTCCTATAGCCTGTGTCACACTTCCAATTTGAATTCTGCATCTCAAGTAGAATGTCAACAAGGGCATTCTCTTTCAATGAAGTCCACATTCTCTTATTTTTTTCCTCGTCCTCGAATCGCATCACCCATGTTAGTTATTATATATCTGTCATACAATGGTGGCAAACAATACCAAAGTATCTTTGTAAGACAAGAATATTTTATAACTAATCAATTAAAAAACAACTTACGTTTGTAGTTCAACATAAAAGCTAGTCCTAAAAGACTAAAAATTGAAAAACCAACTAAAATAAGAAACTATCCATTACTAATGTCTCCTAGCCAAGAATGCATCATACATATCTTGAGCTAATGTGTTTCTAAAGTTAGTCCATTCTTCAGATGCGTCACAATTTTGAATGTAGTCTCCATCATCTTCAATTTCATCATTCTCTCCTTCCTCTTCCATATATGCATCTAAAATAGCTTCCATTGGATCAACGCTCATTTGTTGGCGAATAAGGTTATGAATATACACACAAGCCAATATTATATCTATTTGAGTGCTGAGAGGGTACTTGGTGCCTTTGGCAAGAACTTCCCACCGTACTTTCAACAAACCAAAAGCTCGTTCAATCACATTTCTAGCTGAAGCATGCCTCATATTGAACAACTCTTCCTTAGAGCGTGGTTGCTCCAACCCCCTTCTCCATTCATGATAAATTGTTCTTCTATAAGGTACAAGAAATCCATCACAATGTTTATATCCTGCATCCCCTAGATAATAATTACCTAGGTGAAAAAGTAAAAAACCAATGAGTTAAGCTAGATTATTGGTCATTGTTGCTCCCTTAAAAAATCTTTATACATAAGAAATTGATTTCTGACCTCTAGCCACTTTTAATCCATTATTTCTATTTAAAGCACTTCGAAGTACTCTTCCATCAGCAGCTGAACCTTCCCAACCCGCCAAAACATATATAAATTGCATATTCGGTGCACAAGCTCCTAAAACATTTGTTGAGATGGTATTTTTTCTTGACCTATGACGTGATTTATCTATCGCAGGCACATTTACATCAATCAAAGTCCCATCAATAGCACCTATACAATTCTATAAAAAGGGGTGTGATTAATAAAAGTTAAAAATCGATATGTGTTTTCTATCTATTAATAAAAAAAATACAAGGTTTACCTTGAACCATTTCCATCTTTCATCTGTGCTATTCTCGGGAATCGGTTCAGGTTTCTTGAGGAGCAAACTCGAAAGCTTTAACACAGCTTTTAACACATTATTAAAATGTCTGCTTATAGTTTCTCCTGACCGTTGAAAATCATATTTTATTTCCCTATTCTTCTCCTCAAATGCAAGTAGATGCAAAAATATAGCAACCATTTCTTCCACTACCATGTTCTTAGTATCCCTTAACCCTCTAACTTCACGAACCAATGAAATGAAGATATTAAACGTGCGACGATCCATCCTAAGTTGCTCAATGCAAGCAATATCACTCTCCACTATCATTCCATCTAAATGTGCTAATCTATGGATAGGATTATGCAGACTAGGTTGCTTAGACATCCTAATTCTTAGTCTTCTTCTAAAAATGAGGATTATCCTAATCAAAATCAGCATCATTACTCTTCTAATTTTTCTTCGCTTCATAGCAAACCAAAAAAAAATAAAGTCCTTAGGCGATTGTTGAAGACGCGCCATAACTACATAAATCATAGCATAAGTAGATGATAAGTCACAAGATCAACAAATGGAAGCAACAAAGTAGTAAATAATGCACATAAAGTTTAATAGAGGCAACACAGTAGTACAACCAAGGCAAGTATATATATTTGTTAAATGTTACACTTCTCATTTTTATATGAGCTTTGTGAGAGAAGTGTAACAATTAAACAAAGGAGGATAGTATATATATTTACTTAATGTGTGGCTCTGTACTTTTCTTGAAAAACTAGATACAATTGAAATCATTGGCGGAAGAAATGCAAGCTGTTAGCAAAGGTCTGGAGAAGGTTGAGCAGGAACTTGCTGCATCAGAGAATGATGGAGCGGTCTCTGCAGGCTTCAGGAGGGTAAGAGAAAAACTCTCATGCCATTATCAAAAGTTAGTTAGTGATTGTATGTTAACATGAATTCCCTTTGGCACGGAGTTGATTTGATTTATTGCTGCCTGTCATTTTGTTGTTTTACTGTCCAGAAAAAGGATGTCTCGTTATAGGTTTTAGCTGAAACTATACTGGAATAAGAGGACAAAAAAATAAGCAAATGCAATGGGAAGCATAGTTTAAACTATTATTTTAATAGGAAACTATCAGCAATTCTAGTTCTCCAAGATATACTGCTTTTGATTAAAAACTTATTTCTCACCTGAACTTTTGACCTTTTTGCATAATTAGTCTGTTTAGGAAATTTTTGGTGTATTTTTTTACTGTAGGGTTTGAATTTGGAACTGATTTTGATGAATGAAGCAGAAGATCGATGTGAAAGGCCCATTGACAGGGTTAACAAAGATGTCAAAAAATATAAGAGCTGTTAAATTCGTGCAAATCCGGTATGATTCCAGTTAAAAAATCCTTCATAAACTAAAGCACCTTTTACATTCTCTTTGTTAAAAATCTTACAACAAAAGCAAAATACTCTATCAAGCTCCTTTAAGTAAACAAGCCATTCTCTATCACAAGCTTCACCATTGGGAAAATATCGTACATATAAAGCTGAAAAAAATCTACCATTAACAGTGTTTTTAGGACCTTTAACTATGCTCAAATCTCTTTTAGGGCCATGTAAAGCCAAAATATCAATCCAGTTTCTAGGTCATATAAGTCAAACATGTTATTGTCATTGTTATAATCATCACAACAATCTAATGCCAATACTTCTGCAAGCCAACAACAACCTGTGTAAAAGACATTCTATAACTATAGCTTATACTGATTCAAACACATAAAATCAAGATCAGTACGCAGTTTCCCCAATTCTTCATCAGCTAAATACTAGTTTTGCTATCAAATCAAACAAAAATACTCTCAATTTCTCCCTTTTCATAAGAAATTAGTCATAAAATCCTAAAAATGATCTATAAATCAAATCCCAAACAAATAAGTCTACAAATCAAATCCTAAACAAATAAGTCTATAAATCAAATCCTAAACACTTAATTAGCACAATCAAAACACTGTACTTGTTAAATCGTTAAATTACGCAATCAAAGTAATTATAGGCTGTTGTTTTTGAAAGAAATTTTGAAATTTTGAAAAATTTTGAAAAATTTTGAAAGAAACGAAGAACTACGCATTTGATTTGAATACGAAACAAAAGGAATTTCATAGGATTTTCGACAAAAACCAATAATTAAAAACGTATGAACACAGAAATTAAAATCAGAAAACAAGGGTAAAGAGACGATGAATACCTGATTGAATCTGAAGGAGAGTAGCAGAGCAAAAGGAAACAGAAGACGATGAATACCTGATTGAATTTGAAGGAGAGTAGCAGAGCAAAAGGAAACAGAAAGAAGGGAGAGAAAGCTTGAAGAGAAATCAGAGAAAGGAACGCGCATTTGCTTTATTTTATTAACACAGCAATAATCCATTACCATTACAACCTAATACCAGGTTGTTTAGTGGTAATGAAAATGAGCCTTTTTGGTAATGTTTCATTACCTTATTTTATTACCATCCATTACCATTGAAGGTATCCAAATAACCAAATTTTTTATTACTTAATTTTATTACCATTACTGCCCGCTAATACCGTGTACCAAACGGGCCCTTAGATTATTATAGGGATTTTTGTTTGTTTGATCAAACTTTTATGCTTATCCTATATTCAAAGTAGCAATATTTAATTTAAAGTCAAGTTTTTCTCTATTATAAAGACTATAGGATAATGTTTTGATTTCATGAAATCAGCAATATAAGAATATAATGAGAAATAAAAAAAAAAGTTCAAAAAATTTATTTGATCATCACATATAATGATTTAGATTTCTTTAATAAATGTTTTTTGTTATCTTATGTGGTTCTAGTGAATTTTGAAGCAAGTATTGGAATTCCATGTAAGATTTAGTAGTCTTTAGCTTTTTTTTGTATAAAGGGCAATTCTTACTTTACTCCCTTCTAGATTCATCTTCATTCAATACCAAATGGAGAAAGCATTTTTTGTTGGGTATATGCTTCAACTGAAATAAAATTAAATTCTCGAACAAATATTTTTTATGTGAAAAAATATATAATTTTTTTTATAATTAGTTATTGAGATGGGGTTACAATAAATAGAAGTTGTTAATTGTTACTGATTATTGCAGGGGGAGAAATGGGTCATTGGTCATCAATGTTTAATGGGTTAGCAAGGTCATTTTCTATCAAAAAAGTGAAGAATTCATGTAACGGAGATGTTGGTAAGGAAGCTGTTGAGTCAATGGCAAAGGATGCAAAGAAGAATGAATTAATTTTAAGGTCTTCTGGCATTGTTAATGTTGATGGGTCCAAAAATTTTGCCTCAGTTTTTATGAGGAAGGGTCAAAAAGGTGTTAATCAAGATTGTTGCATAGTTTGGGAGGTATGCATCTCTGTTTTTGATCAATTATTGCTTTTATTTCTAAATAAGTGAGATGATCCAGAAGAATAATTGGGAGTTTCAACAGATCATAATTATATTTTTTCTATTTTTAATGCATTTATGAAAATTGATAATACAGTAATTTAATTGTAGTTTTATAGTTATTAAGTTAATTCTATGCACTCAAATGATTGGTGATGGAAACCTTATAATTGGGATTGGGATGATGTGTTTGTTCTTGCCTAGAAAGATTAGGTTGGTTTATTCTTTGTGTTGGGAAAATCAACTGGAAAATTGTTAGAAATCGACTAACATAATTATTATTAGCATATGAGCTCTTTGTTTTGAGGTTTTTTCGACAAAAGACAGTCTTTCAGAAGAATAATTTTTATACCTTCGATCTGTGCCAATGGCAGGAGTTTGGATGTCAACCAGACATGATTTTTTGTGGCATTTTTGATGGGCATGGTCATTGGGGTCATTTTGTTGCAAAAACAGTAAGGGAATGAATGCCATCATCCTTATTATGCAATTGGCAAGAAACACTTGCTCAACTGGTGGTAGATCCCGATTTCGACCAAAAAATATGAATTGGTTCAATATTTGGAAGCATTCCTACTTAAAGGCTTGTGCTACTATTGATCAAGAGTGTTGGACCTCTTGAGTATTGATGATGACTACACTTTATTTAATCGAATATGTTTTTAGAGATTGTGTGCAGGTCGATATCCGGTCTTGACTATGATCGTTGATAGTACCTATGACTTGGTCTATGGAAATGTACGTGTCAAAAGGATCCAAAAGATGTTAGAAGAAGTATATCACTTAGGATGTCAAATGTAGACAGGAGGTCTACTGTTCCCAAGTTTGATGTTCTAACAAAACTGAAAATTGGAGACAGCGCACTGCTCCCAGATTGGAGTCAGCTTAATACGTCCACTGAAATTCTTATTATTATTTTCTGATTTTTAGTTGATGTATTGATTAAAATTAATTTGTTGCATTAATTAATTTTTGAGTTAATTGGCAAAGTATTTTCTAAAAATATCTAACGTTCTTATAAATCCTTTATTTTAGGGTCTATATTTAGTGAATAATCATATTGGCTAAATATAGGAACAGCAGCTGATATTAAGGAAGCCTTAGCTATTGTTAGAATAACCGTCCCCAATATTAGTAAATAGGTAACTATCCCTAATATTAGTAATTAGGCAACCGTCCTTATTATTAGCTAGGTGTAACCGTGCCTAAAATTAGTTTAAGTAACCGTAATTATTATTGGAAAAGGGAACTGCACCTAATTTTAGTATATGAAAACTGCTGCTATTGTTAGTAGAAGGGAACAGTAGTTGATTTGCCTATTGTTGGTATAAGGGTATAGCGATTATTATTAGGAAAACCGTGGACTTGAATGTATACCTATTTTTGGATGTTAACCGTAGGTTGTCCTTAGATCTTAAGATCCACATTATTCTCCTTATTATTTGGGATAAGGGAATAGTGGTTGGTTACTTTCTTTTTGTTAGGGATTTTAACTCTATAAATAGAGACTTTCGGCTGTTCCTCAAAGTATGCCAACGTATGAGCTTTGATATTTCATGCGATATTTTTGGAATATTTACAAGAAAATTTTGTTTTAAAATTGCCAATTAATTTTATAATATTTTCTTGTGCAACTCATTGGTTTTATTTTTAGAGAATTTTATCCTTTTTGTAAGGGTTTTTGAGAGAGTAATTGTAACTAGACTTGGGTGAGTCTAGGGAGGATTAGATAGCTTCTAGTGAAGCTTGTGAAGAGTTTAGCTTCACTTGGGTGAGTCTAGGGAGGATTAGATAGCTTCTAGTGAAGCTTGTGAAGAGTTTAGCTTTTAGTGAAGCTAAGAGAGTTGCTTTGAGTGAAGCAATTGGAGAGAGTAATTGGCCTAGTTGATGCGCTTCGAGTGAAGCAAGGTGTTTAATGTAATTGTAACGAGTTGCCTTAAACATAGTTAAGAGTTTAGAAATCCCGTAGGGTCATGGTTTTTCCTTCTATTTAGGCCTAGAAGGTTTCCACGTAAAAATCGTGTTGTCTCTTTTATTATTTCTTTAATCTAATTCCGCAAAAAACAGGGCAAAAACGCTTAAACTTGTAACAACAACAATTCCCCCCCCCCCCCCCCCCCCCCCCTCTTGTTGTTGTTCCCATCTCTAACTCAGTCTACAA
Organism: Amaranthus tricolor; assembly: GCF_026212465.1. Lineage (NCBI taxonomy): Eukaryota > Viridiplantae > Streptophyta > Magnoliopsida > Caryophyllales > Amaranthaceae > Amaranthus > Amaranthus tricolor. The sequence goes on from NC_080058.1 coordinate 7,864,793, forward strand.
AGAGCTTGAGCAACATAGAAGAATTGTGCGTTTTACAGTGGAACGACTGCTCTTTCGATTGTCAAACAGGTATATAGTTTATACCTTTGTATCATCGCTTTTATTAATAGATCAACTCAACTAAAAACTTAAGCTGATAGTTGAGCCTCTAATATATGTCATCAGCTGTATACTTTGTTACGTCTAAAGGTGTTCATTCGGGTGTTCAGACGTGTTTCTGTATAATATCTTGGGACGTGTTAATTACTTTCGATAATTGACCATATGTAAATATCTTAACAATCTGATTTGATATTATTCACGTTGGGTCAAACTCGGTTTCACTTAGTGAGGTTTGTTTTGGACAACTCTCGTGCCCCCTCACACGAGGACTTCTTTGGGTTAGAAATGTAGATGCAACACAATTATGTGTCATATATGGCACCAATAGTTTCACTTGAAAGAAGAGTGAATGAGATGCAAAACTCATAGTGAAGTTTGTAAGCTTTGTTTTTATACAATCAAAAGCTAGTATACATAACTCCAAACATCCTATGTTATTCATACTCCTAGTATACATAACTCCAAACATCCAAGTGTCGGACTCACTTGTTTCCTCGTTTACACAATGATGCATGTTTTCTATATAAATCAAGTGTTAAGTTTCCATTTCCATGTTTGAGTGTCTAAATTCAACATGGACGCTGAGGTTCGGTAAATGAATTGAGTTGTTTGAGTAACATAGCTAGTTAGTCACGGACGAATCTAGGATGTTGGTATATGGTAGGTCGAACAGTCACCTCTATCATAGACAAACGTCTCCAATTGAGCAAATTTTTAGGTTGCAACTAGAGGTATTTAATGGGCTGGGCCGAGCCAGACTATAATTTAAATGAAGTGGGCTATAAAAGAGCTCAATAAGGGTCCAAAAAGGCCTTGTAAATAGCATAATTAATCATAATTTAAATATTACAAATAACAATGTCAATGGGAATTATTAATACTTTTTCAATTTAATTCTTACAAATGATAAATTATTTGTCATAAATTGATAAATGGAAAAAAAAATTAATTTTTTGTATTAAAAATGGGTCTGATCGGGCGGGGTCGGACTTTGAAACCCATATTATGTTTGAAGGGCCCTTATCCAACCCGACCTCATAATTACTTAAGCCCGGCCCGATTTTTATTCGGCCCTATTTAATACCCCTATCCTTAGTTGCAACAAAGCAATTAGCAAACAATATGCATCATTAGTAAAAATGTACCACGTGTAAAAGAAGAGCAAACTGTTTTCTTCTAAGATGTAGTAGTCTTGAGCTAGCCATATCTTCTGCTTCCAGTGCTGCAATCTGGTTCTCAAGTTCTACAATTGTTCTCTGTTTCTGATCGAGGGGGTGGATGGCAATTAATTTCCGTATCGTCTCACACTATTCCTTGTGTTTTCTCTCAATCTTGCAGGCTTCAAGTTCCTACTTTAAATCTTCAATTTCTGTCTGAACCTGAAGAATCTGGCTATTTATTTCATCTTTCAACTCATTATAGTGCTCCTTCTCCCTCAAGTTTGCATCGATAATGGCTTTGCTTTTCAACAATGGAATCTTAAAAGTAGTAAGTTCATGAAGAAATGCTTTTGCAATTCTCTCGCAATCATTGTAATTATCTCCATTCTTCTCAACCTCGGTAACAAAAGCTGTAAATTTTCTTTTGTAGCTTCTTCAATGGAGGTTCCCCTCTTGTGGTGGTCGTGCGTGTGAGAAGTCTGTGCGTGCTTTATAATGGCATCGTCTTTATAAGGACCAAAAGCATAATGAGCAGCCATTGCCTCTCCTTTGCCAGCAAACCTTCTTTCTTTGAGCATTGAAAGAAAAAACTGCACCCAACATGAATGTGGAGTTGACACATAAACAAAGGTAATTGGCAGAAAGATATAAAAGGGTAGCAACTCAAAAGCAAATATAAAAATACTACATTGACTTTGAGTTGTAGATAGGGGTGAAAGTTATTCGAATCAAAACCAAATCATATTACCATCCGAATAAATTTAGATTGAATATTCTAAAAAATTTTAATTTTCAGAATGGATTAAACAGACAATCATACAGCCTGTCGTTAATTCTGGTGATTGGTTGAACCTATCTATGGAGTCTAGAATAGAAAAAAGGAACAAAAAAAATCCATAAGCCTCAAAAAAAGCACACACGGTTATAAAACACACCCTGTATTATCCATACACAAGTCCAACGATAATTTACCTCTAACGCTCTAACCAACCGTTGTCCATGTCACCACGTAAACAATATCCATCCATCAACGTATTGTAAGTGATTAAATCGGGGACTTGACCCTTTTCTGTCATTAATCTAAATACAGCTTCTGCTTCATCAATCATACCATCCTTACAATACATATCGATTAACATGTTGTAAGTCGGAACTTGAGGAATTAAGTTTTTTGCCATCATCTCACTAAGCATATCCTCCGCCTCTTTCCACCTCCCTAAAGTGCACATTCCTCGGATCAAAATAGTATAGGTAACGACATCAGGTCGAATTCCCTTAACTTGCATCTCAGAAAAAAGATTAACGACCTCATTTATTAACCCGTCTTTAGAAAGACTATCAATAATGGTGTTATAGATGAAAATGTCAGGCATACAATGGGCATGGGACTCCATGTCTCTAAGGAGCTTAAGGGCACCAAGATTGTCTCCAATTCTACATAAACCTTTAAACGTGGTCCCATAAACAACCAAATTGGGTTCATACCCAAGCTTTACAATTTTATCCAATAATTGAATAGCGCTGCCTAATCGATGGATATGAATAAAGCCATTGATAAGTGTATTAAAGGTAACAATGCTAGGCGGATAACCTAGTTTAATAATGTAGGAAAGAACCGCAAACCCTAATTCAACACGACCTAAGCGGCAATAACAATTAGCCATAATATTAAGGGAATGACCATCCGGACGGAGACCTGAGAAATGCAATTGCTTAAAGAGAGTAATGATAGAGGAAAAAGGGGGATTGGGTTTCATTTTAGACATGGCAGTAAATAACATACAAAAACCAAAAATAGATGGAAGAGGACGAATAGATTTCATAGAATGAAAGAGGGAAAGGGGATGATCAATTTTGTTAAACCCTAATTTGGATTGTTGTCGAACATAATCAAGGAATAATTTAGAATCAGCAACATGAACATCTGAAGCGTAAGTGGAGATTTTTCGATGACAAAAATGAAATCTAAGATTACCTGGAAATCTAGAAGGGAGGAGAAGAGCAATTGGAAAGAGAGAAATAAGATCAAACCCAGATTTGGTAGTAAACCTCATTGTTAGAGTATCGTGTTTCCCAGAGACTGGTATGGAGTTCAGTTTTGATATCTAGGCGCCATGTTTACAGTTTGATGGAAGGAATGGAGATGGCGGTACTGCATACTTAAAAGGAAAGTAGGAAATGTGAGTAGACACCATGACCACAGAGAAAGAACAAAAAAACCGGAATACAAAAAACAGATATAATCAGAGATATAAAGAATTGACTTTGATTAGTTTTTAATCTATAAATTAAAATATAGTCTGGTGAGATTTTGTTTGATTCGTCTATTTGTAAAGATTATTAATATTAAATTTTTATAATTTTTTATCATATATAATCAGAGATATAAAAAATTGAATTAGTGCATTGGACTATGTGAAAAAGCAAATATCACAAGTAAATTGGAACGGACGAAGTATTCACTAATCATACCATAATACGACTTTAAATGGGTTAGTCTAAACTACATTAAAAAAAATTATTTTCTATATAAATTTAAATTTAATTTTAAATTTTTTTCTTTTTATATTTTTGACTAATAGCCTTCTTATATGAACCTGTCTCACGTGAAACGATATCATATAAAAAGCAATTTTTAAAAAAATTTTATGGACTCGGATAAGGAGGCTTAAAATTTTTTAAAAGTTGGCCTAAAATTATTTTAGAAATTTAGAAGTTTTTGGTTAAAAATAGTCGTAATTTTCGAATAAAGAGGCTTTAAAGTTAATTTTGGATTAATATTATATATGACACTTGCAAGTAAACTTAGAACATAAGAAATCAGTTAGTTTGGGGAGATTGTTCCCTAAGTAACGTTAGAATATAAATAGACAATAGTTTACTACATTTTTTTGTGTTTTTAGTGCCCTAAATGCCCTAATGCTTTAGTTTTCAGTTTTTAGTTTTATTTTCAGATTCTTCTTCTTTGAGAGCTTTCATTGTTTAAAAACTCATTGTTATGTTTATTTTTTATTGCAATTTACATTTATGTTCTTCTCCATTAGTAAGTGTTCTTGATTTATTGCTTTATTATTTGTCATTTTGCATTAAATTATTCATCATTTTCATGTGTAGTATTTTTGTAACATTCATTTTTTCTTAATCTTAAATATTTTGACAAATTCAAATTATCGTTTCATTTTATTATTTTGAATCTCGTTCGGAATTTTATTCCAATTGTTCTTAAGTTCTTGAATTTTTTTTATATATTTTATTTCTCTTAGATTAAAATATTAGGTTTAAATTATAAGTTTTTTTTATTATATTTATAATTTCATTTTTTTCTCTCTCTCGGAATAATAATAATATTGTACTTTAAATATTAAACCTAGCTAAATTAACTATATTTACAAAATCTAATTATGTTTATATACTATTTTATGATTTTAAAAAAATAATATAAATAAGAAACACAAAAATTATCTATAAACTAAATGAGGTGGCGGAAAAAAAGGGCTACTAGTCAAGTGTTAATTTTTTTCAATCTTTTTTTATTATTTTAACCTTATCTTGAAGTTACTAAGACATGAAGAAATTTTTTAAAAAAAAAGTAATAAAAATAGCTTATAAACACGACAATAAACATAGGGAGAGGGGAAAAAAAGAGAGAGAAAAGAAGAAAAACAAATCATAAATTTATCTTATACTTTCACAAAAGATAGGATAAGTCCTTAAAAATCTCTAAACTCCCTAGAAAAATTTCTAAAACTCCTCAAAAATTCCCTAATAATAGAATTTAGTACTAATTTTAGAAATTCAATGGGAGGAAGCAAATTTTGTGACTAGAAATTCTACAAATAAGGAAGCCGATCAATAGTGAAATTATTAAGGTATAAATTCTTACATATATTTATTTACATGAAATTAAGCCCATAAATTTTATATGTGTTTATAATATCTAAATTAAATTTTATGTAAATTTTGGTGATTTAATTCATTGTAAATTAATTTTTATGATTTATTCATTTTAATTTTCTAAAACCGCGTAATCTGAAATAATTTTAATTAAAATAGTAAATATTTATATGTTTAAACGAAAATTTTTCTGTACAGAAATGTATATGACATATAATTTTTGTAATAATTTCGTGAATTATAGTTGAGCATAAATATTATTATTAATTTTTGCAAAAAAAATGCGTAAAATAAGGAAATTCATAATTTGGGTTAAACATATATAATTCTAGAAAAATAATTTATTTTACTGTTACTGCACATTTTTTTTTATTTAAATAATTTTTGTGAAATTTTTTGATATTTAAAGTTTAAAGAAATAAATTAATAATCTAAATTGTTATAATAGGCGAAAAGAAAGAAAAGTGAAAAAAATAATTAAAATTATTTTATTTTGGTGAATAAAAATGTACAGTAACTCATTTAATAATATGTTAATTTTTAAAATATTTTTTTGGATTTTAATCTTAAGGAAAAAAATTAAATAAATATTAAATCTAAAACTAAGCTACTAAGAAATTAATTAAATAAAATAAATTTTATTTTTTAAAATTTGGATAAATGGGCTAGGATATATAATAAACCCAATATGCCATTTTTAATATATTTTTTAGTATTTATTTATGATGGAACTATTTATTTTATCATTTATAATAAATAGACATTTATGAAATTAATTATTCAGAAATTATTCAAGCTAATTGAAAGTTAATCTATAAATAAATACTAAAGACCCATTTAAGTTTTGGTTTAGTCTTATAATAAATGATTATTTATATTTTAATTGTTATAAATTTTAATTCTATTATATGTTATATTGTAATGTTGCATTTATCTGAAAACAGTAACATGATAATAAAAAGGCTTGATAGTAAGAAAATGTTGAACCATGCTTCCGGCATGTAAAAAACGTGAGACATGTTTTCCGGCATGTAAAATACGGCGAACACAATAATATTATTTAACTTTACCTGTGGCTTGAGCAACATTGTACTGGAGAAGTGACGACTCCCACTAAGTTAGGGGTTTTGGTTTACCTTACCCTAACAGACCCTTACATATATCAAACAAAGATCATATGTGTTGCATTCATTAAATAATTTCGTGCCTCAACATTCAAGCAGAAGTGTTTGTAAATCACGCCCTGGTACTCAAGCAGAAGGACCAGAAGTTATATATACATAATTAATTAAAAAAATGATGAATCCTCTATATTGCATAAATCATTTTGCATATTACTTTTTTAAATGCACATATTTTTATACTTATATTATGCTAGCAGGTTTTTATACTCGGCTTATTGGTTGACCGATTCCCATCGGCTGTTCCCTTATAATAGGAGCAGATGTTGCATGTGACTTTACATGAGGTTATTAAGAAGTTATTATATCGTCTATGTGATATTAGAATATAGTATGTATGTAATTTATATAATGTGTATGTAATAAAGATAAATATGTATTAAAGAAAGATGTAATACGTAAAATTATATTTTAATGTTTTGTTTTGTTTGTATTTTGAAAATACTACTCCCTCCTATTCATCTTAAGTGTTCCATTTACTTTATACACTCTATCCAATGCACTTATTCAATCCTTAATATATCGAGTTATGTATAATTTTAAATTATAAAAAGTTAATATTACTAATTTTTACATCAAAACGAATCAAATAAGATCACACATGACTATGTTTTAACTTATACATTAATAATAAAATGCAATTTAAAAGTGATAGATAAATAGTGTCTCAAAAGTAAATGAAACACCTAAGATGAATAGGAAAGAGTATTTTTTAAAAAAATTAGTAGACTTCTACTTTAGCATTACTTACTATAATATATTATATTAAACCTATATTTAGGAATGAACAATTCGTTCAATTTCAATTAGATTTTCATTTATCGTTAATTACATGAACGTCATCGTGTCTAGTGACTCTTTACTACTAACACTACTCATACTTTGCCAAAAAAACCCTTAGATGTCAAAGTATCTTTTAAGCAACTCCTTGTCCGCATCACCAATATTTGGATCAGTGAGTAAGTCCACAAATGACGAGATAGTTTCGTTAAAAGCGGCGAACCCTTTATCTCGCATAAGGCAGACAAGCTTCACAGCCCTTTTAACATCCTTAATCTCAAGAAATGCTTGAATAATTATATTGAAAGTGAATTCATTCGGGGAACATCTAATGCCATCCATTTTCTCAAATAGTTCATTAGCATCAGTTAACAACCCGTTCTTACACAAACCCTTGATCATAACATTATATAGACGCACATCTGGTCGTAACCCCTTAGCTACAACAAATGAGAAGACATTTACAGCTTCTTCATGTTTGCCAACATTCCATAACCCACGAATTAAGATATTATAGATGATCATATTTGGGTGAACTCCGTTCTTCTTCATGTTCTTTAACAAATCCATTGCTTCATCCATCCGTCTATTTTTACATAGACCATCCTACAATGAAGCATACGTAACCACATTCGGTTTGACTCCATGACATTCCATTTCCTTTAAACACTTTAGTGCACTTTCAAGCTGGTTGTCCTTGCACAAACCATTAATGATTGAGCTGTATGTGACAATATTAGGGGTTATTCCTTGAGGAACCATCTCATTCATAAGGATTGGAATTTTATCACTATTTTTAGACCTAAAATATCCATTCAATAAAATGCTGTAGGAAATAACATCAGGTTTACAACCTTCTTTACCCATCAAAATCATTAGATCTTCTGCCTTGTCCATGTCACCGCGTAAACAATATCCATCCATCAACGTATTGTAAGTGATTAAATCAGGGACTTGACCCTTTTTCGTCATTAATCTAAATACAGCTTCGGCCTCATCAATCCTACCATCCTTACAGTACATATCGATTAACATGTTGTAAGTCGGAACATCAGGAATTAAGTTTTTTGCCATCATCTCACTAAGCATATCCTCCGCCTCTTTCCACCTCCCTAAAGTGCACATTCCTCGGATCAAAATAGTATAGGTAACGACATCAGGTCGAATTCCCTTAACTTGCATCTCAGAAAAAAGATTAACGGCCTCATTTATTAACCCGTCTTTAGAAAGACTATCAATAATGGTGCTATAGATGACAATGCCAGGCATACAATGGGCATGAGACTCCATGTCTCTAAGGAGCTTAAGGGCACCAAGATTGTCTCCAGTTCTACATAAACCTTTAAACATGGTCCCATAAACAATCAAATCGGGTTCATACCCAAGCTTTACAATTTTATCCAATAATTTAATAGCGTTGCCTAATCGATGGATATGAATAAAGCCATTGATAAGTGTATTAAAGGTAACAATGCTAGGCCGATAACCTAGTTTAATGATGTAGGAAAGAACCGCAAACCCTAAATCAACACGACCTAAGCGGCAATAACAATTAGCCATAATAGAAAGGGAATGACCATTCGGACGGAGACCTGAGAAATGCAATTGCTTAAAGAGAGTAATGATAGAGGAAAAAAGGGGATGGGGTTTCATTTTAGACATGGCAGTAAATAACATACAAAAATCAACAATAGATAGAAGAGGACGAATGGATTTCATAGAATGAAAGAGGGAAAGGGGATGATCAATTTTGTTAAACCCTAGTTTGGATTGTTGTCGAACATAATCAAGGAATAATTTAGAATCAGCAACATGAACATCTGAAGCATAAGTGGAGATTTTTCGATGACAAAAATGAAATCTAAGATTACCCGGAAATCTAGAAGGGAGGAGAAGAGCAATTGGAAAGAGAGAAATAAGATCAAACCCAGATTTGGTAGTAAACCTCATTGTTAGAGTATCGTGTTTCCCAGAGACTGGTATGGAGTTCAGTTTTGATATCTAGGCGCCATGTCTATAGTTTGATGGAAGGAATGGAGATGGCGGTACTGCATACTTAGAAGGAAAGTAGAAATGTGAGTAGACACCATGACCACAGAGAAAGAACACAAAAACCAGAAAACAAAAAACAGATACTCGTACGAGCGAGAGAGAGTTGATATTTATCGACAAAAATGACTTTAATCATTCGTCACTTTTAATTTGTGATTAATTTTTAATCTATAAATTAAAATATAGTCTGATGAGATCTTGTTTGATTGTTTCATTGCAAAGATTATTAATATTAAATTTTTATAAGTTTTTATCATACATCATCAAAGATATTAAGAATTGAATTAGTGCATTAGAGTGTGTTAAAAAAGCAAATGTCACAATTAAATTGGAATGGACGAAGTATTCACTAATCATACCATGATACGACTTTAAATGGGTTAGTCTAAACTATATTAAAAAAAAATTATTTTCTATATAAGTGTAAATTTAATTTTTATTTTTTTTATTTTTATATTTTTTGACTAATAGACTTCTTATATGAACCTGTCTCACGTGAAACGGTCTCATATAAGAAGCAATTTTTAAAAAACTTTTATGGGCTCGGATAAAAAGGCTTAAAATCTTTTAAAAGTTACCCTAAAATTTTTTTAGAAATTTAGAAGTTTTGGGTTAAAGTTGGCGCAATTTGATGGGCTCGGATAAAGAGGCTTTAAAGTTAATACTAACAAAGCCTATGATTCAAGACAACACAAAAAATTGCTAATCAATGTTCATGCTTTCAGCAATAGCGCTCGTATCCGGACCAACCTTATGCTCTTTAGTTTGATTTTTCATCTCTTGAACTAAGCTTCTCTGTCTATCCTCTATTGTTATCTACAGCTCATCCAACTACACTTATATAACTAGTAAAAAAAATGTTTGTCTTTTTCAAAAGTATTGCCTTTCCTAATCGATCAAAGTTTGGGTAGTGTATTTTGGCCCTGCATATCTAACCTTTTTGGGACCATACGCACATAGATAAATGTCTCCAATCGAGCAAATTTTTAGGTTGCAACTAGAGGTACTTGATGGGCTGGGTCGAGCCAGGATATAATTAAAATAAAGTGGGCTATAAAAGGGCTCAATAAGGGTCCAAAAATGGCCTTGTAAATAGCATAATTAATGATAATTTAAATATTACAAATAACAATGTCAATGGAAATTGTTAATATTTTTTCAATTTAATTATTATAAATGATAAATTATTTGTTATAAATTGATAGATGGAAAAAAATAATAATTTTTTGTATTAAAACTGGGTCTGATCGGGCAGGGTCAGGCTTTGAAGCCCATATTATATTTTAAGGGTCCTTATCCAACTCGGCGTCATAATTACTTATGTCCGGCCCGACTTTTATCCGGCCCATTTAACTCCCCTATCCCTAGTTGCTACAAAGCAATTAGCAAACAATATGCGTCATTAGTAAAAACGTACCACTTGTAAACGAAAAGCATACTGTTTTCTTCGAAGATCTAGTAGTCTTGAGCTAGCTATATCTTCTGCTTCCAGTACTGCCATCTGGTTCTCAAGTTTTGCAATTGTTTTCTCTGTTTCTGACCGAGGGGGGTGGATGGCAATTAATTTCTGTATCGTCTCACACTGTTTCTTGTGTTTTCTCTCAATCTTGCAGGCTTAAAGTTCCTTCTTTAAATCTTCAATTTTAATTATACCTGAAGAATCTGGCTATTTATCTCATCTTTCAACTCATTAAAGTGCTCCTTCTCCCTTAAGTTTGCATCGACAAATGCTTTGCTTTTCAACAATGGAATCTCAAAAGTAGTAAGTTCATGAAGAAATGCTTTTGCAATTCTCTCGCAATCATTGTAATTTTCTCCATTCTTTTCAACCTCAGTAACAAAAGCTATAAATTTCTTTTGTAGCTTCTTCAATAAGGTTCCCCTCTTGTGGTGGTCGTGCGTGTGAGAAGTTTGTGCTTTATAATGACATCGTCTTTATGAGGACCATAAGCATAGTGAGTAGCCATTGCCTCTCCTTTGCCAGCAAACCATCTTCCTTTGAGCATTGAAAGAAAAAACTGCACCCAACATGAATGAGGAGTTGACACATAAAAAGAGGTAATAGGCAGAAAGATACAAAAAGGTAGCACTCGAAAGCAAATATTAAAATAATAAATTGACTTTAAGTTGTAGATAGGGGGGAAAGTTTCGAATGAAAACAAAATATGCCACATGATCCAAATCTAATTAGCAGTCCAGACTCATATTACCTTCCGAATAAATTTAGATTGAATATTCTAAAAAAATTTAATTTTCAGAATGGATTAACAAAACAATCATACACGCCCTGTATTATCCATACAAAAGTCCAACAATAATTTACCTCTAAGGCTCTAACTAACCGTCATTTAGCTTATGGGACTTGTGAATTTATTATGTGTTAACGTATGAGATCTTAATCATTCTTATTTATGAGAAGTTACAAAAGATTTAATCTATCAAGGGTCAATTAAAAACAACTTCAATGTTTTTACAAGGGTTAAAGCATGTACATCTAGTTCTAAAAGCACATATAGGTGATAGCTAGAAAATGGCATTAGGTTAACGGAATTTTGTTAACGGTTCTAGTTATCCCCATTATGTACATATTTTTTCACGCCAAAAGATGCAAAAAAAACATAGGAAACTGTGATATGACCTATATTAATACTAGAGCTTGTTCTCCTCCAGGAGATTAGGACTGAATGGAGCGGGGTTGGATTCAACCGAAAGAGTGAAAACGTGAGTGAAAGTTTTGTGCTTGACTAAATTGAATTGAATGAAATGGAAGTATGGAAATAAAAAGAACTAAATTGTTTCTTTTCTTTGAGTTAAAAGTTTTAAGTAAAGATTCTTGATTATTTACTGTATCGTAGTCAACAATATGGAAGCTCAAAAATCCAATTTTCAATTTTCTACTTTCCGTCACCTCCAGTTCCCTTAAGCCAAATTCGAAATCATCAAACTAGAATCCTAATAAACGCTTCCTTAATGAAAAACTATAAATATCAATTTCTTTCAACACATAAAAATTGTTTGTGAAGACAGAAAAAACACCCAACAAACGAAAAACACATTTATCTCCGGTAATCTGATGAATCCTCTATATTGCATAAAGCATTTTGCATATTACTTATTGAAATGCACATATTTTTATACTTGTATTATGCTATCAAGTTTTTATACTCGGCTTATTAGCTGACCGATTCCCATCGGCTATTCCTTTATAATGGGAGCAGATGTTGCAGGTGACTTTACATGTGGTTATTAAGAAGCTATTGTATCGTCTATGTGATATTAGGATATATTATGTATGTAATTTATATAATGGGTATGTAATAACGATAATTATGTATTAAAGCTTCATGTAATATGTAAAATTATACTTTAATGTTTTAAGTTTTGTTTGTTTTTTTGAAAATATTGTTTTTTTAAAAAATTAGTAGACTTCCACTTTAGCATTATGGGGTATAATATTATATTAAACCTATATTTAGAAAAGAACAGTTCGTTACAATTTCAATTAGGCTTTCATTTATCATTAATTGCATATTCATAATCATGTCTAGTGAGTAGTTTTCCTCTCTAGGGTTAAGGGATAAACCCTAATTCGAAGCATGGAATGATATTTTATCGATTAATTGTGTGAAATTTGGGTCTATGATTAAACCTATTGAAATAGCCAAAAAAATTAGCCGCTTATTTAATTGTAATTAATTAAGTATGATTGGGATTATTGAATCTTAAATACGATAATTTATTTAGACTGAGTAAACTTTCTATTACCTTTGGATATTAGCTTTATTAGATTTGGGATTAAAATAAGTTATACGATGAAATTGGGTATAATATAAATGGATGAATTAATTTTGTGTAAGACACATAACCCATATTAGTGTCATTAGTTGATGAAAAATAGTATGTCACTAATATCCTTTCCTTGATACATATCAGGAGGATGAATTCCTTCCTCATCAAACTTATTTTCCTAAACCTTTATCAAAAAGCCACATCATTTTAATGTCAGAAACTTAAAATGTTCATCATCTACTTCATTTCTTTTCATTCCATCTTCATTCTAAAATTTATGAATCTTTATTATTATGATATCAAAAATTAAAACTAAGTATTGAACTAAAAGATTAAGTATTTATGGGTTATTGGTATAAGTAAGGGTTCGTATTGGAGTTTTGAGTTAAGATTGATAGTAATATTCATGAAATTGGGTGAAGAAAAAGTTAGGGTTTATATCAATTCAAGTGTAAAATTTGGGTTTATTGAAGAAACGAGAACTAGGATTCATCTACTAAGATTAAATTGGGAATTTTGTGACTCAAATTAAAGTTCATGATTGAAAGTTGGAGGATTCTCAATGGTGATTGAGGTAACCCACAAACATTTAAGTATTTATTGAATGTTTTAAAGTAGTTTAGTATTTGTGGATTCAATTTGGGTCTTTGATTCAAATTTAAATATCAACTTAAATTTAAGATGAGTATATGAATTCAATTAGTAATTGGGTTTTTTTTAGTGTTGATTAGTTTTGGTTGATTGGGTTTTTTCGTTTCTAGAATAAAATTTAGTATTTTGGATATTGAAATTTCTGTTCATAAACTAAGTGTTCTGTTTTGGCCATTTTTGGGTCAGTTGTGATTGTTTTTGAGTTCTGGTGTCTGCATAAGAACTGTAGAGCTCCAAATCACGGTCGCGTGGACACTTGAATCGCCCCAAAATGAGTTTGTATGAGGGCGTTATATCCAAAATACTAGTAGGCTGTCATGAAAATCAACAATGAGGTTTCTGTTTTGTTCTGTTCGAATCTGTTTGGCTATTTTTGAGACAGTTAGATTCATTTCTGGGTTTTAGTGTCCGCATATATAAGAATTGTAGAGCTCTGAGTCAGAGTCGCGTAGCTATTTGAATCACCCCAAAATGAGTTCTTATGAAAGAGTTATGTCCAAAATACTAACAGACTGTCATAAAAATCGCGAATAACCAATCATGAGATTAATTGTTGAAATTGGGATCAATTTACGGTTATTATTCTTTCTTTATTGATTGGTATTTTTGAGTTATGATCCTTAATTGATTATTATGGGTGTTGGTACAAGTATCAAATTTGGGAATATACGTATCAATTGGGTATTTGATTAGTTGATTTTATTTGGATAGGATATAAGTTGGATATTGAGATTTAAGATTGGTGTAAAATTAGTTAAACTCCATTGATAGTAACTCAAGTTCTTATATGTTGATGGTTGATGATGAATTGATTTATATTTTAAGTAATGATTGTTTATTTCAAAAGAAAATTTAGTGAATTATTGTTTTGTTTTATATTGAAATCGACATTATAAAAATGTCCGTTTTTGGGAATTGGCAACGAATATTTATATCCGGATTATTGTGAAATCCTATAGCTTGATAATAGGTAATGGTTATTCGGATCGGTCTCGAGTCCCCGATCCCGTTTCGTTCTTGCAAGAGCCGTATTTTCGGTGATGACGATCACCCGTGTTCTCAGGATTTAGATCAAGCTTACTTTCTGATGGTCCATATATATATTCCCACGTTTTAACCTGTTGTTACATTATTGTTTTTAATGAGTTTTGAATAAATATGTTTGGTGTATAAAGTTTTTTTCTTTGCAATGAAAGCATATGTTTCATTTGCCATATTATTTTGCTATTAACTTGTAAAGTTATAGCCGTATTTTGATTCGTTATGAACTAAAGGTTCATAGTCGTATTTATGTTGATACCAAACGGTCTTTTAAATGGGTTTGGATTTGGATAAAATAATGTTTATAAATAGTTACCAATTGAACACGGAATTTAATTGGAGATGTTTGTTAATGACTTGTAAATAAATATAATAGTTTTTTGGATTACTCAACAATTCAATTGTTGACAGTCATTGATGGGGCCTATCCCTTATGGGGGATAGATCCATTTTCAGGTTAGCTCTGATGTGGAGACGATGCCTACTTGTATAGTGTGTTATGTGCGAGGCTATGACTTCTTTTTGAAATACAAATGTAAATAAGATATTTGTAAATTAAATTGTAATAATTTTACTATACTTTTTAAATAATATTCACTTAATTATGTAAAAAGTTTTAAATACTCTGATATTGGTTTACTGCGGCTATCGAGCTACAGGTTGGATTCAGCCCAGACTTCTATAAGTCTTCCGCTATGCTTTGTAGACAATATTATTATATTGTTTACGCTGGTTTGGGCTATTTCACCTATGCTCAATGAATCTTAGTTTAAATATCTTTATTAACCTTTTTAATAAAACGGAAGTTTGAGGATTAACACTAGTGAGGTTTTAAACCGATATTGATCAATAGAGCGGAATCTTGAGATTAATTAGATCACGTTTAATTATGCCAAAGTCTCAAATTCATACAATTATGAGAGGAATGGACTCCCATGTTAGAATTAGGTGATTCCCGACGCCCTAGATTTGTCATATTATTATTATCTTTCTATTAATCATTGTCTTCGCTTTAATTATTAGCTTTATTTGCTTTAATTTAGTTATTTGCTCACAGTAGTGTTAGTTTCTCAACCCATCTAATTGTTGATCCGTGTCTGGTAGTGTTAGTTTCTCAACCCATCTAATTTCAAAGAATCCTTGTATCACAAAGATCATTAATATTAATCACAATATTACATAAATTACTAACAAACCCCATGATTCAAAAAAGCACAAAAAATTGCTAATCAATGTTCATGCTTTCAGCAATCCCGCTCGTATTCGGACCAACCTTATGCTCTTCAGTTTGATTTTTCATCTCTTCAACTAAGTTTCTCTGTCAAAAAAATGTTCGTCTTTTTCAAAATTATTGCCTTTCCTAATCGATCAAAGTTTGGGCAGTATATTTAGGCCGTGCATATCTAACCTTTTCGGGACCATACCCACATAGACAAACGTCTCCAATCAAGAAAATGTTTAGGTTACAACTAGAGGTATTTAATAGGCTGGGCCGAGCTAGGTTATAATTAAAATGAAGTGGGCTATAAAAGAGCTCAATAAGGGTCCAAAAAGGGCCTTGTAAATAGCATAATTAATGATAATTTAAATATTACAAATAACAATGTCAATGGAAATTGTTAATATTTTTTCAATTTAATTATTATAAATGATAGATTATTTGTTATAAATTGATAGATGGAAAAAAAAATAATTTTTTGTATTAACACTGGGTCTGATCTGGCAGGGTCGGGCTTTGAAGCCCATATTATATTTTAAGGGCCCTTATCCAACTCGACCTCATAATTACTTAAGCCCGGCCCGACTTTTATCTGGCCCATTTAACACCCCTATCCCTAGTTGCAACAAAGCAATTAGCAAACAATATGCGTCATTAGTAAAAACGTACCACTTGTAATAGAAGAGCAAACTGTTTTCTTCGAAGATCTAGCAGTCTTGATCTAGCCATATCTTCTGCTTCTAATGCTGCAATTCTACTAATCTCAGCATTGTAGTCCAGTGCCAAAGCCACGACTCGTCGCTCATGCCACGACTCATCGCATACATTCTGATCTCAACATTGAAGTCTAGAGACTGAGCGACGACTCGTCCCCAATATTTCCACGACTCGTTGCCAACTCACCAAAGACTCATCACCCCTGATATCACGAGTCTTCGCCATGCGTTCGACCGGTTATTTTGCAGCCAATTTTTATAGCAGCAGTTATTTTATTTTAAGTTTCAGTTTTTATCAGTTTTTTAGCCGTAGTTTTAGAGATAATCCAAAGAATTATTTTTGGTTCTTTAAGCTTTTGTTGCAAAACTTCGTCGTTACATTAATTCTTCTTGCAATTTACATTATTGTTCTTCGTAATTAGTCAGTTTTCTTTGTTAATTGCTTTATTATTTATCTCTTTCATTGAAATCATTCATCGTTTTATGTTTACTATTTCTATTAAGTAATCATTCATTATGAATTGCATATTTACCATCATGTTTAGTGAGTAGTTTTCTTCTTTAGGGTTAGGGTATATTCAAAGCATGGGATGAAATTTTATCGATTGATTGTGTGAATTTTGGGTCTATAGTTAAATCTAGGCTTAATGAATCTTGGTTTAAACATCTTTATTAACCTTTTCAATAAAACACAAGTTTGAGATTAGAACTAATTGAGGATTGAGATATATTTAAATTAAATTCCTACTAGTTAAGCCAATAAAACGGAAGTTTGAGGATTAACACTAGTTTGGTCTTAAATCGATATTAATCAATAGAGCGGAAGCTTGAGATTAATTAGATCACATTTAATTATTCCATTGAATCAATTTCATACAATCATGAGAGTGATCGACTCCCATGCTAGAGTTAGGTGATGCCCGACACCCTAGAGCTTGTCATATCATATTCATCTTCATATTGATCGTTGTTTTAGCTTTAGTTTTTGCATCATAATACTAGTTTCTCGACCACATTATTTCTTGATCCGTGTCTTGTAGTCATAAAACAAACAAATTGATTAATTCGCCTCCTTGTGTTCGACCCGCGACTACACGTCAACCGTGCGCTTGCGGTTATTTAATTCTTTGTGTTTGAATTCTTTTGTCGCGTAATTCTTTTGTTTTGTTGATTGAGCTACTGGCCACTTACTTGTTGTCCCCTCTCCTAGACCCCTTTGTGTTTGAATTCTTTGAATGCATAGAAGAGCTTGATCTCTAGAGCGATTCGACCCAGAGATCGAAGTTACTGCCCGTAGACTGAACGCCGAACGCTTAAAGCGGTTAAAGCGACAACAATGCTAACCAATCCTTTGGCCAATTGGGTGCGCCCACGCTCACCCAAAATTCCATTCCATGTATCGTCAAACCCGATTTCGGTAAAAAAATTTTGAATTGAAGCCTCACCTCATCCAAATGATTGAGAGGAACCAATTCGGCGGTCACCCTAGTGGGAGTCCTTATGACCATATCGCAGTCTTTATAAAAAGGTGTGACACCATCACTGCTAAGAATCTTTCCATGGTAGCAGTGCATATGCAGCTTTTCCCCTTCATCTTGAAGGATAAAGCTAAATCCTAGCTCAATTCCGAGCTCGCTGGTATATATAGGACTTGGGAAGAACTGGGAGTGATGGGAGAGGTTTAAAGACCTCCAGCTTAGCTGTCCTCACTATCAGATACCCAACTGGTTGCTCGCCCAATCCTTCTATGGAGGACTGTTCGATGAGGAAAAGTAGTCGATTAACACCGCATGTGGCGGTGACATGGACTCCAAGCTCCTAGATGACCTCTTGAGCCTCTTCGAGAAATGGCCAAAAATGGTTTCTCATTTTTGAAATATGAAGAGATGGACAAACGCAACAAGAGGGGGGGTGAATTGTTGTATTACAAGTTTAAGAATTTTAGCCCTGCTTTTGCGGAATTTAGCAAGAAAATAAAACTTAAACTTGAAACGAAAAAGATAAAAGGAGACAACGATTTTACGTGGAAACCTTCTTGGCCTAATAAGAAGGAAAAACCGCGACCCCCCGGGATTTCAAAATTCTCCAATATGTTTTAGGCAATTCGTTACAATTACATAAAACAATTTGCTTCACTCAAAGCTTCTCTATTCTCTAGGTGCTTCACTCGAAGCTTCTCTATTCTCTAGGCCACTTCTCTTTCTCCTTCTCTTTCTCACGCTTCACTTGAAGCTTTCTCTTAGCTTTACTCAAAGCTATTCTCTTCTCTAGCTTCACTAGAAGCTTCCTAATTCTCCCCTAGACTTTCCCAAGTCTAGTTACAACAATTCTCTCGATTACCCTTTACAAGGCCAATATTCTTCAAAAGGATAAAAATTAAATAGTTGCATAAGAAAAATATAATAAATTAATTGGCAAATTCATGAATAAAATATTTTTCTTATTTTGATCTCACCTTAAGGACACTCTTAGATGGATGTTCGGTTTAAGCAAAGATCACTCTTATTTATAGAGTAACAACCGTACCAAAAATAGGCTAAGTAACATCCAATTTTCCTTGATCCTAAAATAAAGAAGTTATTGGAATCCTTGAGTATGGAGCCACGGTTAATATACTCTAAAAATAGAGTTGCGGTTCCATCATACTAAAAATAGTATAGGAGCCAATATTGAATCCTTATTAAGTGGAGACTTTTTCTAATCAAAGAATAAGTCTTAGGTTATTTTTACATGACTAAAAATAGTTTTGCCAACCAACTTATTAATTAATTAAGCAACTAATTTAACTCTTAACCGTTACATTAACTTAAAAACAGAAAATAAATTATTTGCAGTTTTCCAGTCGATGTCTTCTCCAGACTTGCAACGTAGGAACAATGTAGCTTAGATATCATCAGAGCATCATATATGTAGCTCATTAACTCATATATCCATAATTATCTTATAAAACTATCAACAGAGCATTCAAAACAATTATTAGAACAATTCAGCATCAGAGCAAACAAGACAAACCACTATCAGAGAATAACTTCCATTATTAGAGCAATATAAATCAATTAAGATGTGAAACTGTGTATTCACAACTTCTCTTAAGTTTGTGCATCCTCTTTCCCCTTTTGTCATCAATCAAAAAGAACTGGGATAGTCAAACCACAGCGCAAACCATATAGATTTTGCCATTGAAGAAATTCAGAAACAGTAAATGAAAGCAAACACCATGAAATGCAATCCAGTTATGCATATATTTAACATCACAAACTAATATGAAACAAAGAAATTGTAGCAGCTGTGTCAACAAAATAAATTCAACTTAGTATCAAAAAAAAAAAATTGTTTGATAACTTTCACTGATAGATAGAAGGGCCAACAAATAGTAAAATGATGTAGGAAGAGGAATCAGGGAGCAGTCTCATCTTCATCAATGAACTCAGTCTGCACTTCAACTGTGTCCAGCTTGGCACCAAGACGGTTCTCCATCTGGATGAGCTGATCAGTAATTGAGGCAAGTGAGACACGAGTTTCATCTTGAAAAGCAAGGAATTGAGACTGGAGGTCTTGGAGCTTCGATAGGATGGAGTCTAAAGAAGCTGCAGGAACAAAATTAAAGTTAGCACAACCTATACCTGGTGAAGTGTGTGTTGGAAATGATGTTGGTGTAGATTGTATAGGTGATGGTTTTGGTGATGGAATTTGAGGTGATGGTGGTGTGGCTGGCTTGGGAGAGGTAGGTACATATGTTGTAGGCTCAGGGATGTGGTGAGAGGTGATGTCATCATCCATAACAACCTTACATTTAGAAGCCAACCTCCTACTTTTCCTTTGTATTGAACCAGCCTGCTTCCTCATAGCTATCACAATCTCCTCATCACTTGAGTCACTACCTAGAATGTGATAATCATCATCCTCCATAGCTTCTCCTTTATCTTCTGATTCCCCCTTACTTGCTGCTTGTCCCTATTCCCAAGTTTCTGTTGTTTTAGTTGTGGCAGAGGGAACAGACTCCTGCTCCTTATTCTCCTTATCCTCTTCTACGTGTTCTTTCCTTCCTTCCTCATTCTTCTCATCCTCAGTCTCTATATCCACAACCTTCTCAATGGCGTTTTCTAGTATCCCTTCATCATTTAATCTTAGATGCAAATTGTGAAGACATTTTGCACCTACTTTATTGTTGGGATCCATTGGGAACTGTAAGCCATCTAGAGGTACACCAAATTTTTTGAAAATCCATGTCATTAACCCTCCATATCCAACAGAACTCCCTTTTTCAATGCAGTTAGATAGGTGAGAAATCATCAAAGAAGGAAAGTTTCTTTTGATGTGATTAGCCATACAATAAATCAGGGTTGCATCACATAGACTAACTTCACTTCGTTTTGAATACGTGGTTAAATGAATCTACGTGCAATGTTATATAACAATTTGTGCAAAGGAGACAAGATGTTGTGGCTAATTTTTCCTTTCTTTTGATCAATTCCTAAAACTTTTATAACAGTCTTTTCACTGATTCCAGAAAACACAATTTTCGAACCAACATGGTATGTATTAAAACCAACAGCAGGAACATTGAACCATTCCCCCAACATCAAACTGTTAAATTCTATTTTTATTTCCCTAACAGTGCTTGAACATACTCCATTGTCAGTAAAAAAGTTTGAAATAAATTCACATACTAGGTTTGGGAATATTGGGTTGCAACAGAAATCAGACATTAATATCTCCCAATTTTGATTTTGCAATATGGTGTGAAGTTGTGGGAAGGGAGTAGAATCATACCAGTACTTGTCTAAACCAAACCCTACAGACATTTCCTTCGAAATTTCTGCTGCACTACAAACCAAACCCAACGTAGTCTCAGGTCTGAGGTTGATGAACTGAAAAGCTTGTTGCGGACCCATATCCAAAACAGTGTCTCACATGTGAAGTTTCTCGAAACACAAATAACTCAGGTAGCACAGCATATCAACACTCGCCCTCCAAACCAATTCCCAAGCCAGCCAGAGCCCAAGGGTAAGTAGCCCAACCAGTCCGTGAATACAGTTACCACGCGAAGTGGTAAGCAACTTGTCGATTCCCCCCTTGTGGAGGTATCTTCTGAAAGGCTAGTACCTAATGATGCTATTACTGATAATGTGATTGTTGATGAGCTTGTTGTAAATGATAATGTGATTGTTAATGAGCCTGTTGTTAATGATAATGTGGTTGTTGATGAAACTATTTTGAATGATAATGATGCCACTGACACTGTGACCAATGCAAAACATGATAAATCAAAGTCTAAGGTCACCGACATTCTGATTAAGCACGTGCTTTTTCCTCAGAAATTGGTGCAAGCTAAGTTAGAAAAGAAATATGGGAAATTTTTGAATTTGTTGAAAAATGTATCCATTGAACTTCCTTTCTTAGATGCAATGTCTGAGATACCCGCCTTTCCCAAATTTCTTAAGACTCTTTGTTTTAATGGGAGGAAGCTAGATGAGATCGTTTAGGTCTCTAAGGAGGTGAATGTTAATGCTTTCATGATTGGGAATCTACCTCCTAAACTAGCTGACCCCGGTAGTTTTAGTATTCCCGTTACTGTTGGGAATATATATATGGATAGAGCTTTGTGTGACCTTGTAACACCTGAATTTCCTCCTGTCCTTTACGATTTTGGTTTCGTTAAGGGGTCGGAAATTCAGGGGTGTTACAGACCTAGGTGCTAGTGTTAGCCTAATGCCTTACTCCATGTATAAGAGAATCCGCAATGTGAATGAATTGACCCCTACTAGGATGACATTATAGTTGGTTGACCGTAGTATTGTCTACCCTAAGGGAATCTTGTCTGACGTAGCTTTAAGGATTGGCAAACTTGTAGTACCTTGTTGTAACACCCCGATATTTTCCCGATATTTTCTTCCCGATATATTTAATAATTCACTAGTAATATTACTTCTATATATATATTTTATTTATTATTGGGCTTGATCATGAGATTTGCAATCCTTTTTGGCAATTAGAATTATTTGGACCCAAACTTTTCCTTAACCCATCTTTTCTTTTAAAAAAAAAAAAGAAAATAGGAGGGACTCTTGGTGGAGCTTGTAACTCCCTTAGGGTAATGAAGGATCAAGGCATTAATCCCATATAATTAACCCTTCTTAATTCCTAAATTATTTTCATATTGACATCCTTTCAAAATTCCTCCTAATTCACATTCCTAACTCCATCACACTTCATCATTTGGTGTTTTCCTTTACAATTGTAAGTGTAATTCTTAATCTATGTTGAATCTTAAGTTTTAATTTAAAATTCTATGATTATTATATGTTTTATCTTATAATTCATGTTTACTTTATGAATTTAAAATTTCATGTATGATTTTGGGATGTATTTTTCTATCTAAATTGATGAAGAATGTTTCTTTTTAGGGTTTTAGATATGTTTATATGTGTGTGAAGGATTTGTTTGATGGATGATTGTAAAGTATATATATATATAAAAAAAATGGATGCTAATAGAAAAATGTATGTGGTGTTAGAAATTTATTTTATTGATTAATAGGAGGAATTTATAATGTTGTTAGAGAAATATATATAAATATATATGTGATGTGTGTGTGTGTGTACATTGTGTAAAAAGAATTATTTTTGAGGAATAAAAATTAATTTCATAGATGGTCATGAAAATTATGTAAATAGTCGTTTAGATTTAATAGGAAATAAAGCATTGAAATTTATATTTTTGTGATAAAAAAAAAATGAAATGACAAAATCCCGTAGGTTTGGAAAATGGTGAAAAAAGGTGTTTTTGGAACATTTTTGGCTTTGAAATTAGGTTAAAAATACTTATACTATGTTATAAATTATGGAAATTGGTACCCGGGGGTTTTAACGCCTTCCGGACGCAACGGTGAAGTCGGATTTTCAGTTTAACAGTTTTAAGTTGTGTTTCTGGACAGATTATGTATGCTGTCCTGTTTTGTGTGTTTACCATGTTATAGTATGTGATGGATGTTCATGATGTGTGTGGTATTCTAGGTGTGGGTGTAATTGTATATGTGTGTTATGGATGATTTGAGGAAAATGTGTATGTGTGCTTATTTCCCGAATACGATTGAACCTTGTAGGAAGTCGATTCGTGACCGGGAATTGATTAAGACGCTTGTGAATTGGTTATCTTGCTTAAGGTATGTACACGCAGCGTGGTTCGCATTAGTCCGATGTATCATATAATAATGGTATACAAAAGTAAGGCATGGATATATAGTACGGATAATGTTATCTTTCGAATAAATAATTTTTATACATTGTTTTGATAAGCAGAGGTAGTATGACCTCACTAACCTTAAAGTGGACGTAGTATGACGTCAATTGGTGGAAATGAATTACTCGCGGTATATGGGGGCATTATGAGCCACCGCGGGGGTATGCATACTTAACCATAGGCACCGAAGTAAGGCGAGTGTCTATGGTAGAGACTTGCTTAAGGGTTAGCTCCCCCTAATGTATTGTCTCACTTATGGAGATTGGAGTGTACCGGCAGTATGGCTGGATAGTACAGCAGTATGGCTGACTAACCTTTATATGAAAATAATTATTCTTTATTAGCATGATCAAAGCGTACTTTTCTGCGAATTGACAGCTATTGAATTAAGTCTTTCTCTTGTTGTAATTAATTATTTGTTATGCGACGTTAGCTGACGTGTACTTTTGGTCTTAACGACCCTGCGATGATGTTGTTTCCTATCTGGGCAATGACTAGCAGTAAGTTAAGTTGCAGGTCTGGAGAGTGAGGATTGTCCCTTGGAGAAATAAACCGTTAGGATACAGAAGTCTTGATAAGAACTTCTAATAAAGTTTAAAGAATATTTGGTTTTATGAGGCGATTTTGTTCTCAAGTTGTAATAAGTTGATTTAATTTTTCGTTCTTATCCGCTGCTAAGAATTTCTTATATCTAGTAGTTCATAATAACACTAATAAAACTCGATCCGCAAGCTTCCCTTAATTTCAAATCCGTTTTTAACTGCCTTCTAACATCCTGGTTTGACTCGGACGATATACACTTGTTTTTAAAAGGTCATCTTCTCTTTTCGTACGATCCGAGTTATTCCGAGATGTTACACTTGTGACATTGTCATTATGGACATACCCGAGGATGTTAAGACCCCCATCATATTAGGGAGACCATGTCTTGTGACCACTAGTACCCTGATTGATGTAGCTAGGGGTAAGTTGGTTATGAGTGTGGGGGAGGAGAAAGTCGAATTTGCAATAAGGAACGTTTTGAGTGCCCCAGTCCCAAATGAATCTATGTACCTAATTGACATATCTGAAGATATACCTCTTGAGTCTAAATGGAACCATGAGGTCGATGCCCTACAGTCCTTTGTTGAAGGAACTAGGGGAGATAATGTAGAATTATTGGGATGGGAAGACCCTTTTAAGGGTGACTATATTGATGATCTTGAATTGTATAATGAGGTTATGCAAGCAAATGAAATTACGCAGATATTGGAAATGAGGAAAGAGAGTTCCACACCTCCTAAGGTAGAATTGAAAACTCTCCCTTCTAGTTTGAAATATGCTTTTTTTGGTGCTAACTCTACATATCCTATCATCGTCAATAGTAAACTCAATGGCGCTGATTTAGACCCCTTGGTCAAACTTGTTAGAAAACATAGAAAAGCCATTGGGTACACCATTGATAACATCAAGGGAATCAACCCTTCTATATGCACCCATAGGATAAACCTGGAGCCCGACGTCGCTCCTTCTATAGAGGGACAGAGGAGACTCAAGCCCAATATGAAGGAGGTAGTTAAGAAAGAGGTTTTGAAACTGTTGAATGCGGGGATCATCTACCCTATCTCCGATAGTACGTGGGTGTCCTCAGTGCAGGTTGTCCCTAAAAAGGGCGGTATGACTGTCATAGAAAATGATAAGAACGAACTGATACCCACAAGGACAGTCACAGGGTGGGCATGTGCATTGACTACAGAAAATGATAAGAATGAGGTGTCAGGTACGCCTGGCATTGATGATTCTTTCCCAGATGATCAGCTAATGAATCTCGCAGCTGTTGACGAGACTCCTTGGTTCGCCGATATAGAAAACTACCTAGCTAGTGGAGTGCTACCTACGGGTCTCTCCACTCACTATATCAAGAAGTTTTTCCATGATCTCCAGTATTACTATTGGGGCGACCCGCTTTTGTTCAAATCCTGTGTAGATGGCATGTTGTTCCGTTGCGTTTCTGAGGTTGAGGTACACTCTATCATACAACACTGTCATGACCTACCTTGCGGTGGACATGCAGTTGCATCTAAGACCTCCTCTAAGATTCTTCAATGTGGATTCTATTGGCCCACGCTCTTTCGAGATGTGCAGGCCTATGTTAAGACTTGTGATCGTTGCCAACGAGTTGGCAACTTACCTAAGGCCAACGCTATGCATATGGTCCCAATTTTAGTTGTTGATATTTTTGATGTATGGGGTATTGATATTCAGTGTCCTTACCCTTCATCCTTTGGAAACAAATATATTTAGGTTGTTGTTGATTATGTTTTCAAGTGGGTGGAGGCTGTAGCCACTAAGACTAATGATGGGCGAGTGTGACCAAGTTCTTTAAAAAGGTCATATTTCCACGTTTTGGTTGCCCCCGTATAGTCATAAGTGACAATGGGACCCACTTCATCGAGCATAAGTTTGAGTCACTTCTTAGGAAGTACGAGGTGCTACACAGATTTGCTTTACCTTATCACCCCCAGACTAGTGGTCAAGCTGAGGTGTCGAACAATTAACTTAAGATCATTCTTCAGAAAATCATACACAAATCCCGAAGGAACTGGTCTGACAAGCTTGATGACGCCCTTTGGGCTTATAGGACGGCTTTTAAGACCTTTATAGGGACCACACCTTTTCGACTCATCTATGGGAAGCGTTGTCACCTTCCCGTGGAGCTAGAGCACAAGGCCCATTGGGCCATTAAAACCCTCAACTTCGATCTCAAAGCCGCAGGTTGTAAAAGATTTCTTGACATTAATGAGCTTGATCAGATCCGTCTGGACGCCTACGAGAGTGCCTTGCTATACAAAGAGAAAACCAAAAGATGACACGATTAAAGGCTTATCAGACGTGAATTTAAAGTAGGTGACTTGGTGTTAGTTAATAACTTCCGACTGAAATTCTTTGCTGGAAATTTGAAATCTAAATGGTCAGGACCGTTTAAGGTGACCACATGGCCCCATTGAGGTTCAAGGGCCAACTAACACCTTCAAGGTGAGTGGTCACCGTGCTAAGCATCACTATCATGTTGAAGAGCCGATTAAGGTCTTAGATGTCCTATATATCGGACCTAACTAACTAGGTTGTGTCACGTTGAGCTACAGACGTTAAACAAGCCCTTTGCGGGAGGCAACCCGTATTCTTGTATATTCTACAATGTCTTTCTCTTTTATTTTATTTTACTTGTTCTTAGTTCTTTGTGCATTTTATTACTATATTCATTACTATGTCTTTTGTTTTGTTCAATTGAAAAAAAAAACAATTATAAAAAAAAGGTATATTATCAATGGTACCCCTGTATTATAGCAATTTATCAATGGTACCCACATTAATTCCAATGGTACCCCCAACTATATGCTAATTACAACCGTGACACTATTGTACTTTTTTCCGTTAAATGCCGTTAAATATCGAATTTGACCTAACCATGGTTAGTTTCTTCTTCTTCTTCCCTTTTCCCTCTCCTCTTCCTTCTCTCCTTCCATGGCTACTTCATCTCATCAGGTGAGATTTCACCATAAAACGATGTAGACTGTGTTAGAGATGGGAACAACAACAAGAGGGAGGGTGAATTGTTGTTGTTACAAGTTTAAGTGTTTTTGCCATGTTTTTGCGGAATTAGATAAAATAAATAAAACTTAAACTTAGAGCGAAATAATGAAAGAGACTACACGATTTTTACGTGGAAACCTTCTAGGCCTAAATAGAAGGAAAAACCACGACCCCACGGCATTTCTAAACTTTTCACTATGTTTAAGGCAACTCGTTACAATTAAATTAAACACCTTACTTCATTCGAAGCGTATCAACTAGGCCAACTTCTCCTTTCAATTGCTCCACTCAAAGCAACTCTCCTAGCTTCACTCAAAGCTAATCTCTTCTCTAGCTTCACTAGAAGCTTTCTAATTCTCCCCTAGACTCACCCAAGTCTAGTTACAATAACTCTCTCAAAAATCCTTATACAAGGATAAAATTCTCTAAAGATAAAATCAATGTGTTGCACAAGAAAATATTATAAATTAATTGGCAATTTTAGAACAAAATATTTCTTGTTGATTTTCCAAAAATAACGTATGAAATTAATTGCCCATACGAATGCATTATTTGAGGAACAGCCGAATCCTCTATTTATAGGATCAATTTCCCTAATAAAAAGGAGGTAACTACCCACTATTCCCTTATCCCAAATAATAAGGAAAATAATATGGATCTCAATTAGTAAGGTAAACCTACGGTTATTGCTTTAAATAAGCATACACTTAATTAAAACTAAGTCACGATTTTCCTAACAATAGCCACAGTTCCCTTTTACTAACAATAGAAAGGTCGGTTATTGTTCCCTTTTACTAATAATAGCAATGGTTCCCATTTACTAAAATTAGCTGCGGTTTCCTTTTCCAATAATAAACACGGTTACCTTTAACTAATTTTAGACACGGTTACCTTTTTACTAATATTAGGAACGGTTCCTCTTTACTAATTTTAGGGACGGGTACATTTAACTAATAATAGCTAAAGATCCCTATACTAATATCAGCTGCTGTTCCCATTACTATATTTAGCCAATTTAGTTATTCACTAAATATAGATCCGAAACAAAAGCCTAATAAAAAGGATTTTAGAAAATCATACGTTAAGTGGTTTAGAAAATATTTTGCCAATTAACTTAATAATTTATTAATGCAGCAAATTAATTTTAACTAATACATCAACTAAAAATTAGAAAATAATAATCAGAATTCCAACAGACGTATTATCTCCTGACTTCAGTATGGGAACAATGCACAGTCTCCAATTTCCAGCAACGTTAGATCATCAAACTTGGGAACATTAGACCTCCTGTCTACATTTGACATCCTAAGCGATATACCTTTTCTAACTTATTTGGATTCCTTTGACGAGTACATGTTCATAGACCAATACCTAGGTAACATCAACGATCTTAAACACGACCGGATATTGACCTGCAAACAATCTCTAAAATTATTCGTTTATACAAAGTGTAGTCATCATCAAAACCTAAGAGGTCCAACAAACGAGTTGTTCGAGTGCTTGAGAATGGCAAGATTACTCAATTTACCAATCCAAGATGGTAGAACTCGGCCGCATAGCCTTGGATTCCCCATATAGCTAGATTCTTTAAAAGTGTCAAACTCACCACCTCTTGTTATCGATCCGTCGAGATTGTTGAAGGATACATTGAACTTCGATAAGAGGTTTAGCAATTCAAGGTTCGTGAGGTTGGAAAATTCTGATGGAATGCTGCCTGTGAATTTGTTTTCACAGAGATCCAGCACATGAAGATTCTGTAATTGATTGATTTCAACTGGAATCTCACCACTGATTCTGTTACCCTTAAGGTATATAGCGGGTGGCAGGTTTGCAAGTTGGTTATATTGATGTTGGCTTGCGTTGTTCAGGGCATCTCTACTTTTTCCATTAGGAGGAGGAGAAGCAGAGAAAAAAGGGGAAAACAGATAAGGGTAAAGAGAAAAGAGCAACAATATAGCACAAAGTTGCTTCATTTTATGTGGGCAAAGTTTCATTAAGCTAAATTTACAGTTTTACAAGTGGGTTTCAGTGGGTTAGGGTTTCATAGTCAGCCATTAATGAGAAAGCTCAAAGCTTGATTAATGAAGGAAAAAAACAGAGGAAGATAGAGAAAGAAGAAAGTGGTAAAAGATTGGAGTAAGGAAGAAGAGAAGAGTATATATTAAGAGGGGGAATTAAGAAGGAAGACTTGGGGAGGAGTGGAGGAAACAACTGGTACTTTCTGCATATTCGGGTTGATCATTGTCGGGCTTGAGATGAAGCAGTCATGGAAGGAGAGCAGGAAGAGGAAAGGGAAAAGGGAAGAAGAAGAAACTAACCATGGTTAGGTCAAATTCGAGATTTAACGGGCATTTAACGGAAAGAAGTATAATAGTGTCACGGTTGTAATTAGCATATAGTTGGGGGTACCATTGGAATTAACGTGGGTACCATTGATAAATTGCTATAATACAGAGGTACCATTGATAATATCTTAAATTTTAAAATAAAAACTAAGAGAAGGGGTAGAGTAAAAAAGGTAGAAAGGAGAAAATAGACAAGCAACGAGAAGCCATACTTACATTTGGCATTCGTGTAAGGTTTTAAGGCTTACAAAGAACATGAGGTTGCAAACTCAGTCTGTTGATGATAATGATTTAAAGGATTTCGCTGATTGGATTTTAAAGGTTGGTGATGGCATACTAGGGGAACCTAATGATGGAGAAGCCATTATTGATATTCTTGATGAATTTCTCATTAAGGATGTTGTAGATCCTATTGGTGCCATAGTTGAAAGTACATATCCATCCATACAGGAGAACTTAAGTGACACAAACTTTTTTCAAGAAAGGGCCATACTTTGTCCTACAAATGATATTGTTGGAAAAGTGAATGAATATGTTCTTTCATTGTTACCTGGGGACAAAAATGTTTACTTAAGTTCTGCTTCTATAAGTAAAGCAGATGGATGTTTTGAGTCTAATGCTGATGCTTTTTCTGTAGAGTACTTAAATAGTATTAAGTGCTCTGGCCTTCCAAATCATGAGCTGAAATTGAAGATTGGTGCTCCTGTTATGATGCTTAGAAACATTGATCAAACAGCTGGATTGTGTAATGGCACACGATTGGTAGTCAACCAGCTTGGAGATCACATTGTCGAGGCAACTATTCTTACGGGATGCAATAAAGGAGAAAAGGTTTTCATACCAAGAATAACATTAACTCCAACAGATACCACATAGCTTCCAATTAGACTTCAAAGAAGACAATTTCCTTTGATGCTTTGTTTTGCGATGACTATTAATAAAAGTCAAGGACTATCATTGAGTCATGTTGGATTGTTTTTGCCTAAACCTGTATTCAGTCATGGACAACTTTATGTTGCCGTATCAAGAGTGAGAAGTAAGAAAGGACTTAAAATTCTTATTGTTGACAAAGATAATCAAACAACTACGTCGTCGTCGTCTACTGACAATGTGGTATATAAAGAAGTATTTCAAAACTTATGAGGCAAAAAATTACGCGTTTATATTCTTTAAGTAATTTCCTTTTGATAGTTTTATTATTAATATAACTAATCAATATATATATTGCAGGGTGTTTCATACAAGTTAGTCACAAGGTGATCTATATTGAAGTTATGAAGTCATTTTTATGATAAAAATTTTGATTTAGTTGTAATTATTTAATTATTGTATTACCATTTATTATTTTCCTAATATTATTGAACAAAAATTTTAGATATTCAATAATATATATATATATATATATATATATATATATATATATATATATATAATATTTAAAATACTAACTAATAACCTTTACAAAAATTATAATACAAGTATAAAATTAACTCAAATTTTTTTTTAATCTCCGTGCATGGCACGGGTATCTATCTAGTTGCTTCAATATAGGGGTACCATTGATAATATCCCTAAATTTTAAAATAAAAACTAAGAGAAGGGGTAGAGTAAAAAAAGTAGAAGGGAGAAAGTAGACAAGCAATGAGGAAATTGTTTTGTTTTCTCATTAATGAGATAAATTAATTTAGTAAATATTTTAACACAAAATTTAATATGGTGAAAAGGAAAAGTGTAGAGAAGGTGAGAAAATGTTTTTTTAGTGCTCTCACAGTAACCTAAACCTGTTGCGAATTCTCCTGAACACTTGCATTATAATTGGCCATGTCGAACCACAACCTGAAGCTCGATATGGCCAATCTGGAACTTGCTAAGCAGTACTTAGTCTCTGCTTTTCTCTCTTTGGAACCTTCAGATTGTTTAATTTCCTTTGAAAGGTAAAAACGTAGAAATATAATTCCCATTTTTACCATATTTCTCAAATATGCTGCATCAAATATATTTCCTTCTCGTTTCTTAGTTCTAGATTAAACAGTCCCTCGCTTTTTGTGCAGAAAGTGTGGGTGTGGCTTTATTTCGAAGGATGTGCAAGAATTTATTTGGACATATTGCATTAACAATAGTGTAAGCTATCATTCAATATGATATATGTTTTTTGGGGCAAAGGGTAGGTTGAGTGAAGGGGAGGGGTATGGAGAATCGAACCCAGATGAGAAGACATGATCTCCCCTTTGATATTGATTTGATTAGATTTTGATTGGTTGACATTATTGTATTTTGTAAATGACCCAAGTTACAATTTCCTTACTGTGATTGAGATAGTTTTGAATCAATAGTTGTTTTTGAAACATATGTGAAATGCTAATGTCTGCATTTTTTTGGGTTCTTTTCTGAGATGATAGTTAATTTGTTTTGCTAGTATTATACTTTATGATTTATTTCAGTAGACGGAACATTGCAGAATAATGGGTTAATGGGTTTTGTTTAATTTTGTTATTATTGCAAAAGGTTCACAATTAGTTCTATTCTACATATTCCTGTGAATATGCTCTCTAATTTGCCATTTTATTGAAAAAGGTGAAGATCTTTTGTTGATATGCATTTGTTCAGTTAGAAATGCTCTATATCATGCACTATCTTTGGCCCAAAAAGAAAGGAATAAAAACCAGTGATTTGTATCGACAATGTTTGCATGAGGTGATGAGGGTAATAATGGAAGTGGCAAAACCAAAACTTGGTTCAAAAGTTGAGGGGGGCAAAGGTTTGAAATTTGGACTTTCAAAATTGTGTTAAAAAAAAGAGGGGCAAAGGTTTGAAAACTTGATCTCTTAGCTATAAAAATATTAGTGTGACCACTTATCCAACCATTATTATATTTTTTGAAGTTGTCATTATATATGTTATATAAGGGGAAAAAGTTCATGGCGCCATGGCGACAAAGCCCCCTCTCGCCCCTTAAAATTTTCAACAATGGGCCTTCTTTTCTTCCCTTTACAATTGTAGATGATTTGAGTAGTAGACTAGGCGGAACATCTGTCCACAATATGTGGAGGGTTTCCCTTGGAGGATATTTTGATGTATCCCCAGTACGCTGGCTTCCGACTGCCTTCTGCAGGACTTTTTTTCCTTTACCACCAAGTTTATCCCTGCAACAATGGAGGTAGCTCGTACACTAAGTCACTACTACACTCAAAGAAGGAAGAGAAATTGTGTAGTAACAAGAAATAAATGTAGTAATTGACAAGAGAGAGAAATGATGCGTTGAGGGTATACTCCTTGGGCGTGGCCTCAAATGAATATTTTTCTCAGCAGACCTTGTAAGGTCCCGGTTTTTTTTCTCTGTATGCTAAATTTGATGGAGAAATGTCTATTTTTCCCTTCCTTTACTTCTGAATTCATCTTGTGATTGTGGGCCTTTCCTTCTCTTGGAGCTCTAATCGAGCTCAGGTCGTTCTAGCTATAAGAGTTTGTTGCTAAATCAGAATCCATGACTGCTTGCGCTTATTGCAGGATTATAACTATTATGCACCTTACTTGAAAAATTTGCTGAAGAAGCTCATTAAAGAAGTGGAATCTTCTGGTGGAAATGTCTTGGATGAATTTTATGAGCGATATGCTGACTACATGGCTTCTCTAACGGTCAGTTCTGGTTAGGGGTCATTACTTCTGTGTGGTTTTGAAAATTTTGTATTCTTATTTACCATGTGCACTGTGTTTTTTTTGTATGAATTTTGAAATTCAGGAAGATGCACCAGCTAATGGAAGTTCATGGATTGTGAAACGCGTATCGTTTCTTTTTAACGATGGTAAGAACTATTGACTATTAGTTGATTTGAATTGATAGGCATTTAGCATGGAGGTTTTTTTGTGGATTCTAAGTTTTTCTAAGATTTTTTTCCTTTGGTAATTTGTTATCAAGTGCCTAGTCATTGGGGTCAAATGCAGATGGTTGTACCATTGCAATGTTCTCTCAATATGCTTCAAGGGGACACTGGGTAAGTTTTTCAGTTCTTTTGGAGTTTTCCCACTATTATGTTTGTCAATCTTAAATATGAGCAAATTGGTAACCCTTTGAGAGGTGTTGTAGTGATGATTCTTCTTAATCTCACAACTATATGTGTACCATGGTTAGATCAAGCATTTCTTGTAAAGACATTTATGTCGAACTAAATATTAAATGATCCTTTTTGGTTGTAATGGTAGTAATGTATGATTCTATTAGCCATGTTTTATCATGAATTGCAAAATATTACTGCAGATTTGTGAGTGGCTATATATGGAGTATTGTATATAGCTTGTGGTGTTTCATGTTTGTTCTTGTTGGTGGATTTGATCTAGTTGGTCCCACACAAAAAATTTCGGGTTTCTGTTGGTGTTATAATTTACTTAATTCATTTTTCATGTCTAGTTAAGCTAATTGTGTTATGATGTGTGTAGGTGTGCTCTTTGGCCTTCTAGTCTTTTTCTGTCAGAGTTTATTCTTTCATACCCTGAAGTTTTTACGAAGAAGTCATGTTTTGAGGTGAAGTATTAGCCATGAAATTTCTTTGGATAGATTCATATGTTGAACAGTATAAGAAATTCTGTTGGGTCTAGTGAAAGAACTTGGTGATTTCAGTCAGGAAATCAAGTTGCAATTAGTAGCACTAGTCGCTCAATTTTTTCCATATGCCTTTTCCATTATCTATCTTCTATACTTGACCCATTGAAACTGTTGTCAATCAAGTAAATAAAATTGACTTGTTCAGTGTAGTAATTTGTTAATTCTGTTATTCTAGTACTTTATGTGCTAATATGGACTGTCTGACACTGTTGGTTATAATGATTCTACTCTTTCATGTGCTGAATTTAAACAGGTTGGCTCTGGTGTAGGTCTGCTTGGCGTTTGCCTTAATCATGTCAAAGCTTCTCAGGTTTGTTTTACTATACATTCCTTCATAATATGACAACGTATTTATATGACTCTTCACTCATTGGTGATTTATGTTTGTTTTATATTTGACATTGTACAAGGTACACTCATTTATTTCAACCCCTATTCTTCTCTGACAAAAAGTGGCTAATTATTTTTCTGGATTTAATGTTTTTCAACACTTTTTATTTCTTAGGGCTAGAACAGAGTTGCCATTCAATGTTCATTGTTGTGTTAAGAATGAATTCCTCAATTTTCAATTATGGAGCTCTATTTTCTTGCCCAAATTGATGAATTCTTGAAAACATATCTATAACAAAAATACAAAACATTTATCTCTTGAAATAAATTGTAGAGCATTGAATGTCTCCCTTAATATATCCTATATCTTTTAGCATCTCAGTGTCATTTACTCTTCTTGCCTTCACATGCCTTACATATGTCGATTATTTGTACATTCACAAAATTCTATTGTTTTTATCTCTTATCTTTCGCTTACATTTTGTTTGGATAAGAGGAAATGGAAAAAAGGAAGGAAGGGAAGGGCTAGGGTTCAGGTTCCTTTGAATTAAGGTTGGGATATGGGAAGTGTGGGAGAGGAAGTATCCATTTTTTCTAGGGTAATGAATACCACCTGTCAATGGTGGGGAGATTGGAGGGAAAATTTAGCTCTATCTTTCCCTCCATTTTCCTCTTTTCCTCCTCTTTTGCTCATGTCTATATTATTATCCAAACAGTGTTATTTACCTCATTTCTCAAGGTTTTGAGTAGCTCCTCTGTTTCATCATCAGCCTGCTTTATGTTTTTGTAATGTAGGTTGTGCATTCATAGGGGTGTTTGTATGACAAATGGAAATGTAATGGAAAAGGAATGCATAAAGAGAGATATGAATGATGTTGAATGTTATTATTTGTTTTGTGTAAAGAGATGTAACTTGTAAGAGAATGTGAAGATAGAGAGTATCAGAGAAAGGAATTGATTTCTAATGAGAAATGAGCGGTAGCAATTTGGAGGTATCCATTACTCTTATGAAAGGGATTGGGTTAACCCAATCGCATAGCATACACTAGATAATGGAATGAGTTATGTGAATCCTTTATCCTTTATTTAAACCTAAAAAGCTCATACCAAATAGGCAAATACCCCCTTAAAGTCTTGTCAATATGTTAGTGCTGCAGCCTCTTCTTCGTGTTCATTTTGAAGGATAGCTTATTGGTAATGTGGACCTTCTTTTTCCTTGGATGTTGATCCTTTCTAGATGTGCTAATTCTTATCTCAAAGCTTTTCCAAAAGAGAACTGCACTTTGATCGACTTCTTGAGTCTCGACTTTGTAT
Organism: Amaranthus tricolor; assembly: GCF_026212465.1. Lineage (NCBI taxonomy): Eukaryota > Viridiplantae > Streptophyta > Magnoliopsida > Caryophyllales > Amaranthaceae > Amaranthus > Amaranthus tricolor. The sequence continues at coordinate 7,900,782 of NC_080058.1, forward strand.
TTTGATGCAGGTCATTTTGACTGATGGTGATGCATCGAGTTTAGAAAATTTAAAGCTTAATTTGGAGATGAATAAGATTGAAAATTTAGATGTGTCTTTAGACAAAAGTGATTGTAGCTTATGTACGGTAAGTTTTGACTTATGAGGAACTTTATGAAACTCTTATGTGAATGCATATTCGTAATGCCTTATGTTTAATGGTTCATTTGATGTAGGTACAATGCATTCCTCTGTCATGGGAATCTGCAGAAGAGAGTGAGCTTTGGCAATTCCAGCCTGATATTGTGTAAGAAAAATTTTCATTAGTTTTCCATTATTCTATTGGTATATTCTTCTATATAATATTGGTTCTTCAATCTAGTGTCTTGTATGTTTTTTATGTTGTCTTTCTTGTGGCTTTTCTAGTCAATGCCACTTCAAAAAGTTTTAATGTTACTCTCACTACTCAATTACTAGTTTTTTTTGTCGATATTGTGATTTGCTTTCAAAATCAAATTCGTTTAATTGAGTGACCTATTTGGATAGTTTTGCTGCTGTGTGTAAATAGTTTTCAAACGTTATCCTTGCATTGTTTTATACTCCAACATTTGAGTATCATTTGCATTTTGTTCGGCTACACTTGACGGATTATCCTCATATTTGTGGACTTAGCTATAAAAAGCGCGAGGGACACTAAACTGCATGGGGCTATGCTAGTCTAGGTGCGGGTGTGTTGGGAAAAACGTGCACGCCAAGAGATGTAATTTTTTTGGATTTTTGTATTCTATGCCTCTGCCTAGGCGCACCTCATGCACCTCCCCGTCTTTCTTTGCATCTTGTGCACCCAGCCTAGACATGATTGCTGTGTTCTTTCAGGGGTTATTACTCCTTGGTGTTTGTTTTCCGTCTGGTATCACTGATTAGTGAGTAAAAAACCTAGTAGTGAATGCTGTGTTTTTCAGGCGTTATCATCTGCGAAACACGGACATGGCAGTCAACTCGCGTGTCGGACACGTGTCGGACACGGACACGCGAAAATCCGTGTCCGACACGCCAAATGAAGTGTCCAATATTTTAATATTTTTTCGGACACGTAGACACGGCAAGGACACGGCACGGACACGCGACGGACACGGCAAGGGACACGTGTGTTATTTAAAAAAAAATAAAAAAAATAAAAAAAATAAAAAATTGAAAACTGAGTACTACAGCAGGCAGAAGGTTCTCGAATTCCATTTCCCTCTCAATTGCAATTCCCTCTCTTGCTCTCAACCTCTTCCTCCACCTCCACCGCGCCACCGCCACCGACAGCTGCTCCTCCATCACAGACAAACACTCGAAGTCGGTGCTGCAACTGCTGCTGACTAATTTCACTGTGGGTTGTTTGAATCCAATCAAAGAATCCCTAAAAATCAATGGAACCTTGGAGAAGGATTCAAGGCATTGTCGAATAGGAAGGAGAATTGAAGAGGAATCAGAAGAAATTTCTTGTTCTGCTGACATTGCGACTCGTGAAAGACTTGATATTACTGCAGTGGGCTAAAATGGCGTCGAATTAGCGGGAAGATCGCCAATTTGTTGAAATTCTGACACCAACAGGGCTCAACTTCGACTTATAGTATCATTCTAGAAATAAGCTAATCTCTCAGATTCTAGTTATTATTGATATATTTTGATGTCTTTTAAGTTAAAATTGATTTCTTTTAGTTTTAATTGGTAATTTAATTGATCATTTTTAATTGATCATTTTAAGGCGTTAATTCAATTTTTTAATGTGAAAATAGAAAGCTTTAAGAAAAATTACTTTTAGATTAAAATTAAAAATTTTTATTAATTTATTCTACAAAATAATAACTGATCATTTAATTAATTACTTTATATATAATTGATCATTTTAAAATTTGATTTGATAACTCTAACGTCGAAATTAAAGACTTTAAAATAAAATAAAATATCTTTAATTTGATATATTTATTATATTACCATTTTCGTGTCCCCGTGTCCGCCATTTTTAAGTTGGCGTTTTCCCGTACCCGTGTCGTGTCCGTGTCCGTGTCCGTGTCCGTTTTAGTGCAACCTTGGTTATCATTCCTTGGTTTTTTTTTTTTTTTTTTTTTTTTCTGGGGGTTTTTAATAGTGGGAGGAAACTAATACTTGATTTAAGATCCTCAGAGTAAGCATATAATACGCCTTTTAAGGCTTGGAAATTTATATCCTTCTACATGTTATTTGAAAGCTAACCCAACTTTATAAGGTAAAGGAGTTCACCAATTCTCCGCCTTAACATAATTAAGCAAGCAACAAAATTCTTATAGGAGTATGAATTAAGGATAATTATGATAACATAGAATACATCAACTAATGGAATTCGTAACCTACATTTATGTTTTCCTGTGGACGAATCTATGTTTACTCTGTATAATGGTAAAAATTTTAATGTGATATGTGTGGCTCATAACCTCGATTTTAGCTTGATGGTGTGGTCTATTTGTGCTTGGAATAAATGGGCTTATGAAGGATCTTTTGAAGCTCAAGATCAAAATGTTACGGTACCGTCATTCGACCCCTCGAGCACATTGGCTCGACCTGCTGAAGGTAGCTCGACCAGTCGAGCAGTTTCGCTCGACCCAAGCTTCCAGTCGAACAGACTACAGGGCTTCAAGTGCAGCTTCTGTTTTTTGGCTTTTGTTTGCACGTGTTTTTCCTTTCTGTTCTTTCACACTTATGAACCTTATAAATACACATTGTAAACATCTTTTGTTGTGGTATCAAGTGAGAGAAACACATTGTAATCCTCTTGTAAGTGAGAGTGATCTAGTTAGAGAGAGAGCCATAAATTAGGGTTCTTGAGTGAAATTGGGGGTTTTCAATTTACTCTTGTAATCTCTATAATTTTTCATTCTCCATTGTTAGAATTGATTAGTGTGTGTATTCAAGAACTCTAATCAATACAATTGTTTTCATTCGTTGGGTGGGTTTTATAGTCTAATATCAATTTGATATTAGGATTTTACCACCTTCCAATTCTTGGTGTGTTTGATTGTTTTCTTTTAAATTTTGCAATCTTTATCATTCATTGTAGTTAGAATCTTCATTGGAAGAGCATTTGCTCTATCATAATGGGTCAGAGATAAAAGCAGGCAGCCAGTTACATCTTCTTCTGGTTAGCTATTTAACAATCTCGGGTCTCATTGGAGGCAAACGTCTGTAATCATTATTGAGTGCAGGCATAAGTGGTGCTGGTGCCAAGTTAGAGTAACTGGATGATTAGGCTTTAGTAGTATGGGGCTGGTGCCAAGTTTGAGTAACTGGATGATTACGCTTTAGTAGTATGGGAAATGGATGCATCCAACCATGGACTAGACTGGATAGGCAGCTCGACGCTCGAGCATGGACCTTTTTGAATATTAAAGAATGGTTATTGCTTGTAGAATGGTCATTTACTAATTTATTATCTCTTATAAGTTGTTTCCCAAACGTTTAGTTTTCCTAGCTTTTCTATGAAGGATCTTCTTGCTCTTTGCTTCTACTTATTTCTCCCATAAGTTGCTTAAGCGAGGTTAAAACAAATTTTAAAGAACGAGTATTTTACTCGAAAGTATGACCTTTTCTTAGGAATAACTCTCTAATAGAAAGAACATTATTTTCTTTTTTCGATAACCTCTCTGTTATTACAAAGGTTAGGTAGTACATCTGACTTAATGGCATCGGCATAATAAAATGATGAGTGCTTGATGTTACTAGAATCTGTGATCTAATTTTTGTTGTTTACTTGCCCCTCATGCCTGCCACATCTTGTTAAAGTTCTTTTGATTCTTCTTACTCGAAGAAAACCCATCAGCAGCAAACCGAACAGCAATAGAGATACTGATAGAAAAGAAGATTGCTCCGACGTTGATTCTACAGAGTCCAGTAAAGCGAAACTAGAGTCTTCGAATTTGAAATCCTTGCTTGAACAAATGGCGACGGGTCCTGTCGCACTTATCGCCTCAGTGATAAGAAACATTGATACTTTCAACTGCTTTCGAAAGTTATGTTCTCAAAATAATCTCGATATCAGAGATATTACTAGATCGATTTGGCCTTTTAACTTACTACCTTACATGGATTCATATAGAAGATCAGATGTGCACTTGTTTCTGCAGTCTTATAGCAAGTGAACTAGTGAAAGTTTTTTCTTTAATGAATTATTAGATGTTAAACAAGTTTTCTGGATGATCTTTAATCCAGACTTGGCTCAACACTTGAAATTTGTTTGTCTATCTGATATATCGTTATTGTTTAGGATCACTTATTCAGGAAATATTGTTGCCCAAATGTTGATCGATTTTTGCAGGTTGATTTCTAAGAAAAGAAAAATAATTAAAAATTAAAAAACCTAATAATTAAAAGGTTAAATGGAAAACTAAATTCTCATCTACATATATATTCACTATGAAATTCCAATCATATATTATTCAAAAAAAATAAAAAATTCCAATTAGATAGTATAGATCCATAGGAATTTCTATGTATTACATTTAAGTCCGTCTCATAATAATTGTCACATTTTTTTTCTGGTAATAGTTTTCATTTTTTAAATTCTCATTTACATATATAATTAAGTTTTTTTTATCTTATTAGTAAATTTTTATTCCAATTTGAAAAACACATGTTCATATTAAATTTTGATAGATTCGTCTTAATATATATTTTTTAAATAAAATTATTTAAATTTTCAAAAACTCATAAATAAAATTACTTAATTTACATTGAAATCTACATAAAAAGTAAAAGTAGAGAACAAATGAATTGCCTCACACTTTTTTTACCCTTTTGAGATAGACCAATTATTGGGTACTTCGAGTATAGCAAATTTGGAATTACCTGGTATAATTATTAAAAAATTAATTAATTTCAAAGTCAAATGGTATCTTAACTATCTTTACTTAAAACACTGATTACTGGAGATTGAAACGACCCCAATTAACCTTCGACTGATTGATCTCCTCACAATCGAAAACATTGTAGAAATTGTCACTGCCCACGGAGTCACACTGGTAGAGATTTTTCAGAGAAATCATCATCAGTAAAAATGGCGGAAGTGGAAGTGATTCACTCATGGTCTGCTCCTCGATCACTCAGTACCAGTCTCATGTATGCTTTCGCTCAAGTAAGCACTTCATCTTCATTGCTAACCTTCTTTTCGTCTTTTCATTTCATCTTTGCATTTTCTTAATCAACTTTTTAGATTTTCAACCAATAATAATTTTGCATGTTGTATCATTTTGATCGTTGACCATTTTTTTTTATAAATTTAAATCTTCACCTGATGAATTTTGAAATGCTTGAATTATATGCTGTTTCACTTTCAATACATTTCATTTGAGGCTATAATTTTGTGATTTCTGAGCTTTATGAAGTATGAATGTGTGTTTATTGCTTAAAATGCTTAATTTCTTCCCACACGGTCTACGGAGAAGAGGGGGATGTGAATTGATTTTGCTGTAGGTGGTGAGAATCGAATCCCAGTGATAGAGAAAGCCTTCAAGTAGAAGGCGGACCCATAATTCTCATAAAATGCTTAGGTTTCTATTGTGTCTTGTTGAATATATCAAGGCTCCACAAAATGCTGCTGCTCATCATGGTTTACAACTTATTTCACCAGAAGATATCACTTAGCTTCTTTGTATTCCAGTAGCCAAGTTTATTATATAGTTTATTATTTCGTTTGTTATACAAGGGACACGTCATAGCTAGTTGGTTAGGGCCCTAGTTTGCTAGCCTTTCTTTTCTCTCTCTGCACATAGCAATTGTATATATACCTCTCTTTGTCTTTTGTTTAAATATAATAAGATACAGAATGCTTTCTTTCTTCTTCTTCATAATGTTTTCTCCATTGATGTGCTAAGCTCACCATTTCATCATGTCTATTATTGTTATTGTTATTGTTGTGGATTGTTTTGTAGCGGGATGATATTGAAGTGCTTGATGAACCACTTTATGGGAACTATCTTCAAGAGACGGGCGTAAAGCGGCCTTACTTAGACGAGGTTCTATCGAAAATGGTTTGTATCGTAAAGAATGCATTAGTTGTAGCACCATTGATTTAGTTTTGATTGAAGTATGTCACTTAATTTGATTTCTGGACCAAATAGAAATAATTGATAATGAATGGAGGTTGTGGTAAATGAGATGCTTGGGGATCTTGTGGGGCAGAAGGGAGGGATGAGGGACTTGTTACCCATTATTCATCTTCCATGGGCTAACATTCTCTGTTAAGGCATTATTCTTGATTCAAGCATGCCTCAAATGAAAAATGAGTTCCATAACTAGCAATCTTCTACGTTCTTATGTACTGATTATTTTTATCATGTTAATTAGGAATGTGATGGTGAGAAGGTTGTCAAAGAGGTTATCTACGGTTCAGGAAATAAGAAATATCGCTTTTGTAAGGTAATGCATCTCTTTTAGTCTTATAAAGAATATGGGGATTACATCTTGATTGGAGAAACACGACATGGCTCTTTCACCCAGAGTTCATTAACGAATTTAACAATTTCGGTTCATCAAACTGAATGTAGAATTAAATTCTACTAATACATCAACAATTGCGGTTTTGCTTCGTGAATGGACTTGCCAATTCAAGGTTCATAAACTGAACCACGATTTGCATTTTTTAATAAGTGGTATGTTTGTATCACAAATATTACTGAATTTTATTTTGACTATTATAGATAACTCATTTGTGAAATCAAAAATTTGTTTATAAAACTAAATGTTTAGATTATTGGACATAAAAAGTATTCAAATTGTTTGTTATATGCTTATAAATGTGTTTATCATAGTGTAAAAGTGTAGTAACGGTTGTGATCGTAGTAACGGAACGTTGATGCGGTAACGGGATTGATGCGATTATCATACCGCCTTAATATCGGTCGAAACCATAAGATATCCCTTGATGCAGCCCAAAACGCAATTTTTTTACACCTTTACAACACGGGAAATATCGGTTCGTTTGTTTTGAAAACCTTTATAATGCAGCCGATGCGAGTTTTTACTCTGGTGTTTATTGTAAATTCTAAGTAAGTATTGTTTTTTTTTTTTTTTCAATTTCAAGATGAATTACTTGTTCTTCCATAAACCTTAGCTTTGCAGTTTTAGTTTTTTCCTTTTTTAAGCTTGTAGTTACAAAGGCATATGTCTTTGTCTGTTGTCTATAAGCTTAGTTTAGGTTTTTCTATCTCAAAGGAAGTTTGACTACCACTGGGAGTATGACTGTTAGGGTGATTGATTATGTAAATAAGAGATTGGATGTTTAATTGCAGTTAATTGAGCTTGTAAAGCTCAAAGTTTCATCAATGAAGCATCATCCGATGTTCTCTTTGGTGCACCATATAAGTACGAAAAGAAAGTGAGTTTTGAGTATTACGTAGCTTCTGTATAATTGAAAAATACTTGAACTCTTCATTATGAATAACTAACTGTGTGTTTAGTTTTAATCAGTGTAGCCGGGATCGCCACTTTGGCAAGCGAACTGCGATCTGGATCGTTCGACTCGAATCGCGGGTCAATTGCGATTTGGATCGCTAGCATACACGATCTGAAACGCTATTTCGTTCGACCCAACCTCAACCCAACAACAAATCAAACTTCCAACATCACACGGGAAATGGAGAGAAGAAAGGAAGAAAAAGAAAATAAAAAGAGAAGAATGAAAGAAAAAAGAGAAAAATAAAAGAACAAACAAGCTTATATCAATGGTGTCAATGATGTAGAAAAAAGAGAAAAATAAAAGAACAAACAAGCCTTGGACGGTGGTACTGGAGGATGAAGAATGCCATTGATTTTTACAGCCTCCAATACTGTGTATGGAGTATTAATCTTTGTTGATAGGGTTTTGCTTTTTACTAAATTTGCTTAGGCTTTTTTCTGAGCCCATTTCCAATAAAAAATAAAAAGTTAACTACACTCATTAAAATCGCGTGAGTGTTTAATGGGTGTTTATTACTTCATTTTCTTTTTAATTTCTTTTTTTTTCTAAACAAACTTTTCATTTTTCTTTTTATTTTTTCTTGTTTTATTGTTTTTTCTTTTCCTTTGTTTTAAATTTTAATTAAATGACCCGAAATCGTTTCTCGATCCCATATATAACGTTCTGCGACTCATAAATTCTCGACCTGAAATTTTCGATCCCGACCCAAATTTTAAAAGATGTAATTACGCTCCCGATCCCGTTTTGCAACCCGGATTGTTCCTCGATCTTGGTAACAATGGTTTTAATAGTTAGTAGTGGTAATTAATTCGTTGAAGCGATAATGCAAAGAGTTAAGAGTGACTTGCTTTGATACCAAGTGACATTTGATATGGGGGCATATAAATGAGCATATGTTAGCTTGAGTAAAGTTCTATTTTCAAACCAATTGCAATGGTTTGTTTATATTCAATGACATCATTAAATTACACATAACAAATGAATTCTCCCGTTATTTCTTTGCTACCACATTTTTTTATGTTGTACAACAATTCTTTTGCTCATGTCATTCTCAAGATTAATGAATTAGAATTTTGATGAATGTTGGAGCACTAACTAGTAAGTATATATGATCTTGCCTCATCCACAAGTTTTAACATGTAATAGTTGTACTTGTAGTCTAGTCTATTCTAGATGATAAGATTCTCCTAGTTTTCTTATTTAAATGATTGATTATATTTAGGACTATGTCATCCACCAAATAATAGTTTTCAGTTCTATATTCCTTTCGAAGTTTGTCACTAAATTAGGGCTCTTTTTTATTAAATAGCCCAAATCTGATTGCAGCACATGTCTAAACAACGATTACCCAAATTGCCAGAAGATTTGATGAAGAAAGGAAAACACTTCATATTGATACGAAACCCGATGAATGTTCTGGTGAGCACTTGTTCTTGTATGTTAATTACTTAATATTCCTTCCTAAGCAGTTCAATTGGAAAAGTGATCGCCCTGTGATGCAATTATTTTAATTATAAATACACGTCCTCATTATTTGTTGTGTTAACTTTTTGTATGCTTAATTGCTAGGCATCCTTCGATAAAGTTGTGCCCCCAACATTTTTGGAGATCGGTTTAGCTTCTCTTGTTACCATATACAATGAGCTTAGTGATCAAGGGAATCCGCCGGCTATCATTGATGCAGGAGAACTGCAACGAGATCCAGAGGTGATTTTCAAATTTGACCAAAATGTTAATTAGATATTTTCATAGTGTGATGTGGTGCAATTAGTTTAAGAAAGCGTGCCTAAGCTATGAGGTGTGGATGGTCGATGGGCTGGGTGCTTTAATAGGGCTAGGTGAGGTGATTACTATGGGTAAGCGTCTTATAGTGTCTAAGATGATGGCATGGGTGATTGAATGTGGGTGCCTTTTGGTCGTAACCCCAGACCACGTGATGTTGGCTCATGTAATTTGCTTTTGTTTATTATTTTTATTCATTGTTTTCAATAATGTTATCCTCTCTTTCTCTTGTTTCTTAATTATTTACCCTTTTTGTTTTTTTGTGAGAGTTTGATGTGAACTTTTATTTAACTGGAAGTGCACGATTTACATCTAGCTAACGGGTCGAATATGAGGAAGCTCAAATTGATACCTTGTTCCAACTTCCAATTATTACCTGATGAAGAATAAAATGTAGGAGGGAGTAATGTCTAAAATTATTAGAAGATTCAGTTAATTGGATTTTAAGTATATAACTAAGACCTTGGATATTGGGAATGACCCAATTCTAGTGTGGATATCAATTGTTTTCAATACTTATAGAAAAAGGACTCTTAAGTTGATTAAATGGATTTTATTAATCTCAAGCTTCTATTAATTGATTAATTATCTTTTTGGGCCTCATTAATTGAATCTTCAAACTTTCGTTGTATTTATTGAATTAATATGAATTTAACCTAAATATAACTTAACCCTAAAGCACTGCTTATCTCAAACTTCCGTTATATTGACTAGGTTAATAAAGTTGTTTAATTCAAGGTTCATTTAGCTTAGTTCTAATCATAAATCCTTAGTTTTATAAATATTTCATGTCAATTTTCACTCCATACTAAAATTGGGATCAATGTCTATACCTTAGATATAAAATTACTCACTAGACATAGCAAATAACACTAATTATTCAGTTGACTTATACTATTAAGCATGATTAGAAACATAAATTACTCTACTAAACTAAGAAACATAAATAAGGAAAATAAATTATGCTTAGAAATTTACTTGAAATTCTTGGCAAATGTGCTTTTATTTATCAATAAAAATGACTACAATACTCATTACAACAACTAAAATTTGGAACCTTAGAACTAAATGAAAACCAGGAATGGAAAAATGTGGCTAAAAGAGGTCCCTTAGACCCTAAACCTAAATCCTATATATATACAGGGAGGTTACTTGGGAAAAATTCTCCAATAACCCTAAATAGGACATAGGAAATAACAAAAATAATTAATGAAATTAAACATAAAACTACTTAAACGTAGATTTGACGAGCAAACACGTCTAAAAACAAGGCGGCGAGTCGTTGTCAAGTAAGCAACGACTTATTGCTTATCTTGACTGCAAAAGCTTGGCGGCAACTCGCTGCTTTTGGCCTTCTGAAAAGAGGCGACTCGTCATTTGCCCACTGACTTGATTCTTCGTTCTCTTTTGAGCGACAAGTCATGCTTTTGTATAGGAGCTTGGTAGCGACCACCTGCATGGGCTATGCTTTTGTGCTCGCTTCTTCTTTGCTTGTTAGGGGTCTTTGGCCATTTCTCAAAGCCTTCACCCTCTTATAAGTTATAACTCTATGGACTTATCGATTGATCACCTCAAAACACAACAAATTAAAAATAAGATTTTTAGGTAAATTTACAAGATATATCACAAAACTATGCAAAATGGATCAAATACGACACCCAAAAGGAGTATAAATGCCATAAATAAGTGCAAATAATTGCACTTATCTGATTTTTTTAGGACACTTCACACCCAAAAAATAGTGCCTTCTAGGACCCTTAACTTCTTAGGGTGCTTTGCACCTTTGAAACTAAGAAGTTGCTTATATTGCGTGTTTTTTTAATTAATAGACCAAGCTCTGGTATTGTTAGGAGATCAAAAGACATCTTCTAATTGATTACATGACTGCACTTCTCTAATTCTGTCATTTTTTTTTGCTTTTGGTATAAATGTTAATGGATTTTTCATAAACACATTTAAAGTTTCTTTGCCTCATGGACCGAGGTGAAGGAATTGTAATGTATATTTGCACTTCTAATGTTACATGGAGGAAATCAAGATGCTGAAATTGTTTGTTTGGTGCCTATTGTTTGATTTATAACTGAGTTAGTTGTTTTTTTTTTTTGAAAGAAAAAAGGATGAATCCTTTCATGGTAAACTTTAACATCATATTTTGGTCTCTTTGGGTGGAACTAAATTTACCCTTTAACATGGTGTTTTTGATGATTGATTCTAATCAAGAGTGTGCAGCATGTGAAAAATCTTTAGGATCAACAGAGTATTCTGTATTTGGTGGAAATGTTACCTGCTGTGTTATGTGCATTTTTTCTTCATCTTGTGCGGTTCTTTTGAACTGTAGTACTAGTCATACAGCTGATGTAATAAACTTTTGTCAATCCGTTTATTCCTGCATTATATATCAGAAATTATTTTTTTTTATTGACCAAAAAGTGCTACTTTGATATTACTCTGCAGATAGCTTTACGTGGTCTCTGTGAAGACTTGAATATTCCTTTTCAGCCTACCATGCTGAAGTAAGACACATGAACTTTGCTGGTCCTTTGTTCATACAGTTAAAACATTGTATGCTGGATAATTTATCAATTTCTAAATTCTAATGCATGTATTTCAGTTTATTTTTTGAATGATTTCGCTACAGATCATCTTTTTGTTTTTTGCTCCTGAGTATGGTGATTTTATGGAAAAATCAAAGAGGAAAAGGTGAGTTGGTAGATGAGGGTCCCAAACTTTAGAGAAAAAGTTGCTAGAATGTTAATTGTTAACATTTTTGGTTGACATTAAGTTGGAACTGGACGGAGGGAGTATAATTATAAATCTTAAATCTCAAGGTAATTGTTAAAAGTTTTCTCACATGTATATGCTGTTTTTGATGTCCATTCTCGACAGGGTCAAGGATTTACCAATCTTTGGTTTGAATTATAATAGAATATAGTAAAATTACTCATTAAATCATGTTCGGTTTGAACTATAATAGAATATAGTAAAATGACATTTTCAATCATGTGCACTTCTTATTTAAGTGAAATTGCGGAGTGTCAATTAAAATTAACTTCTTTGTAATCACAAGGGTAAAATTACGTATATCCAACGACCCAAAATTTTCCTACGTGGCATCTTAGATGGGAGCCACTTAATGATATTGGGGGTGATAAAATGTTGTATATAGAATGTATAATGATAACTCATTTGTCAATATTGTCATGCTGTTCGGTCTTGTGTGGCAAATAGTAGGTAGTGGATACATAGTAATTTTTCAAGCAAATACTTCTTGTTTTCATGATATAAGATACCTTTTGCTTTCCACGGTTGGACTTTATTGGTTTATCTCTCAATATAATTTGATTAAATATATAATTTTTAAAATAATTGTACAAGTATTCTTCAACATAAACCTAACAATGTATTTTCCTTAATTTCTAGCAATGCATTTTTAAGAGAGGTTAAGACTAATTTCAGTTTCAAAGGAATTTGAGCTCTCCATTTTTCGGAAAGGAATTAGTGATTATGGACTATATTTGAAGGTTCAGAGTGATAGCAAATTTTATGAAAATAACGACAAATCAGTAGTATAAAATAGCGTTCATAGTTTGAATTTTCGATATGTGGTATGAAAGTATGAATCCTTTTTGTTTTAAAAGGGGCATAACTGAGGTGGATGCTCAATGTTCTGTGTGATACTGTGCTGTGATTGTAGTAGCGATAAAAAATGCTGAAAGAAAGAAGGTAGGTTATAGTTTAATCGTGACTTAGTTATTTCATTTGTCAGTTGTATTAAATAAAGCTCGAATAATTCAGTTGAATCAAACTTTGATCTAGCTTGGGCCCTAAGTTTTTTTTTTTGTATTTTCTTTACTAAGGGTCTTTATTTGACTTTCAACTTCAAACTTTTGTTAAATACATTTGTAGAGCACGATTAAAAGAGTTTTGTTAATTACATTTGTGGATTTATGTTCATATGTCTTTTGAATTTACCTAAAGCTTCCTCTTTTAGATGGGAAGCTGGTCCGAAACCTATAGATGGCGTATGGGCTCCATGGTGGTATGACAGTGTTCACAAGTCAACTGGCTTTAAAACAGAACGTGGATATCCGAAGGTTTGATTTTCTTAATCTTTGATCTTCTTTAAAGCAATGGAACTTATCTTATTGGCTTTTTTGGTAACCTTCATGAAAGATGTATTAGAGAATTCTAACACATGCTTGTGTGACTCAAGGCTTCAAATTCCTTTCTTCTAAGGGTCCTGTATAATAAGAACCATGAACCAACTCTTCCTTGACCACATTGTAGTTATCTTAAGGAATCAAGATATTTACCCTGACCCTTCCTTTTGTATATGGAAGCTTGTGTGACTCAAGGCTTCAAATTCCTTTCTTCTAAGGGTCCTGTATAATAAGAACCATGAACCAACTCTTCCTTGACCACATTGACTTTTTATGAACCTTTACTAGTTATCTTAAGGAATCAAGATATTTACCCTGATCCTTCCTTTTGTATATGGATGACAACTCCCTTAGTGTAAGTTATTATATATCTTTGTCACCAATCAAAAAAGAAAGAAAACGATAACCTATGGGCATTTCATATCACCCGAATTCATAATTTGAAGTGCATGTCATAAGGTTTGTACTTAAGCTCTGAAAAGTTGCATGATTATGTTTAATTTAACGAGGCAAGCATTTTACTTCCAAATTTTTGTTATCCGTGTTTCTAAAACTTGTTTTCAATTTTGTTGTTTGGAGGTAAAGTAAGATACATTTCTAGCTTGACATTACATATAGTCTGCTGATGCCTTGCATTTTAAGTATTTCTATAGAAATTTTTTTATTTCGTAATCGCAAATAGGATAATTAAGGAAGTTTTAGAATAAAATGTTGAATACACATGGAAGACGATGTTTATTTTAAATTTTTTGCTTTATTATTTTTTGGTTTACCACTCTTTTTGGTCTTTTCATTAAGTTATTCTAATATTTAGTTTGCTTTTTGTGTATATCAGACATTTCCTCCTTTACTTTATGACTTACTAGAACAATGTTTACCCTTCTACAACTTTCTCAAGCGTCGTCTTAAGAGATCATTTTCCCTTCTGAGCTCACCCTTGCCCCCACCCAGTCTTCCTGTTCCCGAGAATGAGAAGCTGCTTGCATGGGTTGGTGATGAGTTGCTACCTCGTGATAGTGCAAAGGTGTATCCCTGCTTTCTTGATATATTTTGTTATTTTCACCTTTTATGGATACATTATTCATTTTGTTTTTGAAAGTAATATTTGCCTTACATCTTTCATTATTTTCATTGAATATAAAGAGGAGTACAATGATAGATTTAGGAAATAAGATATTTACAAAATAAAAAATTTTCTAAGATAAAATATACAAATATACAATGAATATAACAATATCTTGCAATATTGTTATATACCATTACATCCACGCAGTTGAAGTAGGAGGTTCACCGACGCTGAAGTCTTGAGAAAGTATAAGTGGAAGGTCTTTTGTGAAAATGTTTGCATTTTGGTATCTGAACGCGACATGAAGTACTCTGACTTGACCCATACGACTTTCTTAGAACAAAATGTATATCCATCTCAATATGTTTGGTGTGTTGATGTTGCACTAGGTTGCCATACAAGTAGAGCTCCGATGTTATAAAATATACCAAGGCTGCTTTAGGGATAGGACAATGAAGTATAAGGAGTAAATTACTTAAACTAGTCACCGCTCGATACTCAGCTTTTGCGCTATAACAAGAGAGTGTGGCTTGTCACTTAGATGACCAAGAAATAAGATTATTGCCTAACAAAACACAATAACCAGAAGTAGATCATCGAGTGTCATCAATATAGGAGAGAAGTGTAGAAGTAAATGACCGATAGAGTTAGAGACCATGGTAAAGAGTACCTCAATTATATCTAAGAATACGGTGAATAGCTTGCATGTGAGAGTCCATGGGATTTTGCAAAAAAGGCAGTACTGCATAAGATAGATATATTTGGTTGGGTGGAAGTGAGGTATCGTAAGGCACCAACAAGATTACGATATAGGGTAGGATCCTCAAAAGGAGTGGATGAGAAGGCACTGAGCTTGGGCTTGGTGTAAACTGTAGTAGGGCAGGATTTTTAATAAGACATCCCTATATGACTAAGAATTTCCTTGGCCTATTTTGCTTTTGATAAAAGAGGCTAAAAGTATGATTGACAACAATTTCAAGAAAATAACTTAGAGTGCCTAAGTCTTTTATTTGTTGTCACGAGTACAGTGAATAAACTCAATCTTAGCAACAAAATCTACAAGTCTTTGATACCAAGCCTTAGGAGCAATCTGTAAAGAGATTTCTTGAGACGACACACATGATTTGGATATTTTGGGTTCTTAAAACCCAAGGGTTTATAGATGTAGGTATTTTCTTCAAGAACCGTGCGGATAGTTGCTGGTTTTATTACTGGACTGTAGGTCTCTCCACAATCAATGCAAACCTGTTGACCAGTCCATCATCATTGCCTACAAGACGGGCTTTGTGCTTTTAAAAGAACCATTAGAATGCTCTTTATGTCTTAAAATCGCGAAAGAATAAAGTATAATAACATTAGATGGTTTAGGAACTAAATCTCACGTCTTATTTTGAATCAAAGCATCAAATTCATCAATTATTGTCAATTTCCAATTAAGGACCTTAAGTGCACCTATAGGATTTTTGGGCAAAGGAGATTTGGAAATTTGAGTATGATGCTCTCCATGATATTTGGGATTGGGTTTGAAATACCATGTTGATGGCGGGTTATGGGTCTTGACTCTTGAGGATGATTTTAAGGAAGAAAAGGGTATGGGGTTTGGAATGGAGGTTGTGTCGTTTGTAGATGTGGACTGGTTATTTTTCTCACTGACGTGGCTGGCTGACGGGGATGAATGGGGCCGATTTGTTACGAGAGTGGCATGACCATGTGCCCCAGGAGGAGGGATAGTGGAAATTGGGCCAGATTGAGTAGTAATATCAGGTTGGCTGTGAGGGCCTGCTGGATTGATTGGATGATTGTGGTAGTTTGGGACTTAAAAATTTGGGCCAGATTGAGGAAAATTTGCAGTGTGGCCGTGAGGGGCTAGAATTGGTGATCAGTGATGAGACATTTGGGTCATGAGGACCATTAGGAGAGGTGGACTCTTGATTGAGATAATTAATTAAGGGGATACACCTTCATCTTAAAAATCATAAGAAATTGGGTTAGGAGTAAATAATTTAGAAAAGCGGCTTTGATTGTTCATGAAGAAGAGAGAATACAATGGAAGGCAAGTTGGTTGTATTGGGGAAAAAAACTAGCCAAAAAAAATGGTGGATGCTACCGTGAGTAAGAGGCGAAAGCTAGGAAGGTATTGAAAACCTAGACTTTGATACTATGAAGTAATATTTGTCTTTCATCTTTCATTATTTTCATTGAATATAAAGAGTGCAAAGATAAAGTTAGGAAACAAGATATTTACAAAATATAAGAGTCTAAGATAAATATACAAATGTACTAAAAATATTACAATATCTTGCAATATTAATATATTCCATTGGATATTGTTATATTTTATTAGTTTTTATGTGTTGCTAACAATGTATGTTTTGCTGCTTGTTCTTTTGTATTCACTCCTTTCAGGTTTCAGTGTTTGACTCAGTAGTACAAGGTGGCGATTCTGTTTGGGAAGGACTCCGTATTTACAAAGGAAAAGTATTTAAGCTTGAGGAGCATCTGGATAGGTCAGTGACTCTGATGCATATTTTTCATTTCTTTGGTTGATTTGATTACCTGCAAGTTATTTCAGCTCACCAAATTATAAATTGTAGGAGTGTCTGATTAGAGTTTCTTCAAATTATTGACATACATTTAAATTGTAGAGAAACTGGTTGGAACTGTCAGCAGATTAAGTTCTGTATATGAGACATTAATGTTATACAAGTCTATTACTTTTCATTAAAAAAAATCCAGATATTATTTTTCTTTTGCCTATTTATTGGTCTATGGTCTAGGTTGAAAGAATATATATTCTGGGTTGCTCAATTCTCTTCTGATCTCGTTATAAAATTTGTTAACTAAGGGACTTGTATTATAAGAGGAAGAGGACCCGGACTTATTCTAGAGTCGTTGTTATCATGAGTCTGTGACTGCTGTTTTGGCTGCAGTTTTGATTGTCACCACTTCAATTATTTGATACTTTCAAAATTTTCATTTTCAGAATGTTTGATTCGGCAAAAGCTCTGGCTTTTAACGGTGTTCCAACACGTGAAGAGGTGAGGTTGCGGTGACAGAGTTTGAATATTTTCATTATGAGCCTTTTATTGATATGATTTTTGCTTTCATTTCCTATGCTTACATGTCTGCTAAAACAGGTAAAGGAAGCTATATTCACCACTCTTATTAGGAATGGCATGTTTGATAATTCCCATATACGCCTAAGTTTAACTCGTGGCAAGAAGGTAATTTCTTTTCTTGTTCAACCTCTACTTTAGATATTAAAAATTTGACTCATTAAGACAGTGTTACTGTCAACCTCATTTTCTTAATTTCTACTCTTTGCAACTATCAATGTAATTTTTGCTCTCAAAACTGTAATGTCTTTGTGGTCGTTCCTTAAACATGGTGTTATGACATTTGGAAATAGTTACATTTTACTTTTCTGCTTAAAGTTTTAGTGTGATTGAAATTTCTTCTTTTAATGCACTTGTATCGTTTCTGAAGAGAAACCGCCTCTGTACTTTTGCAGGTCACTTCTGGAATGAGTCCTGCATTCAATCTTTATGGATGCACCTTAATTGGTATTTCCACTTACTCAGTATTCTTTCTCTTAAATTACTAGCTTGAATAAGTGCAGGGAGTATTTTTAAAATCTATCTAAACTTTGCGACCTCAGCAGCTTGTAACTGGACAAGTCTCTGTTAACCTGTCTCCTAGAGGTTCCATAAAAAAGTGATGATATATGATGGGTATTTTTCATTCTGTTATTAATATTTAATGTTTGAACTGAAATTGATCTTGACAAACCCTGAAATGTGTGGAACTCCAGAACTACTTAGATAAGTTTACATCATCAAATATGCACCTTCATGGGTTAGTAAGTGATTGGCGATGCTTTCAAGCTTCTTGGTTTCTCAAACATCAACATGACAATGGTAACTAAGCACATCATCAAGTAAAATCACAAAATCAACTAAGATTAGTGTAGAGTAGAGCACCTGCACCCTTTTTTTGTGTTAGCTCATGAACTAAACTTCACTAATCTAGCAAACATTTAAGCTCTACAATCCAAACTCGAGCAAATTATTCCCCTTACATATTGATGAGCTACTTTACCCGATAACCTAGTAAATAATTACTCTCAAATCATGACTATAAGCATAAAACCAAAGATAGAACATAAAGTAAGCATAAGTACTAGGTAGTATGAATAAACACTTTAAAGCTCTAAAGAACTCAATAGAACCAACATGAAAGTCAAAAAAAATAAGTAGAAAGCTATATCAATGAAGTTTAAACAAAGATAATCAATAATCTGCCAACTAGAAGCAAGGATCTAGAAAGAGGAGCAACATGCACGAACAAACTAAGAAATGAAAATAAAATATAAAAATATCATGAAACTAAGAAAAAGTTACCGGAAATCTTGCTCGTTGAAGTAGTAAGTGAAGATGATTACAAATAAGAAGAAGAATGTTTTTCCTTGAATACTCCACTTGAAATTCAACAAAAGAACAAAATCATCATAAATGAACTTGGAACTTGAATGAAATATATGAACTAAGCTAAGAAATGGAACTAAAGTCTCTCTTCAGTTGCTCTCCAAGTCTTGAAGAGCCCTTTATATACAAGAAAAACATAAGAGCAAAGAAGTTTAACAACGCAAAAATAAAGTTCCTCCTGTTGCTGAAGTGCTTGAACAAGCACTATGCTCGAAAGCACTGGCTTCCAACAGCTTTTGTCGGTTGTTATTTAATTCCAACACTTAGACGAATCATTAACCCAGAGTACCTTGAACGAGCACTATAGTGCCTTGAATGAGCACTACACTATGTGGCACTAGGAAGCTCTTGGAAGTAAGGCATGGCTTCCGCGCGCCATGGAAAGATGATTTGGGCCACTTGCACTATTGGGTACGCTAAAGAGGCGAGAAACTTACAAAAATGAGCAAAGCAGGGGGGAGAAGAAGGTAAACAAAGAAAAGGGAGAAATGCGAAAAATGCACCTAAAAATGAACTAAAATATATAAGAATGCAAGTATAGCTAACTTAGCCATGACATGAGAAACCATTGACAAAATAAGGGTAGCAATATATGTAAAAGTACTTGAAAATGGACTCAATGACTACCCAATGGGCAATGAGTGACATAAAACTCACTCATCAGAAGGACAACCTTTGTCATGTAGTCATTTTCATAATGTAAAATTGCAGTAATGGTCGTGACCATGGTAACGGGCACTGTGTAGCGAAGTGATGCGGTTATTGTAATGTCAAATATTAGAGGAAAAATAAGATATCCTCGAAATAGGAACGCCTTTTTACATCTTTGGGAAATATTAGTTCTTCTTTTTTGAAACGCTACCCTTGATGTGATGCAACCTTGTTTTTGCACTATTGTCATGCTTGGGAAAAAGTTCTTTCCTTTTCTCTTAGTTAAAACGTGAAAATTCAACTGTTTTCTCCTTTGAATTAATTACAAATTACAAATTGCTTGTTCTTCTCCACCAAAATGCTTATGTAAGGATTCCGAGTTATGGCTTAGCATCCTTTTTGCATGTGTTTATCTACAGTTTTGGCCTTCTAAATTTATAACTCCGAAAATAATTGATTCCAAATTTTGTTTTCAAGATGAAGTGTAGTGTTTCGAGTTGTGATTTCATGGCATTGTTTTTCCTTGTGTGGAAATAACACAAGGCTTCAAACTGGGACCTCAAAGGAATAAGGCTGTGGACAGCCAATTATATTTGACACTTCACCCTTTTGCGTCAAGTAGAAAATTCCCTTGTTCTCAATGAATGTTATCTTGATGGAACTTTTCTTGAAGCTATAGACTGTTTAGATCATTATTTTTACCTCTTCCCATGGTGGTTTTATGAGATTAAATTTTAGGCCTTATGTTTGTTCATTGATGTCTGTAGTCAAGTGGTTAAGCATCTTTAAGCAATAATGTCATGTGACTCTATTCTAATTTTTTTTTTGTCTAAGCGTTCAGAAATTATATTTTTAAATTGTTCACCTTTATTATATTTCATTTCCTCAGTAAGAGCTAATCACGTGCGTTCTTTCTGTGGAAATGTAGTTCTTGCTGAATGGAAGCCACCTGTCTATGATAACACCAAGGGTATTGTTTTGGTTACTGCAACTACCCGTCGTAATTCTCCAAATGTATTAACGCTGTGCCTTTGTTACTGCTTTAGCGTGCTTTTCTTTATTATTGGCTGCGCTTGTCCAATTGCATATATTCTTTTCTACTGATTATGATGCTATGATTTTTCACAATATCTTGCCTTGTCAAGGATATAATAATCTTATCATCCTGCTGACTGGAGAAATGTAGAAATTTACTGGAAGATGCTGGCAGTTCCAAACAGCAATTTTGATTGTAGCAGTATATGAGTATTGAATCTTCAGTGTGATGTTACTGGTCCTCTGATTAGTTCAACAAATGATTCTACTGATTTAAGGATTCATTAATTGTCACAGTTGTCTCCTTAAGATGCAATAGAAGAATGACTAGTTTAATGTTCCTACAAGACTTTATATTGTTTTGTCAGAGATTTATGATAAGTACATCTTCTGATATTTTCTTAAATGGTTGAAAAGTCAATTTAACTTTTTGTAACTTAACTGTTTCTGTTTTGAAAGTTAGGATTATAAAATTGACTTTTCTTTGATTACTTAAGTAAAGGGTAAAACAAAATATTGTCCAACATGGTCTTATTTAGATGCATTCGCTGAACTGGATGCAAAATTGTAGAAGAGTGAAATTCATAATTAATGCCCGTTTATTTGAGCTATCTATTCTATGTTCTTGCAGAATTTGGATTCAAAGATCCATCATAACAACTTACTGAACAACATACTTGCTAAGGTATATTCTGCTGCTAATATGCCATGTGAAGATGTTAGCTGTTCAGTATTTACAACTTCAAGATTAAAGGCCCTCTAAAATGTTTGGCCAAAATGTTTATTGGGTTTATCAATTTTGATCTTAATACAGAATGATGAATGCATTAATGTGATATTTTCTACTTATACTAAGTTTCAGTAACCTTTTCTGATGCAGATAGAAGGAAATAATGCAAATGCTGATGATGCCATAATGCTTGATAAAGACGGATATGTATCTGAAACAAATGCAACAAATATTGTGAGATCCCTTTTCACGCGGTTTACTTTTATGACCCCCATTTATCATGTTTATAATCTGAAAGATGTCTCTTTGCAATTCCACTCTTCTCTGCCCCCAAAATGAATGATAAAAAGGTTTTAAGTGCATGTTTGCAATAAAAAGCCCAATTTACATGCGGTTGTTTTTTTATGTAATCATAAGTGTCGTCAATGCCTTCAACATTACGAAAGTATTAATTACAGTTTAAAGAGATGTGCTTAGAAATGACAATGGATGAGAGGCATTTGAGTGCTATTCGAACTTTAATTGACTGTCTACTTAGGTCTAAATTCCACATAAAAGTTAATTTTACACCTGTGTCTATCTTATTACATTTTTTCATAAACTTGTAGAAAAGAAAAATGATACAAAATGAACTTGGTTATAAAATTTCAATATGCATTGCATATTTTATCGAAGGGTTTCTGGATCCTGATCTCTCCCTCTCCCCAGCTGTTGGTATCTGTTTAGATCCCTGCCTAATTTATGA
The DNA here is from genome assembly GCF_026212465.1 of Amaranthus tricolor. Lineage (NCBI taxonomy): Eukaryota > Viridiplantae > Streptophyta > Magnoliopsida > Caryophyllales > Amaranthaceae > Amaranthus > Amaranthus tricolor. The sequence goes on from NC_080058.1 coordinate 7,922,888, forward strand.
CAACTTTTGTGCAGCATATGTACTTAAAAAAGGCACACCTTTTGATTTTGCATGCAGCTGTTTTATGACTTGTTGAAGTTTTTTCATGCAGTTTATGGTGAAAAAAGGCAGAGTCTTTACACCTCACGCGGACTATTGTCTTCCTGGAATAACTCGAGCTACTGTAAGTTGTACACCCCCCTATGGTTTGCGATATTTAACACTTAGCATTGATAAAAAAAAAAAAAAGAACTCTGCTATATTGCAGCTCTCATTATAGACCTGGCCTGATATTTAGTTCTCCTTTAGAGTATCTAATAACCAGCTTTGCAAATTTGCAGGTCATGGACCTTGTGGTGAAGGAGGGTTTTGTCTTAGAAGAGCGACGGATCAGCCTCTCAGAGTTCCATACGGCAGATGAGGTCTTAATTTCCACATTACTGATATTGTGTTTTGTTAAACAGGATTTGACATCTCTTGTACATTTTAAGAGCAAATGCTGTGGCTTAATATTGCTCTCTTCTTGAATTACCTTTCGAGAGATGCACTGTGGTCAATATATGAATTAGTTAAACAAAAAAGTTCTTCCACTTGGTGATATTCTTAAAAGTATTATGTAAAACCTGCCTAATAAATTATAAGTTGTGCTAGCTATATTTACACCTTTTTAACTCATCATTAATGTGACGTTTCGATTTGTAGACTTTGCATGATTTTATGTGATTTGATCCTTGATAGATTTGTGGACTTTGTATGATTTTGATTTTGATAGATTTGTAGTATTTTACGTGCTCTCTCTTAAACAACCTCTTATATCCGACTTATATTTGCTGCAGGTGTGGACAACTGGAACAATGGGAGAACTGAGCCCAGTAAGTCTTGCCAATCTGCATCTTGACTTTGATGAGCTTTTTGAGCTGCATTGTGCAAGTGCTTAATGCGATATCTCTTGTCAGGCTGTGAAGATTGATGGCCGTTTGATTGGAGACGGACAGGTAGGACCTGTCACACGAAGATTGCAGGAGGCTTACAAAAAATTGACAGAAGATATAGGTGTTCCTATCCCCACCTATCAGAAAATTTGATCGATTTCTGTTGAAAGGTATGCGAATATGTCCTTGCTGATCTAGTTAAAGCTTGAGAATTCTGATTGTGAATGATTACATTTTCAGTCTATTTAATGTCATTTCTACTGCTTGATTTCTATGTTTCCTGGGCACTTGTCTTATTTAGACTTATATTGCTGGAGTAGACAGCTTGAATGGTGAATCTGATTCACTTTCAAATAAGTTGGATTCCAAACAAACAGCTGCAAATGAAGAACGCACCAACAGGAAAAAACCCGTGTTCTTCAAAGATATTTTTTCGTTGTTGATTTTTATAAATTTAGTTTTTGTATAGGATATGCTGGTTTAAAATAAGAACCTCTGACTATGCGTGCTGAGCGCCTAGGTAGTGATTTGATGGAGTTTCGGGTTTAGCCTTGTTATGCAATGTTTCATTGTGTTCTAATATGTAAATTAAAATTCTTGATTCTGGACAATTATCTTAACATTCAATAAGATTTTGGTAAATTTGCAACTTCGTACAGCTTTGATTAGCTCTCTTTCTCAAAGCGACCCCACTGGCTTATGCTAATTGACCCCCATGGGCCATGGTAGTGCCGTGCTGAAAACAGAAGAGTTGGGATAAAACAAATGAATCTATTTTCAAACTCAAGGGTTTTCTTTCCATTTAAACATTAACATAGTTCACAAACACAAAATCAAAACCAAATATAATTTATTGGGCAACAAATATTTAAAGAATAATGTTTAAGCATCATTAATCAATTTACATAAAATCCCAACTCACAAAAAACAACTCCCATCTCCCTCATTTGCAAATGAGTATTTTAACAATCTTAATTAACTTAACAACTTAACCATACATCAAATATCTATGAGACCATCTCATCAATCTATCCAAACTACTAGGCATAAACTTCCTTGCAAACAAATAACAAACATTAGTCTTCTCCCCATTATATTCACATGTAGCATTACTCCTCAAATTGATCAACAATTGTGGTGTTGTCCAATACCTTTCATATCTCCCTGGGTGGGGCCCTTCAACAGACCAATCAACCCATGTCACACTTCTTCCTGAATTTTTATTTGGAAACTTAATATTCACATATGTTTGTATGTAATGTTCATCTCCATAACAAGAGTTCTTACAATATTTTGCAAAAATAGGGAAGTATTTTCGATCCGAGATGACCTCGAGGGCTAACTCGCGATTCATCTCGAACCATTGAGACCCTTTTCGCCATTGAGAAAGTCGAACCTTAGGGTACATATGGTTGTTGTATCGGCCTCTTCCGGTCTTGCCTTTATTATCATATACTTCAATGTAGCTTTTTTTAGAGTTTATTAGGTAGGAATAAATTGTGCTGAAGTTGAATAGGGGGATGCATGATTCTGAGAGGAGTACGAAACGTTGGTTTGAGTGGTCTAGTAGGGCGTTGCCTAATAGACGTCGCTCCGCTTCTACCATGTTAAATTTGCCCCATTCTACCACCTACAATAATAATATTGATGCATTAGAAGTATTTATTAATACTATATTTACTCGATAATCAGATAAATTAGAGTAAAAGTCTTGTACAGACTAATTCCACACTATTTTAGAATGGACCAATCTAATAATAAGTATTTTCCAATAATTGTATTTGTCAAGTAAAAATACTTAATATTTTAATATACTGATTAAGACTAGTCCACACAAAAATAGTGTAGATGCTTTATTAAATATTGTTTAAATATATAATACTAATTAATGATAGTGTAATTTGTTAATTAGTTCCTAATAAATACTGATTTAAGTATATGATACTAATCAAAGTATTTATAATAAGCCCTTAATGTTGCATATAGGCTAGCAAATCCATTAGAATATTAGACATCGTCAAACAAGTGTACAAAAAAAAGTAAGGTTGTGTAGATTCGAATTTTCAAATTCTATTTTAGTAAGGTTGTGTACAACAAAAAGTATTTATAATAATAGTGGAATAATGAATTGTAGTAGTGATGTTAAACTGAGAAAGAAATGAACAAAAGGGAGTAGTCTAGCAACTGTTACACAGCCAAAATCCGAAAGACAAAGTATGAAATTATACCCAAAAGAGCTAAGAGTAGAATCTAAGCAAAGTACTTGAAAAAGGTTTCGTCTAGAGATGAAAAATAAAGCTTTACAAGCTAGAATATGCCAAAATTACGGTAATCAAAATTACTAATTCTTTAATCATTCTTTCCTACTGTTATTCATCCATTTATACTTTTCCTCCAATAACATATTGGATGGGTCATGGGTTCTAGCTTTTGACTTATAACACAAATTCTTCTATGCGACGATCTTATTGTGAGACATGCCTCATACTTAGAATATATAATTCAATAATAAAAACTTTTATCTTATAGGCTTTGTATTTTGAAGTCGTTTCATCACGAGACAGTCTTGTACAATATGGGCTAAATTTATAAATGACCAACCAAATTCGATTTAATAAGTCATGGGTTCAAGCCTTATCCAGGACAGCCTATAAACGAGGATGGTATTGTAATTTTGGTAACTAAAATTTAAATACATGTACCAAATTCTGTGATCATAACAAGTTAGACAATAGACATGGTGTAATATCATTTAGGATCTTGAAAGATTTTCATTAATTATCGTTAAAAAAGAACATAACTCCTAATGTGTGGCCCTAAAAGTTTAACTTCCCCAAATAGTCTCTAATGTCCACATAAGATCACAATCATATTTTTCGTATTTTGGTAATTATATATTACCGATTCTTTTTATTAAGCAACTAATCTTAACGTTTTTATATATTTTTGAACTTTGACGCAAAAATTATTTTATCTTATTTGCTTTTATTGAACATACAGATTGGTTGATCGGGTCAGTTGGATTTGACCTAACAACCTAAAGGGTCATATATCAATATAGAATAGCTAAAAATTTCATGTAGTTATTTTTGTTAAACTTTAAATAGTTATTATTATATTGAGCCAAAAAACAAATTTTCAATTGTAGTTAAAATAATAATATTTGACAAAATAATTATAGTTGGTTAAAACTAAAAATATAATTGTAAAACTAAAAAAATTCACCAAATTTGAGATAGATAATCAAATCAATCACCGAATTATTAATTACATATTAAAGCTAATATTGACGAAAATTGACTAAGGTCTTTTTGATGTTTAATATTTATTTTCATCATTATAATTTCATTATTTCCACTCTATAACATAGTTGATAGAATTAAATTTATATTTATTAAATTAGTGCTTATTAATTTTTTGTATTGGTTAAAAAATCTTTGGATTTCCAATATCAGCTAATCCAAACGTTCACATTTCAATTGGATTTAAGATACATGCATCTACATTAACTCATTGACAGTTCACATTTTTTATTTTACATTCACATCACAACTAAATATGAAGAGAATACATGATTTAATATCCAAATTAATATCCCTCCAAATCAATGCAATTACTCCTACTTGAATTCCCTTTCATAATCATAGGCGACACTTTCTTCGTCCCCTTTGTTTTTCCACTTTGTAATATTCTACTTCTTAATTTTGAGAGAACATTAATAATGTTGAATTTATATTAAATTTATCTTAATTAATATGTTTTAAATTATACTCCCTCCTATTCACCCGATGTATCTCATTTGACTTTTCACCATTTTTTAGGCGGTCAAATGGAACCACTTGTGAAAGAAAAAAGTATAGTGTTTTTTAAATCTTTATAGGGGTAAAGTGGGGTTAGTATGTATAAAGGTGTGAAAAAGCTAAGTTTAGTAGGGATAAATTAGTAAAGGTAACATACCCAAAATAGAAATGAGACATTTAGAGTGACTTGAGCAAATAAGGAAATGAGACACTTAGGATGAATAGGAGAAGTATATTTTTATATAATTCGGGGATAGACTAGAAATCTCTAGATCATTTTCATAATTGATACCATGGTAGTATAGAAAAAAGCATTTCCCTTCTCCTAAAACTTAGGTAATATTTAATTTTGGTGAAAAATTTAACTTTTATCAATATGTTTAGTAAAATATTAAGCTATATGTGTTTTTGAAGGTAAAAGTTATATTGCCTTAATATATATTATAATTTTTGTCATTATAAATAAATCGTAGTTGATGAAAGATAAATATGATTCATTAGTAGTATTAATTAGTTACACGAATTGGCTAAATTTGCTAAATTCCATTCACATGATATATAGTAAATTATGTAACACACTACTATTCAAAAATCTAAACTAAGTAGCCATCGAATATCTGTCTAAATACTTTTCGAGGGTTTACAATAATTTCAAATCCCTACAATATTCCTTTAAATAGGCGGTCTTGTGGATCTTAATTCAATTTTACATATATATTAAACCCATAAAATTTAAGAAATAAAATTTTTAAAATAATGTAGACACATAAATAAGATCGCTCCCCTAATTATAGTTACTCTTCTATAATTTTATAAACGGGAAAGATTTTTGGAAAAAGAGAGAATATTTAGTGGATTCGTTAACTCCTAATTTATCATTAATTAATTAATTAATGTATTTTAGAGAAATTAATATTTTTTTCTTGATAAATACTTGTAATAATAAGTATAATTATTTGAGCCTCTTCGAAAATGAAAACAGCTTTATACATGCTAATTGGTAACCAAACTTCGAATTTTTGAAAAATGCCTTAAAAATTGAACCTTTTACTGGAGTTAACTTATGTATATCTTTATGACAAATGAAATTTCTAAAATTTATCTTTAGAAAATAAAGATTTCGAGTACTACTATAAGTTCATATACTCCAAAAGATTTTCAACGTATATTCATTTAATTACACACTTAAATGGTAACACATGATTATATTCCTATTTCCTATTTTCTTTCGAAACTGAATATCTTAATAGTTCCTTACAACAAATAAAAAAAAATTACATATTATATCATATTCATGGTTCTTTAGTCAACAAAAAAATTATTCATATATTTTTTTAATGATTATCTTTTTAAATTCAGCTATTCAGTGCACTATTTTAACATTCAATACATAATTTGCATAAAAAATACAAAAAAGTTGATATATATATATATATATATATATATATATATATATATATATATATATATATATATATATATATTCAAATGTAATTGTTAAAAATAGAGAGAATAGTTAAACAATCCTAATCTAATTATAAAAACCAATAAAGCCAATTGATATATAATTCAAAAAAAAGGAGACGAAGGATGATATATTCATACCTTGCTTGGGATTGTTCGAGCAAAAAAGACAGAATATTTAGGGTATGTTCCATTAAAACAAGGGCCAGCATGCACGTAAATAGAGTATAATCCTTCATATCCACGAAAGAATTTATCCCAAAGTGGGGCCATTGGCAAATTCCCACGTACTAAAAACATAAACGCTATTTTAGGTTTTTGTTCTAATTTTTCCATTATTTTCTTGTCTTCTATTTTTGGAGCCATGGAAGCCATCCATAATAATTCTTCATCATCCATATCATGTTTTAATGGTAATGCCGACACGAACCCTAGTTTCCGATTTGCCGGGGCTGGTGACGGTAACATCTTCGGCGGCAGCGGCAGACGGTGTAATCGTTGTGGCCGCTTCCGCGGACTTGTAGATGATAGTCGTGGAAAGGATGTATGATTTGTGGTTATGTTTATGAGTTCTTTGGAAGTGATGAAATAATTATTTTTAATATCAAGAGGTGATGAATATTTAGGAGAAAAAGAAATTCCAATAATAATTCCACAAATTAAAATAAGGAAGTATGGAATTATGAATAGAAAATATTGTATGATTTTGTTTGATAATGGTAAAATAATAATATGGTTTTTAGGTTGTTGATGGGTTTTCATGATATAATAATAATAATAATAATTAAAATAATGATAGTAATTTTAGGGTGAGATTTGGGAGGGAGGAGATTAAAGGAGAAAATAAAAGGACTAGAAAGAGAAGAGTGAGATGGAGATGGGTTTGTACAAGGTGAGTATATATATATATATATATATATATATATATATATATATATATATATATATATACAAATATATAATAATAATAATAATAATAATAATAATAATAATAATAATAATCTAAGTATTCAAAATTTAAGAAGAGTCATCCTTATATATCTTTGTATACAAGTAAATGGAGTAATTCTAGTAGGAAACTTGAGTTGGAGAGATTCTTGGGAAGATTAAATATATGGAGTGATTTTTATTTATAATAAGATTAGATTAAATTTGAATTTGAATAGTCATGATATTTTATATTTTGTTTTTTCTGTTTTAGTATTTTATTTTTGACATTTTTCAAAATGTGTTCTGGTTTTTGAACATTTTATTTATTTGTGAAATGTAATTTTCCTCCTAAACTTTCGATTTGTTTCCTTTATATAAGATACAAGATATATTCTAAATTTCTAAAATACAACACTTTGAAAATAAATTCTCCATTATTCTGTCTACGAATCCCAAATCCAAGATTTTAAAGTTGGGTTTCCACAAATTGGGCTCTACCACATCAGCCGTTATTTTAAGGTTCTAAAAAAATTAGTATATCTAATTTTAGCAACATGTAAATATTCATATAATTTATGTTCACACTTCTAATAATTAATGACGATTTTTTAGCATAAAAATGACTATTTATTTTATAATTATTGATTTTAGGTTTCTGAATAAATTATATTATTTACTTTATTTTTTTCATTGACAGTTATTCATTCGGAGTAATAAAGTAGTGTTATTATTTCTATTAAAGAAGTAGTGCTTACTCCTATTATTTTGTTTCTTATTTTATTAAATTAACTGGACAAATCGATACAAAAAAAAAAGTTTATTATTATCACATAAAAAATTACATACACGTTTGTACTCAAAAACTCATATTTAACTTTTTGTGGGTACTCCATTAAGTGATTTATATTGGTAAACCTGTACTGGGCTTCTAAACTACAAGGCCTACATAAGAAAAAGAGTTGATTGTGCACATAAGCTCAGTGAAATTTCATCCTAAAACCAATTGATTATATGAGTAGCCCATCAATTAAGCTTACATGTTAGTAAAACTCTTTCTAAATTTTCGATGTGAAACACGTGGGCTATGTTTTCAACATCTAAATAGATTCCCATTCACACCTATGCGGGGTCTTGGTAGAGGTAGATTTAGGTTCTGGGAGAGTCAGAGTAAAGTACTTTTCGATTGATCTTTTTAGCAAACACCATATTCAATTTCGCATAAATAAGATACCTAGTGCCTACGCATTGATAAAGAAATTGCAACAGACAAACATCACATTAAACTTTAGGGGTCAAATGTATGAAGAGGTTATTTCCGATTACACTAGTGGAAAAAACCTCATATGCTGCGCAACATATACTGCGATTTTAAAAAAACGCACCATAAAAGTAGTAGAAAAATTAGGAAAAAAAAATACAATATACGCTGCGGTTCTTTGAGAACCGCAGCATATACCCTATTTTTTTTTTTATAAAATCTCACCTTCATTCATACAGTAGATTCAAAACCCACAAAAAATGTATTATTTGTTTTCAAAACCCGCCTTACTTTGACATAATTTGCTCATTTCTCTTCATCTTCTTCAACCCATGAAAAATTTGTTTTTCTTCCTCTTTTCTTCTTCAACCTTTAACTTCTTCAAAACCCACGACAATTGTTGTTGTTCTTCTTCTTCAAAACCCACGCAATTGTTTTAGGGCTTTATTTTTTTAAGGTATAATTTCTTCTTCAAAACCCACGAAAATTGTTGTTGTTCTTCTTCGTTTTTTTAGTTTTTCAAGCTTCATGGTGTTTTAGGGCTTAGTTTTTGTATGCTAGTTATGTGAATCTCACTTAGGTTTTTTGATGGTAATGGTATTTATTGTTGTCTTCGTTTTTCAAGGTACATATTGTTGTCTTCGTTTTTTGATGCAAGTTATGTGAATCTCCCTTAGGTTTTGACAAATTGGTGTTTGGAGATTGGTATGTGAAGCTATTCTTAGAAGCATACAATATATGAGGGAACAATCTAAGGTATAATTTCTTCAACCTTTTAGTTTTTCATACTTCATGGTATTTTAGAGTTTATTCAAGCTTCAACCTTTGAACATATGTTGTGTACGAGTTTGTTTTTGTGTATAAGTATGAATTTTAAAGTATAAGTTTAAACTAGAATGTTGGGTATTACATTAAATGTTGTGTAAAAGTTTACTTTTGTGTAATTTAAGTATGAATTTTAACGTATAAATTTATAATTTGGAATGTTGTGTTTAACTTGAAATGTTGTGTAAAATGTCATTGTGTATAAGTTATGCAAATATAAGTTTATAACTTGAAATGTTGTGTATATAGATTTGTTTGTGTATTGTAAGTATGAATTTCAAAGTAAAAGTTTATAACTTAAATGTTGTGTATAAGTACGATTGTAAGTATACGTTTATAACTTCTAATGTCATTGTGTATAAGTTATGTAAGTATAAGTTTATAATTTGGAATGTTATATAAGTTTTGTTTTTTTATATTAAAAGTATGAATTTCAAAGTATAAGTTTATAACTTGGAATGTTGTGTATATAAGTTATTTTTGTGTATATAAGTATGAAGAAGTAAAAGTATGAATTTTAGCGTTTAAGGCTTTGTATAATTTGGAATGTAGTTTATAACTTGAATTATTGTGTATAACTTGAATTGTTGTGTATAAATCATTTGGAATGTTGGTAATTTTACTAGTTGATGGATATGTGATATAAGTAAGAATTATATTATTGTGCATGTATAAGTATGAATTTTAAAGTTTAAGGCATATTGAAATTGTGTTGTATTTGATTGCAAATTGTATTAGGTTGTATAAGTATGAATTTTAAAGTTTGAGGCGGATTATTTTTGTTGTAATATTAAGTTGAGTATGTGTTTTGTGTAACTACAGTGTTGAATTGCGTTCCTTGACATGCATCAAGTTATCAATCGATGAAATAAAGGATAAGTTAGATCGTCGCGTTTCAACTGAATTTTTGCGTAAGGTATTATATATATATATATATATATATATATATATATATATATATATATATATATATATATATATATATATATATATATATATTCGCAATTGTACATGTAAATTACAATTATTGTGAAATATATATTATTATATGTTAATTTTGAGTTGTGTGTGTGTGTGTGTGTGTGTGTGTGTGTGTGTGTGTGTGTGTGTGTGTGTGTATATATATATATATATATATATATATATATATGATGTTTAATTTGGATGATGATTGGTGATGATTGGGGAAATATTGAATAATTATTAGTGTAATAATTATTATGTATATAGTTATTAATATTTAGTGGCGAATTAGTATAAAATGTAAAAAAAAAAAAATACATGGACTATATGCTACGGTTCTAGGAAAACCGCAGTGAGAACCGCAGCATATAGTCTCTTATATGCTGCGGTTTTGAACCGCAGCATATAATATTATGTCATATGCTGCTATCACAAGTGCTGCGGGTCAAAACCGCAGCATATAAAGGGGAGAAAACCGCAACAAATAAGTTTTTTTCCACTAGTGTTAGCTCTTATAGTAACATCATCTTTGTACAAAATAAGAAATGCATTTGACTTGATGAAAGGTCTTTTAAGGTACCTAGGCATTGATAAAGAAACCAACATCAGAAAAACATTTAACTTTAGCTCCGAAAGGTAACAAAGCTCGAAAATTATCACATTGCAAAAGCCATTTAAAAAAGTACCCACAAATAGCTTTTTCCAGAGAAACTTATTTTAGCAAATTTTTTTACGTTATACTCGTTCTACTAAATATTTTAAAAAATAAGCTTAAAAAAGTTCCTAAACAACAAATCTTATAGGATGGAGTAACCACAAATAGCAATCACATCACGGCATACATTTTTTAGAGTAGTTCAACTTAATTATTGGAACTTTGGAAGTAAATGTGTTATTACACCATATAAGTGACAACTAAACTTAGTTAGAAGAGCAATTACCAATTTTCAAAAAACATCATATGTTCGATTCTAACATGTAATCAGAAGAACTCAAGTTCGAGGCTCGAGTGTGGTAAAACTTTGATTGAAATTAGCCACACTTTGAGCACTTGAAAGTTCATTAAGTGACACATACAATCGTTGTTTAAGACAAGTACTTGGAACTTCTATGAGGGGCTCCTCAGGATTATTTAAAATTTGTATCACTTTTCTCATTCTTGGTCTTAGATTAGAATCCAAATGCAAGCACGCTAGTGCAAGATGTAAAATCCTAAAAACTTGATTAGTATCAAAATTCGGACCAAGTCTAGAATCCACACATTCTAACAATGAACCATTTGCATGCATATCCCATACGTAGTCCACCAAATTAAATAACTCTCCCCTATCATGTTATTGAACCTTTTTCCACACACGATCTCTAATGCCACAACTCCAAAGCTATAGACATCAGACTTAGTTGTCGCCTTGATAGTGTAGCTCACCTCAGGGGCTACTTATCCAACAGTTCCGGCCATTATTGTGGTTATTTTAGTCGCTTAAGTAATCTAGCGAGTCCAAAATCACTAAGACGAGGGTTGAAATCTTCATCTAACATGACGTTGCCAGGCTTGATGTCTTGATGCACCACAGGGTCACCACATTCTTCATGTAGGTATAATAGTGCTGATGCAAAGCCATTTAGTATTTTGCACCTTTTCTTCCAATTGAGAAAACATGGTCCGGAAAAGTACTGATTGAGGCTTTTATTGGGCATGTGTCATATACAAGAAGAAGATGCTTGTTCTCATGGCTCCAACCTTGAAGTTGCAATATATTCTTGTGCCTTAGGCGCCCAATTGTACATATTTCTGCCAAGTATTCCCTCTCGCCTGACAAGTATTCCAATTTGATCATCGTTGTTCCTTAAAGTTTCCATAAGTATGGTTCACGGAAATTAAGAAAAAAATAATCCCCTTTTATGAGACTGTCTCACGATGAGACGAGTTCATACAAAATGTCCATTATGCTAAAAGTATCTATTATTAGGCTATTTAATCCAAGTATAGGCCACACCCCATATAAGAATTTGTGAACAAATACAATCTTTTTAGATGATGGATATATTATTTTATTAACTAATAAATTTGATGGAGGAAAAGTGGAGAACATAAGCATTAAAAATATTTTTAAAAAATTAGTGAAAAAAAAAATATAAGGATCACAACTATTAAAAAAAATGTTTTATAAAGTTAGTGAATAACATGAATAAGCAATATAAAAATGCTAAAATGAATTTAGTGAAAAATATATGAGGATTATAAGCATAATTAAATATATTAAAATGAAGAAAGTTAAAGTTATTTTTCAAGGCCGTTCCCGAGAGTAGTTTTGAGGTGCAACTGCCTAGAGCCCAACTTATAAAGGGGCCTAAATTGAGTTAATCCATATTATTAAATTTTAGTTTATGCATAGGTACCTTATCATTATATGATCTTAAATTTTATACATTTATTTGACATTAATGTAATAGTTAATAAAGAAATTATATAATATATAGTTGGAGAAAAAAAAAATTTACTTATACAAGGATTCTTTATCTATGTTATTTTTATCTAAAAATTCAGATATAAGTCAAAAAGATTCTATACGGAATAACAATTAAAACACATTAAAATGTTAAATAGGAACAAGTAAGGGATATAGTACCTTGCATAGAGGTAGCTGAAATCTTCTTGACGGCAACAATTTGAGGAGGATCCACATACACAATTTCCCCTTTAAAAACAGAACCAAAACCCCCCACTTCCCAACAAATTATCCTTGCTGAAATTCTTAGTAGATTTAACAAGTTGCTTGTAACTAAACTTTCTAGGAGCAGTCACAACATACTGTCTCTCAATATCTTCCATACTTCTAATCCTCTCTCTTTTCTTATTCATTCGTCGTCGAATCATCGGATCTAAAACTATTGCCAACATAATCAAACCAATCAAAACTGGTACTAAACATGCCCAAATGATCTTATTTTCTTTCTTGTTCATGTCTAAGTAAGTAGTAAACATCCAATCAAGAACATAATGGGACTCAGTTAAAATCCCAGTTAAAGCAGTAAATCCTATGTAAACTGTAGTTGGGATTGTTTTTGAGATATCAATGGAGTAATTAAGGACACTAATTAGTTGTTTTGATCCTTCATAACCCATATAGATTTGTAGCTGTTTTTTCCATTTGTGATCATATTGGATTTTGACTCGTATTTGTTTACCGCTGGTTAGACTGATGTTGGATGGATTTAGAGTTTTTGTAAGTAGAGAATGCATTGCGCTTTGTGTGTCGATGGCGATGTGGTTATCGTCCGGATCCCAATCGTTTTTATATGTGTCAAACTCCACCGCAAGTTGCTGGTAGTTCGAGTTTCCTAAATCATTATAAAACAATTAATTGTATATTTATTTATTTACATGAATGCTAATACAATAACATTATTGTTTCATTGCCCTAACCTCATTTTTGCAATCATTTACAATGGTGTTTAGTTGTTTTCGATAATACTAACAAAATTATTGTTTTTGATTGACCATTAGTATTATGTGCAGCGTACTTTACAAAAATTAGATGATGATCATATGATGATTTAATATTATCATACATACTAATAAAAATATTGAAAAATGATAAATGTTATCTTTAAGGAGCCTTGACAAATAAAATTATTTTGGTGGATGTTAGTTAATTATATCACAATATTTACCAAATAGAATTTGATTATATTTAAAATTAGAGTTAAAATAGGTAAAGCACGTATATAATTTTATTAGGAAAAATTACAAAAGAACTACCTAATTTATAACACCTTTTGTAAAAAACAATACCTAATTTAATTATTTTTTTTTTTTGCAAAAAACTACCTTAAATGACATAAACGTTTGTAAAAAGATTATCACTTGACGAAATCAGTTAGTTGACTCTCAAGAGGGTTTTTAACTTTACACGTGACAGACACATGACTTCATTTATAACTCTGAAATATTATATTTGCTTTATTTTTTCTTTCCCTCCACTCTCATTTGATAATCCCTCTCTCACTGTTCATGGTAGACATCCATCAACATTCAATCAACACTTCAATGCAGCATTAATTCATCCAATCCAATCAATCAATAAGTTCTTTAACCATCATTTATTTCACTAATTTACTCCCCAATTTCAAATTTCACCCATATATGCTGTGAATTGTGATTTTTGCATGGTTTGTTCAATAAAAAACCTTGCTTTCCCCAATTTCCTTCAAAGCCATGAAAAAATAATGGTTGGTACTATCTTTATGTTGTTCATGGGGGTGATGAGAAAGGTGAAGAAATCTTTAAGAAAAACTCCAAAAAGAAATTGCCTAAAGATGATGTAGCAGATGACATGGATATTAATGATGATTATGTGTGCAGAGTGGGTGATGACATGGACATAGATAAGGGTAATGTAGGAGATAAGGTTGGTGGTGATATGGAAAGTGCAAGTGGTCATGTATAAAGGGACCACCTGTAACACCTCGACCCAACGGACCACTGGTGACTACTCATGGATTTTGTAGACTGGCCCCACAAATTAACACAAGTCTTTTCAGCGCACTTTGGCCTCACTCGTGCGCGTCTAGAAAAACATCCCAGGAGGTCACCCATTCTAAGATTGCTCCCCACCAAGCATGCTTAACTGTGGATTTCTTAGCAAATGGGCTCCCATGAAAAGAAGATGCACTTTATTTATATGAGTAGTCTATCAATCCTTCTAAAGTGAAATCTAGGGTATTACTAAAGGACAAGGGTGTAAATGTACCCTTATATTCAAACCCTAGATCTAAAAGGCACTTAAGGGTAGTACAACAACACAAACAGTTACCCAAATCCTACTTCAATGCTCTGAACAACCTCCACAAACAACAAGTACTCAAACATTCAGTCCACAACCTTCACAAAACATCAGGGCAAGTGAAACTGGTTCCGAAGGGGATGACAGTAGTGACAATGACTACAGGGCAAGATCAGGGGGTAAATCAAAGAATGATGCTGATGTTGATTTATTTGCAGAGAATGTAGAGTTTGGTTTGAATACCTAAACGCAATTCCCCCCCAATCATTGGTCTAGACATGCCTTTCCAAATAGGAGCAACTCTAGTATGCTATTGAATAACTGTTGTGAGTCATTCAATAATGGCTGAGTGAGGCAAGGAGAAAACCAATCATTTCATTGATGGAATGGATTAGGAGGTATGTAATGCAGAGGAGTGCAGCTAAGAGTGAGGGGAAAGCCAATCATTTCATTGATCAATCCTTTCATAACCTTTCAACTTCCATACACGCTTCCTCCTTACTCTCTTTCCTGACAAACTCACTCTTTCAATCTTCATCTCTCAAATTTCCATTTTGGATTTTCTAGGGTTCCATTGTGTTGTTTAAGATTCTAAACATTTGCTTTCCTTTCATTCTCTGGTTGTAGTCTTCAACATTAGCGTTTCAATCTAAGGTATGTGTCCATGCTTCTTTCAAAGGTTCACCATTTTTGTTAAAAATTGTTCGATTTTCACTTTTTCATGAACTGGATTTAAGTTTTTAGAAATGAAAAATATCAGTGATGATGTTGTGTTGGTTTTTGTATTTTCAAAAAAGGTTCCTTTCATGGATCAAAATGTCACCCTTCAAGAGACCGATGAAGGAATGTAAGTTCATCTTTTTGACCTAATTTGAGATTATTGCATGATTCATTTTGGATTATTGATGTACTCATTTGGCATTATGATCTTGTTGAGTTTATGCGAAATTATCGATTGTTGTGATGTATTCATATTTGGGAGTATGTTATATGATGACTGGTATTATAATAAGATGTATTTGGACTTATAATACTCTGTATTTGAGTTTAAAAATAGAATGTATTAGTCGTATTCATAGTTGGGATTGTGTTTCATAGTAATTGGAATTATATTATTGTGTATTTGGATTTATAATATTGAGTGTCGGGTCTATAATCATTTGTATTTATCTTTGTTATGTATGCATATATGGGATTATGTGCTATAGTAATTGAAATTATAATAATGTGTATCTGGATTTATAATATTGTTCTTTAGGTTCTGTATACGGAATAATAACATTATGTAGTTGGAATTATAGTGGTATTAGGTTGTGTGTATAATAGCATATAGCTGAGATTATAACATTCCTATAGTAGGATTGTATATGGAATTTTAATTTTTATCATTACAGCTTGTTTGTTTGGGACTATATTATAAAGTATTTAGTGTTACAATAATATGCAGTTGGAATTATAATAAGGTACAGTTGAGGTAATGTTCTGTTGATCTTATTATAGTTTCAACTGCATATTACAGTATTTTGTTGGTTTGAAGTTGATTATAATATTTTGCTGGCATTGCAAATAACGGGCCTGATGTTTTAGATGTATACTCATTGGCATTGCAAGAGAAAGAAACGGTGCATTCAAATAGTACTAGGCCTGCCAACCACCTATTTTAACAAATAATGGGCCTACAATTGCGTGCTCAGTAGGCCTGTTAAATACATTAAGTTGGTCGGGTCGGGTTTGAGTTCGGATCATATATAAACATGTCATAAGTTTGACACACTAAATTCGTTTAGAGTTTTTTGTTTTCATTTTAAGATTTTAACATTGATTACATCTAATTTTTAGGTCTTAATTTTAAAATTTTTGTTCATTTTGTATCTACTATGAAAAATAAGAAAATATAAAATGAATTAAATTTAGTTTATGCATGAACTCAGAATGAACCCTAATTAAGTTTAATTAAATGGGTTATAAAGTTTCATTCAGGTTTAAAATTTTAACCTAAAGATCAGCCAAATAATAAACAGATTAGATCGAGTCGAACCTTTTAATTAATTGGGTTAAAATTCCCAACCCAAATCCACTTATTTCGAGTATGGTTCAGATCGGGTTAGTAGGTTGGGTCACCTTTTGTCAGGCCTAGTATTGTGATTGGGATGTTCGGATAAGGGCCAGATTGGA